>NW_022103918.1:7727234-7730246 GCF_000313985.2 Echinops telfairi | reverse complement strand
GGGCGGGGACTGAAAAACACAAAGTAAGTTAAGAATAATCATGAATGGAATGCTTGAGGTCAAAGACAAATTGCAGGGTTGTTTCAAGATTCGCACTCCTGTGGACTCCTGGCAACCGTGGCGCATAGAGTAGGTTTGGAGTGTTACAAGTGGAGGAGGAAGGATTTTAGAGAATTGAATGTGCTTCCTTGGAAAATGGGTCAAGTAGTCTTCCAGTATGGAAGCAGTGTCATCAAACACTACTAGGCAAGGCGAAAGAAAAAAGCCCAAATGGCATATCACCGGAGACCACCATTCAAGCTAAACCTGTTTTTTATAATTGTATTGATAGGCGGCAGCAATAAATCTAAGTAGCCTATTAGCCAGGATACATTGTTTAATAAACAACAACAAAAAACCCTTTCAAATAATTTCTTAACAGGCAAATCCTTTTCTTTCTGATTTAATAATCCTATGAAGATATTTACAAATTTCTTAGTAAATTTATGCTACTCTTGGTGATGGCAGCGGTTCTATTTTACTTTGAAAATAAATGTATTTACCGCAAGATGCAATCTAGTGTACCCATTTATATATTACCTCGAATAAAAGAGAAGGGAAATAAACTTTCTGCCCAAACAGTGCTACTGCATACTGCCTCTTTCCAGTACAACCTTTTCCTGGATTTTATGGATTCTTTTTGTACTAGAGATATTTTTGTGCTGAAGATGTATTTGAATCATTAGCTATATAGTTTAGAATTAATATTTGTCTGTCTGTCTGCATATGTACAGTATGACTGTAAAATAATGTCTATGCAATAATGTGACTATAAAATTATGCTACTGCTATAATTTTATATTACTTATTGATTGGTTCCATTTTCAGTTTCAAAGAGAGAACAGACCCAAAAAGAACAGACCACATTGAAAGTTACTGAATGTTCAAATATTACTTAGGTTGAAACAATCAGTCTTGTGATAGAAGATGGTTAGTTGTCGTCAAACAACAAATAATTTACAATAAACTTCTCATATATTTTTTAAAATTCTTTCCTTCCTAGATGTTTCTGTTGGCAATAACATGCGCATATGTATCCAAGACTCTGTCTGGATCTTATATGAATTCCATGCTCACGCAAATAGAGAGACAATTCAACATTCCAACATCTCTAGTTGGATTTATTAATGGAAGCTTTGAGATTGGTAATACTTTATCTTTGTATTGCTTCTTTGTGACATATTTTGTGTTACCCATAATGCTGGTATGAATCTTATGCTCCTTAATTGCTGTTTAGATTTATTGATCTGATTGTGTCACATGTTTTCTTAGATGGATCGAATAGCCTGGCAAGCTTGATGTATGCAAGGAAGCAGTGCATTGAATAGTTATCTCTGGATAATGCCTCAAGATTGCCACATATCTTCCCAGTGGTTTCTTAGTTACCTGGAATGAGTAGCACAGAATTTCTATGTAAACCTATCATTTGATAACTCTTAGGCTAAAGGTTCTTTTAGTTTTTACAAAATGTTATGGGAGACCTAATGAATCTGCTTTCAAAAGAAAATGTTTTACTTCCAAATTCAAAAGAGGGGGAAAAGCTGATATATCAACCACCTGAATTTATTTCAGAAATAGACTTAATTTTGGCTCTAAAGAAGAGTAAGGTCTACTCTTAAGTTCTGATTTTTGTGGAAGTTTAGAAAGATGTGCTAACAGGTGGAAGAGAATAACAGAAAGATCTCGTCTGCAAACAAAGCCAAAGAGGAAAAATGACTGGGATCCAGTTTTACAGTGGTTCCTCTTTCCTTCCAAGTGACAGTAGCCTCTAAGGTACTTAATACGAGTTTAGGGACAACACCGTAAAAGAGTTAAGACTCGAGCTCCTCTCTTAATGTTTAATTCCCTCAGAGTTTACTCTGTACTCCCAATGGAGTGATGAAGAAAATTACCTCCTGTCCAGGGGTAGAGTTAACCACCATGAAATAAACGACCAACCCAACCAAAACAATGGAACCAAATCATTTGCTTTCAAGTCGCAGCCAACTCATGGTGACCCCGCATTGCATACGCTTCATGGAGGTTTCCGTGGTTGGCTTCTCTAGTGAATTTCTGCAGAGTTGGTTCTAGGTAGACTCAAATCCCCAACGTTTCTATTAGTAGCCACTTGTATTAACCAAGCACACCACTCAAGGACTCTACAGAGTTTAAGGGAGGGCACAAACACTGAACAATAAATTTAGTGTGATGCAGTAAGTGCAGTGACATAAATATATAACAACGCAGAGGCTATGCTACAACCCCACGAAGTTTTGAAGGATGAGCGAGAATGTGCTAGAAGAAGAAAATTGTTCTGTGAAGATAATTCCAGTAGAAGAAAAGGAAAGGGAAAAAAGGAGGGAAAGAAAGGAGTTATAAGGGCGAAGTCGTATAGGATACAGAGAGCAACGTTGAGCACCATATTGCTGACTGGCCACACCTGCGGCGGAAGTTCTGAGGCTATGTGCCTGGAGCAATGGGCAAAGGATGACAAGTGGGCCTGGAGAGCCTCGTGTCTTGGCTGTGGAGTTTACCATGTATCTTTAAGTGAAGGAAAATAACTAACGATTTGGCCAGGGTTATTAACCTTTCTGTGCCAAGGACTCCCTTGGCTATATGCTATTGTATGATTTCAGAGTCATATTTTTAATTGTATAAAATAAAAATCATGGAAGTACCCCTTCTCCCCCCAAAAGTGCCAGTCATATAGAAAGAAAGAAACTCATCATGGTCATGCTGATGCAACCCTAGGAAACCCCATAAGAAACAAAGTTGAGCTTCTTCATAGAATTTTATTGGCGGCAATCTTTATAGAAGTACATCACCAGGCCTGTTTCCACACAGCGCCACCGGGCAGGTTCAAACTGCCAACATTTTGGTTACTACTAGGCAAGCACTGGCCATTTGCACCATCTCGGGACCTTTCCCTAAGGCTAGATAAAAACACTTCAATCAGAAACACACACACACACACACACACACACACACACACAC
>NW_022103918.1:7720362-7727134 GCF_000313985.2 Echinops telfairi | reverse complement strand
TTTTTTTTTTTTTAAGGTAGAACCTAGCATTTTATTTAGATCTTCATTAAAGTGTTGGAATTGAGAACCAGACATACTTAATAAACCCCTCAAAACAGGTCCTGAAAGACACTTTCTGCTCAGGGCCAGCAGTCCTGGCGTGAGCATGTGAACACGCTAGTTTCTCTGCTCCACCCCCGCCAAGTCGGACTCTCTGTGGCCAGTTGCCTGCCCCAGCTCTGCCCCCTCCTGTCAACGCCAGCCAGACCCCTGCAGGTCTAACCCAAGGCCGCCCTGTAGGACACTTTGGCCTACCTGGGAATGCTGGAAACATGTTAATGGAATTAATGCGTTGAGGGGGAAAAAAGAAAAATCTTATAAGAAGCTGCCGTCGGAGGTGATGGCTTCTCTATACTTATGCCATACCCCAGAATACAGTACTAATTAAGCAATTAGAAAATGTTCAGGTATGAAGGGATTTCCTCTTCCTTGCCACTCAGCCTTCTAAGACCCTAATTGCATTGATGTGGATCACCTGTGCTCAGTAAAGGCATTATAATGGTGAGTAAATCTTTATGTCAATAGAAAACCTCATCTTTGTCCTGGCGAGAGGCTGGAGGTTTCAAACTGCTGACCTTGTCCTTAGCACCCTAACATGTGGCCCACTTAATAATCACCAAAAGAATCTTCAAGTTTCCTAGACTCTCATCTGCAGTTCATTCCCTGGCTTCTCTTTCTGTGCCCTATTTTACCATGGTGTTCTGCATAGATTGGCTCATGTATCTGTCTATACAGTTAAATAGAACTGTATCTCAGATTGGGCATCAGGTCTTATTTTATGTATTTCTAGTATTTGTGATAGTTGTCATATAGTAAATGCTAGGTAGTGAGTGATGGGTGGGGTTGTTTAAGACTTTGTTCATATTTATTAAGATGAGCATTTTCAATTTTTTTTCCTAGGAAACCTTTTGCTGATTATATTTGTGAGTTACTTTGGAACCAAACTGCATAGACCTATAATGATTGGTGTTGGATGTCTGATCATGGGTTTAGGGTGTTTCTTACAATCTCTACCTCATTTTCTTATGGGGCGGTAAGTAAGTTCGTCTCTGATGAGTCTCTGTGTTCAGTTTCTCTGTAGGAGTGGTGCTTTCTGAAAGCACAGAGGACTGGGGAGGGAAGGGCTGTGGATTCTGCGCCACCACTTGGTTTTATCTTGTGGGCTGTCTGACTTCCACTGACATGACCACATTTTGCCAATTGCTAAAATTGGGATTTGGGCATTTTATGACATTAAGTCTAATGAAAAGATGATTAGACCCTCCTAAAATTTGGGATCCTTTCCTTTTTGGGAACTGTTTAGACACTTCTAATGAAGTTCTTGGTTGGTTTAAATGGCTCAGCATTCACCCACTAGCCCAGAGGTACAGCCATCTCAAAACTTAAACTTCAACAATTAGCCATTGAAAATCTGACAGAGTTGTGGGACATGGGGGCTTCATTGAGGCAGAAGTGGCTCAACAGCATTTAAAACAATTATTTCAAGTAATGAGATTTTGTTTGATTGTAGGATAACAAGAGACGGAGACCAATTTTAAAGTGATTTATTTAAATTTTCATCAAGATAGTATCTGTACTGAATGCATTTGAATGTTCAAAAAACGTACCTGTACTATTTCTTTGACACTATTCCCTCCTCTTACCTCCTCGATTGCCTCTGGTTTCTCTTTCTAGAATGTCCACTGCTGAACTATTGGACATCCTGGCTCAAGTTTTTTCTTATCTGATCTTTGTTCTTTATTTTTCTCTCTCTTTATCTTCTTGTTACTCTGACTTATTCAGCTTTTTCTTCCAAATCTTTTAAGGTCTTTTTAACCTATGCTAGGTTATTTTTGCTTTTCAAGGATTCTGTTGTTCTTTGAATGTTTCCGAAACACTCTCCCTTCGAAGATGCAATGTCTTATTATCTAAATTAGCTTGCGCTATCTTCATCGTCTCTTTTGTAGAATTTTCTTTTCCTTTTGTCTCTGTCTTTAGTGTAGTTGGCTTCCCTCAAATATCTGGGGCTCTTGATTGTTCATCTTTAATATGGGGGAACAACAACAAGGTTGGAACTTACAGGTACATGTGGAGGGCATGGCAAACAGAAGACTTTCATTGTAATCTAGTGTTCAGGTACTAGCGATTATTTGGACAACTGCCCAGTTCCTGTCCATTTTCCTAGGGAGAGAGTCTCCAATTTGTTCTCTGCGGCACACAAGTTCAGTTACTTGATAGATTGTTGTTAGTTGGTGTGGAGAAGGGTCTGATTCATGGAGACTGATGTATCACAGAATGATCTTTATTCTAGGGGGTTCATCTTCCAATACTATCAAGAGATATTTGATTGTTATTCTTAGAGTTTTCACTGTCCAGGTTTGGGAATTGGCTCTCCAGCCCTTCTCCTTATGAAACTCCACTGAAACCTGTTCACCACGGGTGAGCCTCCTCGTCTTTGAAGTTCTCGAAGGCTAGCTTCCAGCTTCATCGGAACATGTATGCGAGCTACTGCAGTATGGTACACACTGACAGATGATTCGGCACACGTGGGCATCTTATTTTTCAGTAGGCATTAGGCTTTCTTTTCAGTTAGTCCTCAAGTGTTTAGTTGAGATGCTTGCAGATCCAGGAACATTTTCAAATGGAATTGAGGACGGTCGTTCTAGGTGTCTAATTGTATTTTATGCATGCTCTAAACTTCCTGCTTCTTGGACGATTCTCATTCCCATTTTCAGAAGCATCGAATGTCTCTAATTTTTAAAAACTTCTGGGAAGACTTATTGTTGCTCTCCGGCAGGGTCTGAGGTTGCGTCTTCTCAGAGTTGTTAACGCAGTGATGGTTCACTCGTGTGCTTTCTAGTTCTCAACATGCTGCTCAGCTCCCTGAGTGTCAAATCGCTTCTTTTCCTTGTCTCTTGGAATAAGTTATTTGGTTTTGTTAAGTAAGTCAGATGAACGCAAACGCTCTTCTCAGGGATTCCTGAGGGTGCAGAAGTTTCCAGGAAAATAACTTGTGTTGCTGTTGGTCGCTGCTGTCCGGTGACCTGATGCACACAAGAAGGAACCATTGTTCGACTCTGTGCCATCTCTGCGGTCGTTGATATGTCAGAGCCCATTGTGCAGGCTAGTGTGCCAATTCATTTATTGAGAGTGCCTTGTTTTCAGAACCGAACCTGATGCTCTTTTCTAGGGGCCGGCCTTTCCTGACGATGTATCCAAAATAAACCAGATGACCCGCACTGCCTTTACTTCTGAGGAACGTTTTAGTTGTATTTCTTGCCTGTCCTAGCCAACTCCACGTCAAGCAACATTCAGCAGTCATGTACATTTCTTCCTTCCCTCGGTCAAAGTTGAAGTTTGGTTTTGTTTGAAGCTGGCTTATCTTAGGGGTGTGGAGGCGGAAACGTTTGTCAATTTACAGTCCCAGATTGGGTATGATGCATCGTCGATCTAAAGCAATTCTGGTCTTTTAAAAAAGTGTCCCATAGCACAGAAATTAGGAGGCCTGGTGACAGCTACGCAGAACAGTCTTTAGCACATTTGAACCCCTGTTTTCGTTTGTCTTTCTCTTATTTAACAAAATATCGAAAGCAATTTAGCATAATTTTTTTCAAAGAGAGACTTACCTGGACATGTTTTATTCTCTTATTGCAGTGTATAGTTTACTTTCTGCATTTAGGACATGCACCTCTCGTGGCAGTTTGCCTACATAAAATGGTCACAATCTCTTATCATTTTGTTCTTATGAGGAAAGAAAACACGACCACATGGAGCTGTCAGGATATTTGGGATACTCCCAAGGACTCTCATAATGATGGGCAAATATTTTATTTGCTTTAGTAGTCAAGGAATACATCAAGGAATTATTGATTGGATTATCAGAGATTGGTATATTCCCCCCCACCCCAGTTTTTATAGCTTTTATTGTTCTTATAAAAGAGTCCATTTTGAGGGGGATGAATGCATGTTTTATTTTAAAGTGCCAAAACTCACACAATTCCCATTAACTTCACATGAGAATTATGGTGAGCAGAAAAATGAATCAACTAAAACATTCAAAGTTACTTCAAAACCTGAAATATTCATAGTTACTGAAACAGAGCAAGAGTTTTTCTAATAAATAAACTACTCACCCACTGCCATCATTGCGACCCTGTCTTGGGTTTTCAAGGCTTTGTAAATCTTTACGGGAGCAGAAAGCCTCATCTTTCTCCCAATGAGCAGCTAGTGGGTTTGAACCAACAACCGTATGGTTAGCAGCCCAATGCTTCCTGAAAGCGCTAGCAAATAGTTGCACTAAAAGCTATGCAGATATATATATATATTCATCTTCTGGTTCTTAATGATTTAACTGATCGTTTGTTCCAAATATAATTCAGTGGAAACAATACCTGAGAGTGTGTGGTAAAAATGTGTTTTAAGAAAAACCCTAGTCACACTTCACTTCCTCATTTTCTAATCCACTGTCTATATTTTCCTTGGGTTCTTTGGTTTTCTTTTCTTTCCACAAATTTCCAAGGACAATCCCTAAAAATAGCGTCAGTCCTATTGTTCGGTTGGAGGCAAATTTGTCCCAGCAATCCTCAGGTCTGTGGATGTCCAGGGTGTAAATCTGGTGAGTCAGATGGGCTCCTATGGCAGCCAGAGTAGCGTAGTAGGGCAGCGTCTGGTCGCAGTTCACGCCCACCAGACCCAGAGCCCTCAGCATGGCCAGACCGAAGCCACTGAGCCACTGCTTGGTGTTGTCGCGGGACCTCAGCACTGTTGACTTGAGACTGAGGAGCACATCGTCTCTTTTATCCTGATGGACATAGATGGTTTCATAGATCAGTGTCCACATAAAACGTGTAGACTTGTTTTGCTATGTTTTTCTTTTTCTCCCAGAGCCTTTATCTTCTTATTTATACCTTGTTGAGTCTATTATTTTTCTGTTGTTCCTTATCCCACACAAATTATTTCCAGGAAATGATTACCTAAAAATCACAGAAAGATAATGCTAGGTAATCTAAAAGGTTATCACATGCAAATAAGCAAAAGCTTATTGTCTAGGTACTGTGTATTTACATTGCATGGTAAGGTCTTTTGCGTATAATTTATGATAGCTTCATAAGTGGATTTGGATGTTGTGCTTTATGTGAACAGGACTAAAAGATCTGAACAATACTCCCCTTGTCCTTAGTAGCTCTTTAATATAATTAACATGTTTTCTCTATGTTCAAACAGATATGAATATGAATCTACAGTTTCAGTTTCAGGCAATTTGTCTTCTAACAGCTTCTTGTGTGTAGAAAATGGAACCCAGAATTTCAGACCAACAGAAGATCCATCAGGTCATATACTTCATTTTTGTTTTCTTTTTGGTTCAATATATTTGTAACTGAACATTTTCTGTGTATGGGGCTTTGAGCGAGTTCTTTTTTTTAAAAATGGGTAAGGTAAATGATCAAAGCACATTTTCTCTTTCTAGGGATTTTGATGGGAATTGAGAGTGCATAGGAATATTAATTTTTGTCTCTTTGCATGCATTAATTAAGACTGCCTTATATATTCCATAAACTGATAATGGGACTCTAAATCAAAGTAATCTATTCAAGGGCCATGGCAGAGTCAATTCTACAAGAAAGGAAGGGTGTTGACTTGGAAGGACAGATGTATGTCCATGATTTAGCCCTAACTATCATGCAAATAGGAAACAGAGATAGAAACAGCTAAGAATATTTGCGGTATATAACTCTTCTTCAATAGCAAGGAAAGTGTACACATATGGTACTTTATTCTATTTTCTTTCCACTCAGTTGGACTTATTCTAGATTCTTTTTCCCCCATTCCTCTGCTCTACCAGCAACACGACTTTACAGTTTAAAGCAAGTGTGCTACTTCCTGTCAATCTGGTCACCTCTGTCCTTTGAACGTGCTCAGACACCTATTTAATCTCCCAGTAAAAGGCAGTCTAGAGTTGGTCCCACTAGCTCACTTGGACCAGACCTTCCCTCCATCTGATGGGGACATTGTGCCAGACTCAGGATGAGTGGAAATGACCCTAGACAGTTAGGTTGGGAATTTTACTGGCAGCAAGGAGCCCAAGAATGGCTGTCTCAGACAGTTTGGACCCAAAGCACCATCTGCAAAAATCAAGGAGAGCTGGGAGCCTGTTTCTTCCTGTATGTGTCTTCTTCTTTTTAAAAAAATCATTTTATTGGGGGCTTGTACAACTCTTATCACAATCCATACAGTATGTGTCTTCTTGAGCTGGCTTTTGGCAAGGAACGACCCTGGTGCTGCTTTGGGCTAGAATCCATCAATGCAACACTTCACAGTTTGGTGTATCACTAGGAAAATGCATCAGTTCTTTGCTTATCTGATATTTTAAGTTTCTCCCTAGAATAGGCTTAGAATTTACCTATGATATTTAGACTCAAATCACCATGCTCACCATAAATAATTTCTATATACCTAGAAGTAGAGACTGTGATTCTGTTTGGACTGGGAATGCGACAGTTAGACTGTCCAAGAAGTTCCTGGAGCTAGTTTTGCTCCGCATTCTCTCATCTGTGGGTGGTGCCCAGCCAGTTTATAGGAGGTGAAAATGTTATTATTCACTTCCCTCAAAAACATAACTTCTTCCCAACATGATCGCTGAAGACCGATGTGTGCATAAGCAAATGTGGTGAAGAAAGCTGATGGTGCCGGGCTATTAAAAGATATAGCATCTGGGGTCTTAAAGGCTTGTAGGCAAACAAGTAGCCATCTAGCT
>NW_022103918.1:7696382-7719633 GCF_000313985.2 Echinops telfairi | reverse complement strand
CAGCAGAGGGGTGGGTGAAGGGAGATGCCGGGCAGTGTAAGATAAGATATAATAATAATTTATAAATTATTAAGGGTTCATGGGGGAGGGGGCAGTGAGAAGGGAGAGGAAAAAAGGAAAATGAGCTGATTCCGGGAACCCAAGAGGCAAGCGAATCTTGGGAATGATGAGGGCAACAAGTGTATAGGTGTGCTCTACACAACTGATCTATGTATTGTGATGAATTGTATGAGCCCCAATAAAATGATTAAAAAAAAACAACAACAACCACAAGAAACATAACCTCAAAGAACTTCCTCCTGGTTTGGAAGCCATTTTGTTTTAGAACAAAAATAACAAAGAGCTAGATGCTAAGGCTTCAGACATCTGCTGATCGTTTCCCATTTAATTTCTTTTAACCTACTCTGTGCTATTCTACTGCTGTTCTAGGGACTGAGAATGATTTGTTTATTAAGAATTATTTGGTTGTTACAGTATACACAGTAGAAATGTGAATTATTATCAGCTAAGTATTCCATTGTCTATAAAGTAATTAGAGGTGTAGATAGTGCAAACAATTGTAGTGAGACCTTTGCTTAAATATTATGAGGATAGCATCAATTCAGGGGGAAAAATAAAGTGTCCAGGTAGTAGGTGGGTTAGCCATGGGCTGCTAACTGGTGGGTTGGCAGCTTAAATCCACCAACTGCTCCTCAGGATAAAGATGAGGCTGTCTGCTTTTATAAAGACGTACACTCTCAGAAACCTGATACTGGGTCACTAAGTTAGAATTAACAAGATGGCAGTGGGTTTGTCTTTGGGTGTCTAGGAAAGATATTTTGCTTGCTTGTTTGTTTTTCCTCTCCCCACATAGTCTAGGAATAGTAGCACTCATAACAGCCAACTGGGCCCAATAGTTACTACTTAACCGGCTGTCTGGAGGGTGAGACCACTTACTTTGTAGTGTTACCTTATTTTTGTAATATAAATACCTTCAACAATCTACTAAACACTGAAATGCAAAAGGATGTTTATAGTCATTTCTCCTGCCCCATGGGACTTGGCTCTAGCACCGAATTTATACTTGTGCATGTCTAAGGACTCTGTCAACAAGTATGATAAGGATGGGGATACCAGGGGGTATAGTTGGGGGAGGGGGCTTCGTTCTAAGTGATTTGTAAATATTTAACCTTTCTTATGTGAACATGGTATCTGGTAAATTATTTGTATTTTTATGCCAGCAATGAGTCATTAGACTGTCCCTATTGCATTTATTGCCAGAGTATTTAGACGTGTTACTGAAGGGGCCCAAGTGGTGCGGGGTATAAGGCCAAGGAGAGAGATCTGGCTGTCTGCTCCAGTCAAGATTTTTAATCTTGGGGTCCCTGTAGAGGGTTGCCGTGAATTGCGCGGAGGACTTGCCTGGGTGATTAGTCATCATCGACTATGAAAGCAGTAATGCAAACTCTTTTGCCCCTCCCCCCTTCTTTTCTTTTCTTTTTTAAAAAAATAAAGCTTGTGTGAAGGAAGTTAAGTCATTAATGTGGGTGTATGTACTAGTGGGAAATATCATACGTGGAATTGGTGAAACTCCCATCATGCCTTTGGGCATTTCCTATATAGAAGACTTTGCCAAATCTGAAAACTCTCCTTTATATATAGGTAAGTTCAAAAGTAAAACTTCTGGTACCTTTTCACACTTCGGGCGAGTCAGTGCAGAATGAAAACATGATAAACACTGAATCACCTATCACTAATGGTGAGGAACAGCCATGGGGACCCCGAGAGCATAATGCGTTACAAGTGGCATGCTGGCATAGGTCAGCAATTCCAACCCGCCAGCTGCTCTGTGGGCTAACGGCGCGGCTTTCTCCTCCTGTCCAGATTGACAGCTGCCGAATGCACAAGGGCAGTGGTACTCTGTCCTGCAGTGCCCTGGAGCCTCGGTGGCAGAGTGGGTTACGAGTCCAGCTGCTAACCCAGGGTCAGTCTCCAGTGGTGGAATTCAACTAATTTAACAACTGGTTCGCTATAAAAAATAAATACATAGATACTGAAAAGTAGCTTATGATTTCAGCTTGGTATTAGAACACCGCTGTTGCAGTATTAGAACATTAAAAAAAGAGTAAGGAATGTAAAGTTGTGATTTCCATATTGCATGTGCTAGCTAGGCAGCCGCCCATTTTAGAGAGAACCCCAATTGCGTGTGCCGTTTAACATCCGGTTCGCTGAACTCAACAAAAAATTGGGTCTTGGTTTTACCAACCAGTGTGAACCACCTGAATCCCACCCGCCAGTCTCCCCAACCCCCAGGCGCAGTTCGACTCCATCCTACGGGGTCGCTGTGAGTTCGTCAGTCTCAACTCCATGGCAGTGAGTGAGTTACAGGTCGCCCAGAATCAGAATCCACTTGATGGCAGTGAGTTTGGGGTTTTTTTTGTTTGCTTGTTTGTTTTACTTTAGCAAGAGGAAGTTGGAAATTTGGGAGCAGCGCTTTATGGGAAATGTACCGCAAGACATTCATCATTTTATGATACTCCTTAAAAGTTCTGCTAAAATTGTAACTGGAATGCGCAAAGGAACCTTGCTCTAAGGCTGTGTCATTAGCACCATCCCAGGCTTTGCTGTCAGCAAATCGCTACTTGTGACCTAAGAGAACAGAGAAAGTGGCTTTGAAATACGGCCTCTCCTTCAGAAGTTACAGATACAAACATTACTTTGAACATGTGCACCAAGTTGAATGTTACGATAAGTTGAATATGTAAGACAAAAGTACTTAAGCAAAACATTATTCAATCTTAACCTTCACTCAACAATAAAACATTTTTAAAAATTGTAGTCTTGTTAAACATTTCTATGTTCCTTCATTTTTAGGGTTTATAGAAACTGGAGCAATTATCGGTCCTTTGATTGGACTTTTGTTAGCATCATTCTGCGCGAATGTTTATGTTGACACTGGATCTGTGAACACAGGTAATTCGATAAAACCGTTTCTGTACATAGAGCACACGAGCATCTTCAGGCAGATGACCACAGCCAATGCTGCCTCACATGACACCCAGATTCTCGCCACTCAACGGAGAAGAAGTTAGGGTTGAACAGCGCAGGAAAGCAACATAATAAAATGCTTATCTTCTGACTCTAGATCCAGGCTTGTTCCAGTACCACTACGTTTGTTTTCAACAGGGTTAATCACAGTGATGGGGATCTATTTTAATCCAGCCATTATTTGTGGCTGTGAAATAGACCTTTTAGTCACCGAACTCTAGTTGCTTTCCAAAAAATAAATTTCTTACATGAGAACTAATTTATTTCTAGACATGCATGCTAGAGAATTCTTTTTAGTAATTTTCTATTATCCATATAAGAAATAAGGACTGAAGCTAATAGAAATTTTATCTTTTTTTTCTTTTACAGATGACCTGACCATAGCTCCTACTGACACTCGTTGGGTTGGTGCCTGGTGGTTTGGCTTTTTGATCTGTGCAGGAGTAAATGTGCTTACTGCCATTCCTTTTTTCTTTTTGCCAAAAACACTTCCAAAGGAAGGACTAGAGGAGAATGTTGACGTCACTAAAGTTGATAAGGAGGAGAAACGTAAAGAGGAGGTCAAGAAGGAAAAGGAAGGACTCACTAAAGGCAAATAAAAATGTTAAATATGATATAATTTTCTTGTTATTTCACATGAATATGCCTCTATTTTAGTCTAACATCAACACTATCATATGCAATGGTACAGGATGGCAAGTTGAAATTAACAATGTCATAAACAGTCTATGATTTTTAACTAGATTGATTTTCTACTTCTTCTTAAAAAATCAGCTATGTAACTTGCAAGTTGAAGGTTCGCACATTCGCCTTTATATAAGTTTTTATCCAAAACTAGGCACTCTATAAATGTGCTCACATAGTTGGACCTGGGTGTGTTGAAAGGCATATTTTATAGAGAACAGAGTCCTAGTGGGGGAAAAAGTAGAATGTCAAGTTAAGAGCAAAGAGAGAGAACATAGATTAATCCCAGGAAAACATAGTTCTATAGCCAAAAAGCTAGTTTTGCTGGAAGCTTTCTGGTATTTAATGTAAGAAAAGGACAGCATAAGAGGTCATATAATTCCATATATTTGGGAGAGGGAAAGATAATAATTCTGAAAGAGAAAATTATCCCCCAACTAGCAGATTGTAAAAGAAAAATAACACAGAAGAAAAGACACTGGTAATTTTGAACAGTGCACTGGATTTTTAGCAAGTTCACAGACACATTTCATGTAACAACCTTTGTTTTCATTTTAAAATTTTACTTGTGTTGAGCTTCAATAACGCCAAAGCATTATACATGGACAGTGTTTTCTTTGGAAGGCTAAGCTAGGTGCTCAGAGCATTTAGCATTCCAGAACAGTGCTTCTCATGCATGGCAGCACATGGGAAGTCCTCTTAAAGATAGGGATGCCAAAGACTTCTGTATTGTTCCCAGGAGATTCTGATATAATTCATGTGGGAGGTGGTCTAGACATTTTTTTCTTTCCTTCTTCTCAAATGATTGATTTTTAGAGTGGCAAGAAGGGGTTCAATTTTTTTATTTGTAAAAGGGGAATAATAATAGTACTTATTATTGTGTTAAGATTTAAAGACATTCTGACACATATTAGTCTTAATACTGCTGTTCTTATTAGTATTATTTTGTTGTTGGTATCTCTATGATCATCCCTATATTATATTACTGATTTGGACAGCATTTTTATTCTCCTTGAAAATTCTAGATCCTTCTCAGATCTTTAGGAACCAATTCAGCATCTGTGAAATTTCAGTCATCATGATTACAAAAACTCTTTTAAAAGGCTTGATATGGGTGAAAGGAGGATTTTAACAGTTATTTTTCAGTCTGTAAGATCAGTTCAATTGTCAAACTAGGAGAGAGCTTACTTTAGCACAGGCATTTAGAGAATGAATTTGAACTACTGAGACACATTTGCTAGCACAGGTGGGCCAATAAACATCAGTGATTTTAAGAGCTCCAAAGAACTGTAACCACAAATAAGAATTCTACTACTAGAATTCATATCTTTTCATTATTCTGTGGTTCTTCTCCCTCTAATTTTTGAATTTATCCATACTTTGTTTCAGAAAGGACTATAGGATGTTTATTAAGCAGAGCAGGATAATATAAAATAAGGAAATCAAGACAACAGGGAGCATGAAGATAGGAAATGCACGAAGACCCAAGAAATGCGAATTT
Source organism: Echinops telfairi (assembly GCF_000313985.2). Classification (NCBI taxonomy): domain Eukaryota; kingdom Metazoa; phylum Chordata; class Mammalia; order Afrosoricida; family Tenrecidae; genus Echinops; species Echinops telfairi. Next base: position 7,714,421 of record NW_022103918.1, on the reverse strand, counting down.
GACTCCAAATGTGTGGTGGGGCTTTGCACCCTTCCTCAAGATCTGCCACACACTTGACTGTGAACTTGCTTTGAATCCATAGGAACTATTATAGACTAAAGCACTCACATCCTCCTTAGTATGTACCAAATGAATCCATATTTTCTTGGGTGGAATCTGGGTGTTACTATTTTCGAGAGCACCCCCAGGTAGTTTGAACTTATATCAAGTTGAGAACTATTAGCAGATACAAGAAAATTGTTGTTTTGAAAAAACAGTATATTTTCTGGTATTTGAGAATAATTCGTTATCATATTTGAGAATAATTTATTATCATTTTAATGTTCAGGATTCTTAATGTCACTACTTGAGTGTGAGGTTGTTTACCCAAATGATTTTCTTCCGAACTTTATAAAACAGAGGCAGCAGGGAAGTGTGGGAATATCATTCTAGATGATCTCTAAAAGAGATAGGATACTAATAGAAAGTGAAAGATAAAGATAAAAAGAAATTGGTGTGGATACAAACAATATTTTGCTGTTCGATAATTTTGCCTTAAAATAAACACTGAAGACACACTGTTGTGTTCTGGTCTCTGCCTAGTCAACTGCATTATTGTCTTGCAGAGACAATTATATAACTTGCTACCAAATAATGATATAACTTTAGCTTTCAAGGTGAAAAATGATGAGCAAATATATTACATCATAAAACTGAAAACATAATTTTTGTCTGTTTGGGGGGGTATGCAGATTGATTTTTTCAGAAAAATGGATCATAAAATGCAAAGCCAAGGTTGTTTACAAGGACTATTCTTTCATTTCAGATTTTTTTCCATTTATGAAAAGCCTTTTACTCAATCCAATTTACATGCTTTTCATACTGATTAGCATAATACAGTTCAATGCATTTGTTAATATGATCTCCTTCATGCCCAAATATCTGGAACAGCAGTATGGAAAATCATCTTCTGATGCTATCTTTTTAATAGGTAAGTGTAATATTAGCCAGCTTTTTCCCACATGTATTGAATAGCGTGATGATGGATCTAGGAACTTCTTAAAGTCTCCTGTCTCAGTATAATTTCCCTTCTTTTTGAAAAATCCGCTATGAAAGGCTTATCTTGTAAGAAACAACTGTGACCTATTGACAGTTAATGTGAAATCTAATATAGTTACACTTTTCTTTTTCATTTTATTTGATTTTGTCCACGACTTACTGCCATTGAATTTGCTATAACCATTTTCTCCCTTCTACTGGTTTGACGTAAATGGATGTGATCAGTCTTACATTTTGAACAAAGTTTAAAGTTAATCAGTATTTCTATCCTCAAGGACTCTAAAACAATCTGAGGTTTTACCCAATTTGTGAAACTAACAGGCTGATGTCCCGTGTTATTATGGATGTTGACACAAGATACATGCTACTGAGCCAGAGGCAAGAGATTCTTACACTAACAGCATAACGAACAACAAAAGCTTTCATGCTCACATGGTTGTCCTTAGCCCAAAGTCCCAAGGGGGGACTTTAGAAATGAAGCTGGGAAGGAAAGAGACCAGGATTATCCTTCTGGGGTAGAATTCAAAATCATAATGTGCTCCTATTTGTGGAGACCTTGGAGAATGGAAAACTAGATAAAAATTTAGGAAGACATTTTGTCTAAATGAGGAAGGTTGAGTTATCATATTGGGATTCTACATTTTACTCCTAAATTGGATTATTTCAGCTCTAATCTATGGGGTTTTGCCTTTTTTTCCTAATTTAGTTCCCTGATCCCCCTGGTGGCTTTAAGTGTTTCTGCAGCCTTGTAGATCCTTGCTTTTCCTGTGAACTCTAATCCAGCAGTTCTATCCTATCTTGGATATTTTCTCTGGAGTTTTTTTTTTATGCCTTAAAAAGTGAATTTTCTAGATATTGGATCCAAATCTTGTAGAATACTTTGTTAAGATCTGTATTCTGGCTACCTAATGCATACATACTAAATCAGACTCTCTGCTGTGGAGTTCAGGAGTAGATTTTTATCAAGCTCTCCCAAGAAGGCAGTCCATTAAACAAACCCCGCCACTGAAAGTAATGCGGCCCAAGCTTGCCCTGTCCTGGTGGCATAGTGGGGTAAGAGATGGGCTGCTAACTGCAAGGTTAGCAGTTAGAAACCATCAGCTCTTTTGAAAGAAAGTTGGGGTCATCTGTTAGCATAAATATTTACAGCCTCAGAAACCTAACAGGAAGTCACTATGAGCTGGAATTGACTTGATGGCAATGAGTTTGGTTTTTTGGCATCTAGCACAAGCAGGCACTGCGCTGGTGCAAGGGTCAAAGGTCTTGATCGCAACCACAATGTTGGGCAGTGGAAGTCATCCACAGGAGAAAGATGTGGCATTTAGTCTCCGTAAAGTTTTGGAGCCTTGGAAACCCAGTGGGGAAATTCTACTGTGTCTTATAAGGTCATTATCTATGGGACTGGACTCAACTACAGTGGGTTGTGCTGTTAGGTCAAGGAAAAGATGGAAGCCTTTGAAGTGGCATAAAAGCTGCCGGAGAAAAGATGAGACTCTCTGCTCCATTAAAGATTTCGTCTCAGAAACCCTGTTTCGGGTCAGAATCAACTCAGTGGTCGTAGGTGAGGGTTGGTTCAATCAGCTCACAGTGAGAACTACTTTATATAATATGGAAGAGCAGGAAGAGTTTAGAAACCAGGCCACTGCCTGGAAACTGTTAGTCTGTGTTGACTTTTTTCTCAACTGTATGCTAAGAAAAGATGTTGGGCTGTGGTCTCTACAAAGAACACTGCAATTATAGGACACTTTTCAGAAATTACCCTAACTGAGTGTATCCATATGGAAAGCTGTGACGTATAACCAACAGGTATCAAATCAAGTCAGAATCACTCACTGTGAGTTACTCAAACTCACTGCCTTGAGTTGATGCTAAGCCATAGCAGCCCGTACGACAGGGTCGAACGGCGCTGTTTCAGGACTTGTAACTCTTCACCCGAGTAGAAAGCCCTCTGCCCCATCATTCTCCAGAGGAGCGGCTGGTGGTTTTGAACAGCGGACACTGGTGATCACAGTTCAACTCGTAACCACCGCCCCACCAGGGCTCCTAGTCACTGTGAGTCAGGCCAATATGATTTCTTATATAAGATACAATCGATAAAAATGACAATATTTGTTGTCTTGATAAATCACTTTGTAAATAATATTTTGCTTCCATTTACAGGCATTTATAATTTACCTCCAATATGCATTGGATACATTGTTGGTGGCTTAATTATGAAAAAGTTCAAGATTACAGTCAAGCAAGCTGCCCACATAGGATGTTGGTTATCGCTACTTGAATATCTTCTCTACTATTTGTGTTTTCTCACAACCTGTGATAATGCGTCAGTTGCTGGTCTAACCACATCTTATGAAGGGTATGCAGTTCTCCAACTGAAATCATGCTTTTTAAATAACAGCTGTTAGTATACATGTGCATGATACATTATACTTCACTTATTTCATATATCATTTGCATAGTTATATCTACAGTATTAAATAATTTTAGTTTTTAGTTTTGAGGATTATTTGAGTTTATATGAAGGCTTGCATATTGATGCTAATTTAAAAATTTACTTTGCAGGCACATTTAGTTAATTAAGTAATCAGCGAAAATAAAATATGGCACCTTCAAATGTTCAAATATTCTTAATAACATTACCAAGGAAAAAAAGAGTGAAATATTTTAAAATATAAAAGTATAATTTCATATGCATTATTGTAGTTGAGTCTTGTCATCTCTCCTTAAGGTAGCTATTATTATTTCCATTTTACAGATAAAGAAATTGAGATTAAGAGGGATTAAATGACCAAGAGATTCCTGGTAAAGCTCTTTAACCACATCTATAAAGAAACAGTATTTAAAATCAAGAAGAATCTTAACGATTGCTGAGTACAATCATCTCTAATTTTTCTGATTCCCAAAGAAATGGTGTACTATGTATGAAACCACACAGTGATGTAGTCACTGAGCTAAGACTTGAATTCAGTATCTAGACTTCCATCCTAGTGCACTTCCAATTTTATGCTACACTGAGCATAAAACAATTCTCCTTATTTTTACTAGAAGGATGTATTTGTTTACTCAAATATTCACACTTCACCTTGTAAATAGAATGTGCAGATTTTGATCTTTCTGATAGCTCTAGGGTTTGATGTTGCTGTCGTAAAATCTGGCTGAACTTGTTCATTTCTGCCATGTTGTTAAACTCACAGAGTAGGTAAAATTGATATTTAAATTCTGATAGTATTTGAGAAAATCCTTGCCTGTGGTAGACACTCAGTTAATGCTTATTTATTTAAAATAAGGAACTGACAAACTGTCTATGCAGAGACTGAAGCAGGTATCTCCTATGAAGAACTACCAAGACCACACAGTTGATGGTTTGCAGCACTTGACTAGAAGTGCGTGGGGGCTCAGTGCAGTTGATTTGATTATCTGGGTGGGTTTGATTATCCATTTAGACCTGGGTCTTTAGGAGTCATTTGGTAATGGGAGTCACCCTTCAATCAAGGGGCCAGGATGAAACAGACCATAAAGAAATGAATAGCCATAAAACTTCCTTTGTTAATTTCTCTAATGAATCTTCAGAATAATTTTAAGAGGCTAATTTTATGACTGCTATCTTATGGATGAGAAAATGAGTGTCCGAGAGCACAGAGTTTTTAAGTAGTAGGCGAGGACTAAGAACACCTTACTCTGATCCAGGTAAGGGTTTTTTGACTTAACTTTGTTTTTTTGCATATTTTATTCCTTGTTTTAGTCAATTCAGGCATTTAGAGAATAGCTGATACCCGTCCACTTGTGATATGTTCAATAGTCAGCCTCGGGATACATTCTCATCAATAAGAAGTCATAAAGCTTATGAATAAAGTCACACTTTATCCTTAAAACTGTTTCAAAGCTGTATATTTGACAATATAAACCTAGCATTATCTTGCACCAACCGGAGCTCTCCTTATACTTTCCAACCTGGTACTAAATCTATAGTGTTTACTGCATCTTCCTTCTCTTGAAATATAACCCCAGGACTACTTTTTAGACTGTGAAGGCCCTAAGGAAAAAATAAAGATTTAAAGTAGTAGAAGTCAAAGTTTAGAAATCTCTGATTCAGCATATGAAATCTTTGATCAGATCTCCCTTGCTTTGTTGTGGAAGGTGAGGAAACGTAATTGGGAATTGAAATGAAAGGGAGAAAAAGAACAATCCTTCAATATCCATTGCATCATTTTATATTGTTTCAGAATGCAACATGATTTATATGTGGAAAGTACTGTCTTTGCTGACTGCAACTTGAACTGTAGCTGCCCATCTAAGATTTGGGACCCTGTTTGTGGAGACAATGGCTTGTCGTACATGTCGGCCTGTCTGGCTGGTTGCAAGGAATCCATTGGATCAGGGATAAATATGGTAATAGCCTGGATCTTTTTTATAATAAAACTTTCATTTTGTCTAATTGTTTGATGCCTTTCAGGTATGGTCTGAGCCTTCATTGAATAAAAAGTAAAATAGAATATTTTCTTCAAAACCAACTTATTATTTTTTGTTTGTATGCAGAAAATCTGTTTTTTCTTCATATGTGGTGGATTTACCTTTGATTTCCTAGATCTTATTTAAAACCCTCCTACTCCTAAGCATACAGATACATAATTTCCCAAAAGTTGAAATTTAGAAAAATTGCATTAAAATACACTTTGTCTGAAATATTTTGATTTCTGAGAGAAATTTGGCAGGTCAGGTATCATGAATAACAAACAAACAAGAAAATTCTTTGTGATTTTGGTGAAAGTTTACATAGGAAATTCATTTTCCCAATTGATAATTCATAAACATATTGGTTCATGCATAGCATTGGTCGCAATTCCCTAAATGAGTCTGCAACATTGCCTTCTTGGGTTCTCTGATATTTAGTTGATCTTATATAGTTGATTTTTTTCTGAGGAACACACTTTTCATATTGTTTGTTTCATAGCCCCGTCTATTATTTGGTCTCTGGAAGTGTCTCCAGGTTCAAGTTAAAAGGCTTTATGGGAGCTATAGTGTGGGGGTTCCTCAAGTCTCATTCAGAACACTCCAAACCCAAACCACACCGATCGCAGTAACAAGCCTGTAAGATAAGATGGGACAGGATAGGATGGACTAGAATGGCCTCTGAGAGGATCCAAGACTGTAACTTTTTATAAGAGTAGGAAGCTTCATCTTTCTCCCACAGAGCAGCGGGTGGTTTTGCACTGTCACCTGGTGGATAGAGCCTAATGTGCTCTAACTCCACCACCAGGGCTCCTACTTTCATATTTTTCTTTTTTGACTTTTCATTTTGTTCTACATCCTCTCCCTGCCCAACCTATTCTATCTGAGATTTTCTATTGTGGTCATGGTGGTAGGCATGTTAGCTGGGTACCATCTGTTTTATCTCTTACCTCATTTATTTTTGCTTTTTTCCTCTTTTTTGTGTATTTCCCATATTCTGAGAGATTTTAAGAAAATAAAACTAGGCAGATTTTCTTGCCTCAAAATTATCACAGTACTTAAAATATTAGGAATAGGAAAGTGAAGTATAAATTTGGTATTGAGTAAGAGTTGGAAACATTTCACAATTAGAAAAGGATTGAATTTACTCGGTTTTAAAATAAATTATACATTTAAAAACATTTATCTATAAATATCTAAACATTCAGTTGAGCATTCTGACACACACTTTTTGGTCATAGTTACTGTTGTGGCAACACGGTTTTAATATTTTTTAAATGTGCAAAAGCTGAGCTATTGCAAATTTACTCTAAATATGTAGAAACAAAATATCATTTTCCCCTGAAGCTATTCTTCAACATTGTTTCATTCTTTCATCCTGTAACACACCATAAAAGATATGAGATAAAGGGTATAGTTTCTAACTTGATTTTGTTGCATGTGCAAATAAAAAATTAAGTTTGCCTTCCAAAGTTTTCCTTCCTTAAGGAGAGTTGTATGTTCTTTTTTGACAGGTGTTCCAAAACTGTAGCTGCCTTCAATCATCGACAAATTCCTCTGCTGTTCTTGGACTGTGTGACAAAGGAGACACGTGTGCCCTGATGCTCCAGTACTTTTTAATACTGTCGACTCTCAGTAGTTTCATTTATTCTTTAGCTGCCATACCCGGATATATGGTTCTCTTGAGGTACAACGTTTATATTCATTATTGAGTTAAACAGCTCTCTGTACATTTATTAAGGTCGTTTTCCCAAGAAAGCCACTTGTGGCCCATGCTGTCTAAAAATTTAGGTCCCTATTATTCATTGATTAAGGATTTCACTGACTGACTATCCATGCTTCTTAAGATGCAAATCTGTCACTGTCCATTCTGACTCATAGCAACCTTGAAGGACAGTAGAACCACCCTATAGGGTTTGCAATCTAGACAAACTTCCACATCTTTCTTCCAGCCATTTCTTATAGTCCAACTTACAGGACAGGACAGTAGACTAGAAAGCTTCCAGAAGTGCCCATTTTACCAATTATTATTTATTCCTAAATAAATATGAGTATAATAATAAATGCTTAATTCTCTCACAAGATTACGTGAAAAATAAATGGTCAGAGATTTTTCAAGGGTTTCATAAATCTGTAAGGTATTCTATTGTAGATGTTAATTCTTATTATTTCTTTGGCAATATTGTGTAGGAGAGAGACCCTTCATTCACACATATACATGAGATAATAAAATTCAAATTTGGAAAATGAAATTATTTTTTCCCAAATCTACAGAGCTAGAAAATTGCAGTCAGGATGCAAACTTAGGGTGATTAGCACTATTTCAATTACATGACTCTTCATGTCCAATAAACAGTCTTGGGATTGGGTTGCATTTTTTTCTCTTTTTTTCATGCTTTTTTTGGAACACCATTAAGTTAGTTATAATTCTCAGTTCAAACTGTATTAGCATCATAGGCCCAGGCAAAGTTTATTTCTTAATTTACTTTCCTATAGTTTGTGTTTTACTTTTCTTTCCTTCTATCCCCAATATCCATCCACCATAGTCTCCCACTTTAATATGAGCATTATATGCCACTCTCTGGATACTTTCCTTTGTAAGATATGTAATACTTTGGTTTTGTTTTTATATTTTTATAGATGGAAGTTTTCTATAAATCTCATCCTGAGTCAGAAGGCACATGCATATATAAACTTTTGTACTGCTAGCACTTATGTTCTTATATCATCACTACGTGAGAGTTTCCAATTTCTTACTTAAAACCATAATGAAGCCCACTGACCTTGAGTCAATTCCAACTCCTAGTGACTCTACAGGACAGAGTAGAACTGCGCCTTTGATTTACCAAGGCCATGACCCTTTACATTAGCAGAGAGCTGCATCTTCTCCCTGTGGAGTGGTTGGGGGTTGGAATCGGGCTCTTGCAGTCAGCAGTTTTCCCCATCTTAGGGGCTCACCAAGACTTGGCGTGTTTACCATTCTGATATGGGTAAAAGGGTACCTCACTGATGTTCTAATGCTTTTGTTTTTCTGATCTAGTGAATTTCAGCATCTATTAAAATTTTATTTATTTATAATTACTTGGGCATCTGCTTCATGGTGTTTTTCATTTATTTTTCTCATTTTTCATTAGTTTCTATCATTTTTCCGGTGGATTTGGTGATTTCTTTGTAAACTGGAGGCATAAATGCCGTGTTAGTTAGATGATATAATTACCTTTCTCTCTTTTTTAGCTGTCTTTCCACGATATCCTTTGAGAGATGAAGTTCAAACTATTGTTAAGTTCAAATTTCACTAATGTTTTTTGCCTCAAGTTTTGGTGTGAGGGGTTATATTTTAAAAGGTTTCTCATTCACAATTTACAAAAAATCCCTCTAAATCTTATCCTGCTATCTCTGCTGCTTTATCTTTACATAAAGATGTTTAATTCAGCTCAAGTTCATCATTATGTATTGTGAAAGGCAGATTGATATCCATTATTAGTTTTTCTACATAAAGCTAGTAGTTTTTTCAGCATTGTGACATGAATAATAGTTCTTTGATTTGTGGTGTCCATTCTTTGGTATTGAAAGCTCTTGTGTGTACACAGCTCTGCTTTGTACTTTGATCTACATCCGCAGATGTGCTGGTAGTTCCATATTGACTTAGTCACGGTTGCGTAGGATTTGCTAATATCTCGTTTGGTAAGTCTTCTTCACCTTTACACTCTTGGCAGCTTTACTCTCGCTTCTTCTTTTCTTTCCAAATTGATTTCTCAACTCTGAGTCTTTTCGAGTTATGTGTGAATTTTGATTGGCTTTGTATGGCTTTTAACAGATTCGTTTGAGACAATCTGATATCTTTAAGCTAATTTTTTTAATTGGAATTGATGATGTAGTTCTCAAGAAGCTGTGTCAGATAGATAAGGTTAAGGACGGCAGTGCCCTACTTACTTTATGGAGTTTTAGAGGAATCCATTAAAATACTGTACCCAAACCATCCCAAGAGCGTGATGTTTTAGATGCTGTCAAGTCCATTCTGACTGAGAGTGACCCTAAGTACAAGCTAGCAAACCCCCCCCCCTCATCTGGTGTCCTCTTCATACTGGTTTTTACATGCCAGCTCACTGTCTCAGTCACGGTCAAGTCCTCCTGTCAAAGGCCTCCTCTTTTTGCCTGCTCCTCTACTTTACCAAGCATGATGTCCTTCTCCAGGGACTGGTCTCTCCTGATAACATGTCCATGACATGAAGTCTCATCCTCCTTGCCTCTAAGGAGCAATCTGGCTGTACTTCTTCCAAGACAAATTTGTCTGTTCTTTTGGCAGTCCATGGTACTTTCGATATTTTTCGCCATCACTATAATTCAAGCACATTGATTCTTCTTCAGTTTTTCCTTATTCAGTGTCTAACTTTCACAGAAATAGGAGACAATTGAAAATACCACCAGCCTGTGTGATCACGAGGTGTCCAAGGGATCAGGTATCAGACATCAGGGAACAAAAACATCATAATGTTGTGAATGCGGGGGAGTGCAGAGTGTAAGCAACTGGACATCCCCTTACAGAAGGGTTTCAGGGAGGAGATGAGCCAGTCAGGGTGCAGGGTAGCAATAATGAAACATATAACTCTCCTCTAGTTCTTTAATGGTTCCTCCCGCCCACTATCATGATCCCAATTCTTCCTTGCAAATCTGGCTAGACCAGAGGATGTATACTGGTATACATAAGAAATGGAAACACAGGAAATCCAGGGTGGATGATCCCTTCAGGACCAGTGGTGAGAGGGGTGATACTGGGAGGGTGGAGGGAAGGTGGGGAAACTGATCACACGGATCTACATATAACCCCCTCCCTGGGGGACGGACAACAGAAAAGTGGGTTAAGGGAGACATCATACAGTGTAAGACATGACAAAATGATAATAATTCATAAGTTATCAAATGTTCATGGAGGGCAGGGGAGGAGGAAAAAAAATAAGGAGCTGATACCAAGGGCTTAGGTAGAAAGAAAATATTTTGAGAATGAGGATGACAACAAATGTACAAATGGATGTATGTATGGATTGTGATAAGAGTTGCATGAGCCCCCAATAAAATGATTTAAAAAGAAAAAGAAAATACCATGGCTTGGGTTAGACGCATCTTAGACCTTAAAGTAACCTCCTTGCTTTTCAACACTTTAAAGAGGTCTTGCACAGCTGATTTCCCCAATGCAATGTCTCATTTGATCTCTACCCTGGTGCCTCTATGAGCAGTGATTATGTATCCAAGCAAGACAAAACCCTTGACATCAAAGTGATATTGTGCTAAAACCTATTGCATTCCTTTTTGAAGAAGACCTGCTATTATTTTATCATCCTTGAGTTAATCGGGGAGGAGGAAGGCAGAGGAGTCCTGAAAGTGAGTTCTTCCAGCAGAAAGCAGTTCTGCCGTTGAAGTGTATGAAACACCAGAAGTTTTTCTTTTTGGGGGGCTGGAGGGATTATAGTCTTCATTTCTACTCCTAGGGATATTGGGAAACAGTGAGCAGGGAGGGACATTTTTTAATAGAATGAAAGCATCGGTTTCTAACTCTTGAAAATATTATTGTCATCAGTTAGAATGGGTTTGTTTGGGATTTTCCCATCACTTTCCTTTTAAAACGCTTCCCCTTGCTGTGTTGCCTCCTTGAATTTACTCACATAAAATCTTAGATTTTTTTAATATGCTGTTAATAGAAATTATTTGAATATAGCTAGAGCTTCATTGTTTCTGGCTTTAGGCTAGAAGTTTAACCATTAGAAGAAAGAACTATTAATACAAATAAGATAATAAATCAGAAAAAAAAAACCCAAACCAACCCACTGCCATCGTGTCCATGCCAACTCACACGGACACAATCTAGGGTTTCAGAGGCCTTGTCAGCCTCTCCTGGAGCAGACCGACCATCCATGGGTTGGAATCACCCGCCTGGTCAGTAGTAGTGCAGCACTTACATACCAGCGCCAGCAGGCTAATTTGGTAGGAGGCGATGAAGGTGGAAATTGACACGAATCATTTTCTTCTTCACCAACTTTCTGATAGAAAATGAACAAGCAAAATTGACATTGGTTAGATGACAAAAGCCAGATATGGGGCTTCTGAGTAGACTACAAACTGGATCAATTGTCTTCTAATAACCAAGGTCTGACCACGAGGGTTAGACATTTGCTAACCCTCGTTGCTAGAAATAGGTCCTTGTAATAAACACTGGTAGACTTAAAACCTCTTGTGAATTTATTTTTCAGGTGTATCAAGTCTGAAGAGAAGTCTCTTGGTGTGGGCATACATACATTTTGTACAAGAGTATTTGGTAAAAATATTTTCTCACCATTCTCAGACCATTATTAAATGTTTTCTTATAACATCACTCTCTCAGAATAATAGCTTAGCAAATACTTTCCCTTGCTTATTAGAAACACTTCACAATTAGTGCAAGAATAAAAACTAAGAGAGGGAGGATTTCCTTGGAATTAAGGTTGCAGACGGACATTGAGCCTCGACTCAAGTACTCCCTCAACACAAGAACACTTTGTTCTAACAATCTGGCATTCTGTGATTCTCATCTTCTCAACATGATTGCTGAAGACAAATGAGTGCATAAGCAAATGTGGTGAAGAAAGCTGATGGTGTCTGGCTATCAAAAGATATAGGATCTGCAGTCTTAAAGGCTTGAAGATAAATAAGTGGCCATCTAGCTCAGAATCAATAAAACCCACACGGAAGAAGCACACCAACCTGTGTGATCATGAGGTGTCAATGGGATCAGGTATCAGGCATCTAAGACCCAGAACAAAACTATACTCAAGGTGAATGTTGGGGTGGGGGCATCGAGTGGAGACCCAATGCCCATCTGTAGACAATTGGACATCCCCTCACAGAGGGGTGACAGGGAAGAGATGAGCCAGTCCGGGTGCAGTACAGCACCGATGAAACACACAACTTTTCTCTAGCTCTTTGGTTCTTCCTTTACCTTACTATCATGACCTCAATTCTACCTTACAAACCGGACTAGACCAGAGCATGCACACTGCTGCAGATAAGATCTTGAAACACAGGGAATCCAGGATAGACAAATCCCCTCAGGGCCAACAGTGAAAGTAGAGATACCAAGAGGATTAGGGGAGGGTGGGGGATAAAGAGGGAATTGATCACAAGGATCAACCTAGAACCCCCTCTCAGGGGGACGAATAACAGAAAGGTGGGTGAGGGGTACAGGGGACGATGTAAGATATGGAAATAATAATAATTTATAACTTATCAAGGGTTTGTGAGGGAGGGCAGGTAGGGCAGAGAGGGGAAAGAAATTGGGAGCTGATATCAGGGGATCAAGTGGGAAGAGAATGCTTTGAAAATGATGATGGCGGCATTTGTGCAAATGTGCTTGACACACTGGAGGAATGTATGGATTGTGATGAGATGTGAGTGCCCCAATAAAAGTACTTAAAAAAAAAGACCCCACTGACCTTAATACACTTAAGCAGTGATTAGAATACTTAATCAAATGAGCGGGGAAGGTTTTGTTACAATATTCACGATTGGCTCAAATCATTGCAATAAACAAAAATTGTGGAATCTTTAATTAAATATTTTTCTCAGCAATAACTTTCAAACTGTATTTATTCATCAGACTACCTATCCTTTAAAATGGAGAACCTTTATAGACAAACTGACTTTTACTTTATAAAAGTAACATGTGAGCATTAGCTATACGTTTTACTAAGCTTTATTTGTTTTACAAATAGGGAAAGGAAAAATATTCACTAGCAAAATAGTGTGTCCTGATAGTTATGTTGTTGAGTGAGTTTTCTCCTTTTTAATTGTAGCTGGAATTCCTGCACCTATATATTTTGGAGCTTTAGTGGACTCCACCTGTTTACACTGGGGAACTTTGAAATGTGGTGAGCCTGGGGCATGCAGGATATACGATTCTACTAACTTCAGGTAAAGATGATTATTTTTTAGAACTACCTAATAAGCAGTAGATTACATAAAATGGTAAAATTCACATTTAATATTCAATTTCAAGTATCTCACACACTTTGATTTTATTTTCAGAATGAATATTGGTGCTTCTATTTCAATCCCTTATTTGTGCTCTAGCGCATGCCTTCCCTAACCTAGCCTTTCAAAATGTTTGCTCAATTGCCATGCAGTCAATACGTTAGTGAAGATACTGGCTATCTTTAAGCTACTATCAAAATTAAATTACTCTTTAAAGTATCTATATTTCTTCCATCATTGCAGCATCTTATTAGCTTAGTTCTTCGTTACCTCTCAACTAAAACCTTCCCTCTGCCCTGGCCTCTACAAGGATTGCCCACCAGTACTTCCCCTTTTATGTACCACGTTAGTAGAGGCACTGACAGCTTTTGTTTGGGCTACTTTTCTGGATATTTAAACTGTGTCCAGGATGATAAAGTATTTATCTAAAAGGCAACACATTATTTGAAGAGATTTAAAAATCCCCCCAAGACCCCACAACCTCAGTGATAAGAAAGACTACATAATTAAACGTGTCTATAAAAGAAGTTCTAGATGGATAAGGCAGAGATAAATTAAAGACATAATAGCTTAGAGATCTATATAGTTGAAGAGCTATGGGTTTTCAGAAAAAATGTCCATTTGAAGGACCCAGCAGAATAATATAAATTTCAAAACCTCAACCTCAAGGTAAAGGAAACAAACAAAAAATCTCATAAGTATTACCCAGAGATTATTTAAAAACTTCCAAGTGACCATCTTAGATACAGCTAGTTGTCCCTTCCTGTCTAAGATGGAAAAGGCAAAGACACAAAAAGATAATTAGTCCAAAGGACTAATGGATCACAAGAACCACAGTCTAGACAAGCTTGAGACCTGCAAAACGACATTTTGGCCGGCGACTCCAAACGACAGTTATGATCAATATCGTTGTGGAAAATCTTGAACAGAGTGAGAAAAAACGTAGACCAAAATTCAAAATCATATTAAAAAAGTAGATTTACTGGTCTAATGGCGATTGTTGGAACTCCTGGGACTATGGCACTTGGTAAGCTTCAAACCTAGAACTGAGCCCAGTCTTGAAGGTCATTTTAAGCTAAAGAATAGACAGGCCCATAAAGTGAATTATAATACCTGTGAAGAGTGTGATGCTTAGAACAATTAAGCATAGGAACCCCAGAGGGCAGGATTGGTCAGGAAAGCTAGGTGGATAGAAATGGGCAATCCAGGGTGCAAATGGAGAGTGTTGGTAAATTGAGGGGTTACACAAAACAAAAGGAATGAGATACCAATTTGCGACGTAAACTCTCACTCAAACCACAATAAAATGTTCACTCTTTCCCCAAAGGCATTATTCAGAGAAATAAAGAGACTGACTACAAATTTATTGTAAATATTGTAAACCTCATCAAGAAAAAGTTTCTAGTATATTTTATATATTTTGACCCTATGGTTTTGAGTTTGTACTGACCTACAAATATAAACCATAAATCAAGAAAGGAGAAAATCTGCTTTGGATATTACCAGATATATATATATAGTATTGAATTAATAGAAAATACGAGTATTCTTACTGTCATTTAAACATGTTTATCTAAGATCCCCATCTCTCAAGTTTCCAGTTCCAGATACTTATAAGGGTAGTTTGATCAAGCCTTCAATAAATTGAAGATACCTATTATACAAGTTAATTAAGAAAAAGAAAAAAAATCTAAATTTTTCAAAGTCAGTGAAATCTTGGTATTCAGATTGGATAAGGTCAGCATAAGGAAACGGGGAATAGGCTGGTCTTATTTAGAAATTCGTATACAAACAACTTAATAAAACTAGCATATTGACTCTCGTGATGGCTGAAAAAGAAGCCTCGGTGAGCAATTTCCTTCTAACGAAATGATTGACAGTTCAAACCCACCCAGTAGGCCCTCCGGGGGGAACTATGTGCTCCCAAACAGATTATAGCCTAGAAAACCCCATAGGGCTTCATCATTAGAATAATTATGTTAATGTAATCTAGCCTATTAATACTGCCAAAAGAACAAACAAAGCTGTCTTGGAAGAAGTATAGCCAGAATGGTTCTTAGAGGCAAGGATGGGAGACTGTTTCACATGCTTTGGACACGGTATCAGGAGAGACCAGTCCCTGGAGAGGGACTTGGTCAAGCGGCGGGCAGTGGGAAAGAGGCGAGCATTCAAGATGTCTCACCAGTGGCTGCAACAAAGGGCTGGAACGTGAGAACAATTGTGAGGACTGCGCAGGACTGAGCAGTGCTGCGTTGTTACGCACACAATAGCGACGCGTCAGAATTGACTGTAGCTCCTAACAACAAATACATCCTGTGAGTAAAGGAGAAAAATCTTAGATGTAAAAAATGATTTAATTTGAACAATCGTAATTAAACCTTGAGCACATTCAAAATAGAAGGGAGGAGGCTTTTTAGCCCATCAAAAGCCATCGATAAAACAAACTAAAAACTACTGTAATGGATGGGGATTCTTTGAAAGCATCTTACTAAATACTAAAGTAAAACTATTATCACTTGTCAACATTCCATTTAAATGGGAGTTCCTATTCAATGGGGAAAATGGTAAAGTAAAAATATCAATAAAAAATTAGACATTTGAATTTTCTGGATGGGAAAATTTAAAAAACTTTTGAAATATTAACATTAATAAGACAGGACAACATGCTGATTGCTCATACAAGATCAATATGCAAACAGTTAGGTGCTCTTGTCCTTATGAGAATAAAATATTAGGATTTAAAGAGATGCAAAGTCAGTTTGTACTCATCACACTGTTTTGCAAAATAAAATATAATTTAGCTTTTTTCCTTTTTTGTGTGTGTAGGTACATCTACCTTGGACTGCCAGCGGCACTAAGAGGATCGAGCTATATTCCAGCCTTAATGATTCTATTTATTCTGAGAAATCGCCAACTACCTGGTGAAAGTGTTTCCTCAGGGATCATGCATACAGGGTCAAAGGTTACAGGGAAGCAAAGTGAACTCAAAGATATGCACCAAGATTTCAAAGTTGTGAATGCTGTTGACATGAAAACTAAACTGTGATGTTCGATGACACCATGCTTCCAGTGACGGAGAACACACTGTACAACTTCGCTGTTTTAAAAATCAATAGTTACCTTTCCAAGAGGCTCTGCAGGGTGACAGTTTCTTGTCCTTCAAAAGTTCAAAATAAGCCATTTTACTCCTGCTTCTGCGTTTCCTTGCAGACAGGACCTTAGAGCCAGTGCTATTTCTAGTCTAGAACAAAAAGCCACCGCCTCCTTCATGCGCGCCAGGGGTACGTTTCCCACATCTCCTTTTCAGAGTGGTTCTAAAAGGTTCTTTTAGGATCATCTATTTAAGTCCACCGCATGTGTGCTTTTAATGCTGAGGCTATTCAGAGACTGGAATTTGCATTCTGTTTATGAGAAGACTTAAAGATTTTATTCCAGTTCATCATTTTGAAGTGAAAGGAATCTAGATTTTCATTCTATTTAGAACGATTCTATAGCTTTTTCTATTCACTCTAGACATGATGTTTATCAAATGGATTATAGTCATTAAAATGTTCTCTCTTGATTTCGGTTATTTTTCCATATTAGCACTCATGTCATGTATCTGCTCATTTTGTTCAGAGAACATATAAGTGTAATCAAATATTAAAAAATTATGTATCTAATATTGTTGACCTAATTTTCAGTTATTCCAACACCAACCATGAAACTTCATTTAAAACAAATGTTTGAGATGGAAATTGAAAGAATAATATTATCAAAATATTAATCTATAAAAGTTGCTTTTATATACTCACTGCCTTTGAATTGATTCTGACTCACATCACCATGTATAGGGTTTCCACGGCTGTAAATATTTAGAAGGACAGCCTCATCTTTATACCTCAGAGTGATTAGTGAGTTTGAACTGCCCACTTGCAGTTAGCATCACATGCTTACTGAGCTCTTTTGTTTTTATGTCAGGTATTGTCAAAAATGACTTTCCCCAGACTCATGAGTGTTTATGTCACTCACTAATAATGAAAGCACCAATTAGATGCAAAAACACTAATTGTCAATAAATCTTGTTACAGAATGAAGTTTAAAATATAGTTTCTGTTAAGAAATTAAACTTAATAAAATTTATAAAGATCTGTGCATATATATATGTGTGCATGTGTGTGTGTATAAAGAATGAAAGAATTTTAGATGTATAAAAGGCCTTATTGATTTTATTGGACTTCTGGTTTAAGAGAGTAGAGTGATAAGGCACAAATTACTATTCCTTATTGTCCCTCCTTATCCTCCAATCTCTTTGAAATGATAGGCGTTATATGAAATTATGAGAATTCCTAACAGTAAGAAGAATGCAAGAAGGGAGGGCAAGAGAAAGTGTCAATCTACCTTAACTGACTTATTTATAGTATAAATATATGAGGGTGTCTTCATTTGCACTCAAGTCCAGACCTGCTACTTTGCTCAATTCTGCATGTCCTTCAACTTGATGTAATACTATTTCATATTATACTTTGGTGCTGTGACTTGTATTCTCTCCATATACCTGGACATATGCTG
>NW_022103918.1:7693371-7695085 GCF_000313985.2 Echinops telfairi | reverse complement strand
GTGGAAAGCCAGGTTTTTGTGAGAGGGTGATGGTGAGTAGACTGTCCGCTTGTGAGTCTGAGGATATGCAGTATTTGCGGATGAGGGTTTGAGTCACAGAGAAGAAGTGGTGACTTTCGGTAACAGAGGCTAGCAGGTCTATAGAAACAAGATGTATGGAAAATAGGAGAAAGGGAAGAAGGAGAGTCTGACATTCTGGGACTTTTCAGGTGACTGACATCAACAGGAGCTATGGAAATAATGAAATGATTCCTGACAGATTCTAATAAATAGTGTCGGAGACGCTGTGAGAGGAAAATTAGGAGGGGTGGTGACTCCCTTCCAACTCCTTGTCAGAGAGGCAAATGGGAGAAGCTGAACCTTAACACTTGTGGCTCCTTTTTAGCACCATTTAATGCACTTAAGATGGTCACAGGAAGCTGAGCTTTACTCAGTGCATAATTCCGCTAGGTGACTCCCTAAATGGTGTGTCATCGACCCAGTGCATCATGATCTTAGGCGGTGATTTGGATCACACTTAGCTTCTAATGAGGAGTGTAACTCATCAACCGCTAATAAAAATCAGGCTTTCTACTAGGAAACCACTACCTCTGAGATCGTCTGGGATGACTATTTACTCTGCCCGGGGGCAATCTACTCCCAAAGGTGGGGCGCTCTCCAGACACTCAGCAGTGGAAGTAAGCAGGTCAGGCAAAAAGAGTCTTGCGTATGTGAGCATCCTTTATGACCTCTTTCATGTTGTTACTGTTGTTAGTTATCCTCACAATTGTTCTTATATTTGAGACCATTGTTGCAGCTACTGTGTCAGTCCATCTTATTGAAGGCCTTCCATTTTACCTAGCCTGATACCTTCTCCAAGGACTAGTCTCTACTGACACTGAGTCTAAGTAGGTAAGACAAAAATCTTGCCATCCTTGCCTGTGAGGAGCATTCTGGCTGTACTTCTTCAAAGGCAGATTTGTTTGTTCTTCTGGAAGACCATGGCACTGTCTATGTTCTTTGCCAGCACCATAATTCAAACGCAGTAGAACCCTGGACCTTGACGCTAATCTGTTCTAGAAGATGCGTGAAGATGCAAGGCAGTCGAGTTCTGAATCAATTTTTCCCATCAGAAATCACTGAAAATGGATAAATCTGTTCTCATCCACCAAGATTTTACCCTAACCTTGCCTTTTTATACAAAACATAACACAGAAATTTCATAGTAAATAAGTTCAGAGTTAAATAATATAATTTAAATAAAAAACACAACATTTTAAAGGTTTTTAACAACTACAGTATGGTCCATACCTTGAGATTGATAAGGATCTGGATCTGTGGACAGGGATGTGGAGAGGAAGTATGGAGAGAGAGTCATTGTTTGGAAAGGGAATCCCCTTCCATCAAAACAACTCATAGTTGCTTTTCAGGAGTTTTTTTTTTCCCTTCTTTGCCTTTTTTCACTAGGACCTGGCTGGCTTTCTCTAAAAAATAATTTTTAAAAATCTGTCTAATGTGGTCTGCTGTTGGTGTTTCCTTAACAGTTTTCTAAAAGGGTTTACTAAATTATCATCAACAATATCGATAGCATGGTTAACCAGTTCCTTATCATGATGATTCTCAAACTCTTTCTTAGGACCCATGTTTTTTTTATCTAAAAACAGTACAAAAACTAAGAAAAGTATAGCAAAACGCTTGGAACACAGCGGCAAAAGGTTTAAACAACGTACTAACA
>NW_022103918.1:7690132-7692061 GCF_000313985.2 Echinops telfairi | reverse complement strand
GATGATGGGGAAATAGATCTATGTGCATATATTTATAGGTTTAGTATTAAGGCAGCAGATGGATATTGATCCTCCATTCAAGTACTTCCTCAATACAAGAACACTTTGTTCTATTAAATTGGCATTCTATGAAGCATACCTTCCCAACATGATGGCTGAAGACAAATGTGTGCCTAAGCAAACGTGGTGAAGGAAACTGATGGTGCCCGGCTATCAAAAGATATAGCATCTGCAGTCTTAAAGGCTTGAAGGTAAACAAGCGGTCATCTAGTTCAGAAGCAACAAAACCCACATGGAAGAAGCACATCAGCCTGTGTGATCATGAGGTGCCGAAGGGATCACTTATCAGGCATCAAAGAACAAAAAAACATATCAATGTAAATGAGGGGGTGTGCAGAGTACAGACCCAAAGCCCATCTGTAGGTAATGGGACACCTCCTCACATAAGGACCGCAGGGAGATGAGTCAGTCAGCATGCAGTGATGCAACAACGAAACATACAACTTTCCTCTAATTCTTAAATGCTTCCTCCCTGCCACTATCATGATCCCAATTCTACCTTACAAACTTGGCTAGACCAGAGAATGTATACTGGTACAGATAGGAACTGGAAACACAGGGAATCCAGGACAGATGATCCCTTCAGGACCAGTGGTGAGAGTGGTGATAATGGATGGTAGAGGAAAGGTGGGGTAGAAAGGGGAAACTGATTATAAGGATCTACACATACCCTCCTCCCTGGGAGATGGACAACAGAAAAGTGGGTGAAGGGAGACGTCAGACGGTGTAAGACATGACAAAATAATAATAATTTATAAATTATCAAGGGTTCATGAGGGAAGGGGGAACTGGGAGGGAGGAGGAAAATGAGGAGCTAATACTGAGGGCTTAAGTGGAGAGCAAATGTTTTGAGAATGATGAGGGCAATGAATGTACAAATGTGCTTGACACAATTGATATATCTGTGGATTGTGATAAGAGTTGTATGAACCCCAATAAAATGATTTTTTTAAAAGAAAGGAAAATACGATGGCTTGGGTCAGGCACATTTTAGGCCTCACAGCTTTTCAACACTTAAAAGAGATCTTATGCAGTAGATTTGCTAATGCAATTCTTCTTTTAATTTCTTGACTGTTGCTTCCATGAACATTACCGGTATATCGAAGACAGATGAAATCCTTGACAACTTCAGTCTTTTCTCCATTTATCATGGTGTTACCCACTGGTGCAGTTGTGAAGATTTTGTTCTTTACACTGAGTTGCAATTCAGACTGAACATTGCAATCTCCGATCTGCGTCAGCAAGTGCTGCAAGTCCTCTTCGTTTTCATCAAGTAATGTTGTGCCATCTGCATCTCCCAGATTGTTAGTAAGCCTTCCTGCACTCCTGATGCCATATTATTTTTCATATAATCCAGTTTTTCTGATGTTTTACTCATCATCCAGATTGAATCACTATGGTGAGAGGATACAACCCTGACAAACACCTTTCCTGATTTTAAACCATGAAGTATCCCTTTGTTCCCTTCCCATAAGTGCCTCTTGATCTGTATACAAGTTCCTAATGAGCACAATGGAGTGTTTTGGAATTCTCATTCTTCTCAAAATTATCCATAGTTCATTTTGATTCACACAGGTAAAGGTCTTTATGTGGTCAATAAAATGCAAGTAAACATCTTTCTGTTATTCTCTCATTTCATCCGAGATCCATTTGCCATCAGGAATGATATCCTTTGTTCCATGCCTTCTTCTGAATCCATCCTGAACCTCAGGCAACTTCCTGTCCCTGTACTGCTATGTCCTACATACATTGTAGTATATAGGTTATAGTGTATGTAGGTAGCGTATTTCTAGAAATTTGCCAATTTCTTCACGGTTTTCAAATGTGTTGGAGTAAACTTTTTCATAAAACTGTTATGATCCTCTCTAT
>NW_022103918.1:7670671-7688536 GCF_000313985.2 Echinops telfairi | reverse complement strand
TAGCTCATAAGTTGAGGCAGAAAACCAGCTAAGGCAGTTGCACACTGGTCTGATAACCAGAGAGCAAGAGAGATACAGATGGGGCTTTCCAAGCCATTTATCTCTTTGCCCTCCAATCAAAGTGCGACCTGATTAATCCCACATGTTCTTATTGGTCAGGCTGGCACAATAAACCTATCGATCACATTCAGTTTCCATGTGCTTTTTTATTTTCCTCTTTCTATCTGTTATTGTTTCTAGTTTTATAGCATAATGGTCAGATAGTTTATTTTATTTCAATGTTTTTTAACCTTTTGAGCTTTGCTTTGTGGCCTAAATTTTAACTATGAAGTGGGCAACATTCAACTCAAACTGGGGGATGGTTTTATTGAACAGGTGCTTAATGGGTCTTTACTGTTCTAGGAAAATTCTCAGTCCAAGCAGTGATGGTGTTCATGAAGATTAAGACATGAAGAATAAGCCCCAGTTGTGTGAGGTATCTCTGTACCATCTACCAGCTAGTCTTTTCCTAGGGTGCTTATGTGATGTTGGACCCGTCTTAAAAGCTGGCTTATCCATGTATTATTTCAAATTCTATACCATTGGCTAAACTAGCAACACTATCAATAGACTTACCTTATGTCCCATGGGGTTGATTTATAATGTTCTCAAGTATAATGATAATAGTGCCTCTAAAATGAATGAAGGACATTTGTAAATCATATATATAAAAAGACTTTGGGTTCACACTTAATCACAGCCTTAATCTAAGAAAAATTAGTTCTATAGCGAAGTGTGGTGAAGAAATCAGATGGTGCTTGTCTTGACAATAAGCAGTCTGTCTCTAAGTGAGGCATCAATTAAGTCCACATAGAAGAAGCATACCAGCCTGTGCCATCAAATAATTATGAAAAGTAAAATCCAAATTCAGAGAAGGGAGCTACGTTAGAGCTTAAATTCTTAACACCCAGTTTGCAGAAAGCTATGAATAACAGCAGAACCCCCAAATCCATTTGCAGAGCCTCTGTGTGGATTATGCCTCTGACCACAGTCCAGGGATGTGAATAGCCTTGCTACCAGAAGAGAGTATTATAAAGACACAATTAGGTTACATCGTAACACCTTATAATTTGATCTCCATTGATATAGTTAAAGTTTGTTGTGCCAATCTGGCCAATAATCAGATGTGGGGTTAATTGAAGGGCAGAGAGATAAATGGCTCGGTAAGCCTCACCTTTCTAGTTCTCGGGTCCCTTGCTTTGTGATGGTTGAACCCGGGTGCAGCTGCCTTAGCCAGTTCCCTGCTTAAGCTGGCAAGGCTCACTTCCTGCAAGACATCCCTAAGGAGAAGCCCCATGGACCTACCCCGATGCAGCCCTGGGTGCTGGAGCAGCCGTCTGGAGACCCCTGCCAGAGCTGAGATGCTCACATGTCCACTGATTCTGCTTTCCTCCTGCAGTCGGCATCATAGTGTTGCATTTTGTAAGGTGGTGGAGGACTTTGTGGATTGGTGTCGGATATATGGGTTAATGTTGGACTTGTGGCCTTGGGCAGCACTGGGTTGGGATGTTTTCTTGATGTCCACTTAACCTTTATATAAAACTCTCTCTTATACATGAGTTTCTGTGGATTTGTTTCCTCTAATGTACCCTGACTAACACATCGTTTTGACCTATTTTAAATTTGTTCTAGTTTTTAATTGAGGTGTTTTTTTTCAATTGATTTTTTTCTTAAGAAAAAAAATCACTTTATTGGGGGCTCATCATAACCCATCCATCCATCCATTGTATGTCAAGCACACTTGTATATTTGTTGCCCTCATCTTTCTCAAAACATTTGCTTTCTACTTAAGCCCTTGGTATCGGCTCCTCATTTTTCTCCTCCCTCCCCACTTTTCCCTGCCTCATGAACCTTTGAGAATTTATAAATTATTATTATTTTGTCATATCTTACATTGTCCAATGTCTCCCTTCATCCACTTTCTTTTTTCTTTTGTCTCCCCCCCCCTTGTTTTTGTGTTGTATATTTTTCTGTATATGAAATCCAGTATAGGCAAATCTATAGAGATAATTTCTGGATTAATAATTACCTAGGGACATGGCAGGGGAGGTTGTGGGTGGATGGGGAGCTAACAATAATGACTACAAGAAAGAAGAAAATGTTCTAAAATTGGTTGTGGTGATGATTGCACAACTCTTGTTAATATGACTGAATTATTGAATTGCATAATATATGAATTATATGCCAATAAAAAAGAAAGTGCTGTTTGGGGGATGTTGACTGCATAGATTGATTTTTAATAATTTCGGTGATTGTATTTTTCAGCTAGATCCCTATAATGTCTTTGAAAAGTCATTCAAATACGTTGTCCTTTCTATAATGGGTTGAGTCCTAGGCTTGTTTTAAGATTGGGAAAAGGAGGTTTGTAAGTATCATTACCAGTCCAGTGGATATTCTTCCACTCTTGGACATATTTAGTGCTCCACACCCGACCTCCTCCCACCACCACTTTTTTGCTTGAAGGTAGTTCTCATCTTTGTAGTGAGGCATCCAATGAGATGTGAGGGAATAAAGTCTTGGGTCTTCTGGAAACATTTCATAATTTCATGGACTTTCGTGAGAATATTGGGCTGCCTTCTCTCCTGCTGCATCGGCCCTCTGATCCCCTTGGGCAGCTGTTTTCGTGTCTCTTTTTTTTGGTGTCCTTGCCAGGGCATGAAGGCAACTTCCTGGGATCCATGTAGCTGTGATAGAAGGCGAGTGCTGATGGGAGCCATGAGCTTGGCACTCTGCTGAGATATTTGGTGGAAGCAGTTCAGCTTCTGTCTATTGCAGACTCAGATTTTCATTGATCTCGTTCCTTGAAACGGCTCCCATCTAGGTTCAAATCATTGTCTGAATTGTCTAGAGACTCGTCTTTGAGATTTATTCTATTTGAATATTTCACCTCAATGATTCAGATGAAATTATGTTCTAAGTGACCCTGACCAGGAGATGGCTGGAGCCCCAAATCTGTCAATTACCATACATACTCAAGTATAAGCTGGCCTGAATATTAGCTGAGGCACCTAATTTTACAAGAACTGCATTAAAAATGTGCTGAAAAACTTGGCTTATACACGAGTATATAGGTACCTGTTGGAGACCTATCAGGTCCTTCTGTGCAATGAAAGCCATAGTAACTATCTTAGCATTCTTGGGTACTTCTGTGTCAATATCAGGATATCATTTGAAAGCTGCATATAATCTGGCCACTCGGTGAAGGGGTTTAAAATATGGAGTTAATAAGCCATGTATTTTATTGGAATCCTTATATGTAGGAAGATTAAACAAATCAAACATTGAGTGTGGGATGTGGACCCAAATACCGATGGCCTGTTCACACCATAATCAATTGGTTGCTCTCTAAGAGGATGTAGCTTTAAAGAGGGAGCTGCAAACTGCCCTACAGGTGCTCCATTTTACGTATGTGGCGGGGAAATTACCTCTTCCAAGGGCGTTGCTGGGGGAGACTGTCCAGCTATAGGTCCGGAGGAGTGATGTAGAAAAGATTAAGGAGAGTAGGGAGATTTTAGAGTTTCTCATCCTACACTATGGACGGAGGTAAAACTTTAAATTTCTTTTTCTGTTTTATTGGTTCATCAGTCCATTACACCGTTATATTGCATTGTCTTTGAAAAGTTATGTTTTTCCACGGAGATGTGGAGTTTTCAACATACATGTTTTTCTTCCTATTTACCTTCTCTTTTGCGGTCCAAGACCATTACATAAGTTCCAACTCACAGCAGCCCTCTGTGCAAGGGAAAGAAGCAACGCCTGGCCCTGCAGCTGCCTCACACTTGTTAGGCTGGAGCCTCTTGTTGCAGGCCCTGTGCCAGTCCATCCCATTGGGGTCTTCCTCTCTTTTGCTGACCATCCACTTTACCAAGCATGATATCTCTCTCTAGGGATTGGTCTCTCCTGATAGCCTGTCCAAAGTACGTGAGATGAAGAAATCACTTTTAAAGAGCATTCTGACTGTAATTCTTCCAAGACCCACTTGTTTGTCCTCGTAGACTTGCCCCTCTGTAGCACAAAATAAATCTAGTTGTAAGGTGATGGTAACATTTAAAGAACCCCTTTCTTCATCCTATTTATACTGGGGGCCAGAAATACTTGGGTAAAATTTTATCTTGGGCTTTTTTCATCAGAATATGTATATATTTTAAAGACCAATTTTTAAAGGTACATTCAAGCAGGATACAACTTTGACTATTCTATTGTGTATGTTACCTGGTCCCAAACCATCGCATATAAACACCTATTGTTTTAAGACCTTTGTCTTACCAGGTATGCAATACCAAGTCTTGCGCTTGAGATCAAGACTAAAGAATACAAACATCTTTCACATGAAGGCCATTCTCTCACTAGCTATGTAACACAGGGTCTTGAGCCAAGAGATACTCTCAGATAGCATTGAAATTTTACTCACCAGGGAGCTCTTCTCCCTCTTTCCAGGACAAAACACAAACCATTTACCAATCCTCATGGCCTACCATCTTTGGGTCTGGGGCCAGGGCCAACCACTGGAGTCATCTTGGAGACAGGGATCTGGTGGCCCTGAGGGACAGAGTCATCTCAGTGGCAAACTCACTGGTTCTCAGAGCCAGGTGTCAGGTTATCATCCTTCATGATCACCCAAAATTAATGCTGGCAAACTGCCTACAGGGAAATGGCCCTGCCCTCTGCCACCTTTTGGGCCAACAAAGAAGGCATCAAGGTGAGGAGGATGGGAAGTCTGTATTGCAAGCGTGCAGACAAGGAACTAGGAGACTCGACTTCAAAGGAGTTTCCCAAAGAGCAGGTTCCTTTCATCTTTCTGCATTTCTAACAAGAGATTTATACGCAGGATTCCAAGGAAAATGTTTGCATTTTCGGGAGCTAATTAACCCCCATGTGGGTGCAATAGGAGCCACAGCTGCCAGGAGGTGTGCTTTTTGGCCTGTGATGTCAAGAGGTTCCTGACAGGACTTCCATACACTGTGTGCAGCTGAGCGGAAAGGGTTCTGATTGCTTCTATTTGGTTTTATTTCGTTTTCATCTTAAGCTAAGGTCCTCCAGCTTCTCCGGTCTCTTCCCTCCGTGAAGAGGAGTTGGCCATTACCCAGGGTTGTGAGGAATGGAGTGGCCCTCATAGCCACCGATCTGAAAAGAGGGGCAGTTACCTGAGCAAGCATGTTTTCTTCCTTTAAATGCTCACCAAGCTTCCCCTTGAACACTTTCTATGTGTTCTGATCATAGTTGCAAATACAAGACGAAAGGGGATCTCCATTATTTTACATTTATCGTTTGTTTCATTATGAATTCATGAAATGATTGAGTCATTGTCCTGTTATGAGTGTGGGAATTTTGAGTGAGAAAGTACCAGATACATCTGCTTTAAAAAAATACAACTGACTGAATCACTACAATGTTGGCTGTAAACAGAGCCGCGAGTTTGGTTTTTAAAAACTTCTTCCCTTAAACACGTGTTTCATCATCTGCAGTGGAAGATACAAAATGTCCATTATTGTTCAAAGGTTCTAGGTTTGCTTCATTCACGACTTTTCTTCCATTTTCTGATGTTTTTGTATCTTTTCCTTGATATTTTTTCTTCATGGCATAAAGGAATACAATAAATAAAATAAGGGATACACCTTTTAAACTCAAAGTCATGCCAAAGTAAGTGTATCTGTGAAAAGAGATGGAGGGAAAAGAATGGTTATTAATTCTAAAATGTGTGGAATGACATGTTGAAAACATTAAAAGAAAGCAAAAGCTTGAAGTTTCAAATTACACATAAAAATATCAAGGCAGCAATCTAGTGTTTTAATTGTAAAAGGATTATTATGTCACAGAAATAAAGGGTGATTGATGATCTACCCAAGTACTTTTTTTAAAAGTAAGTGTACTTTTGTAGAATTTTACTTTCTCAAGAACAGATTAGTTTATTTGTAATGGAAACAGAATATAAGGAACGTGTATTGAATGTGAGAGAATCTAAGGGAATACATTCCTTCCTTCTGAACGATATCCCCAGAATCTGCTTCTGGTTTGATCCCCTATGGCTGAAGTTTCTAAGGAGTGCATACCTCTCCCATGTTAATGTCCATCCTGTAGGCCTGAATTATTTGGCTGAAAGAGGAGTCTCAGGGGTTGAGTTCAGTTTCAGACCTGAATAGTGACTAAGGACCATAGTCTCAGTCAGACCAACAAACCTCCTTTTGTAAATGATTTTGTGTTTTGTTTCGTAGTTTTTGTCCCATTCTATCCAAAAAACCTTATATAGTGATCCCTTTATTGAATGACAGATCCAATATTTAGTTAGGGGTTAAATTCAGTTCACCTGACCCTGCTGTGTGATCTATTGGAAAATTTCAACAATCATGGCATACAATTACTTTTTATGTAGACTTTTTATTAGACTGTGTGCACACAGTCTAATAATGTGATACTGTGATTCTCAATAGTAGAATAATGTGAGGAGATTTAAAAGTCCTGCCCCCGCCCTCCATATTCAGGCTACATCTCTAACCAATGAAATCAGAATCTCTTAAATGGGCACTGGGGTATTGAACCCTGGATTGTCAGGGTGCACAGCATACTCCAATTGTCGCACCAGTGAGACCTTGTTTGTGTAAATACCGTTCAGCCACAAAAGGATTTATTCTGTAAAAGTTAATAATTCAGGTATTGAGATATAGAGTTAGCCTACATTGGTCCAATTGTTTAAACAAATTAGTACCAGGGGTTAATAATGGCAATATTAATAGAAAAGCTTTATGCTCCAGAGAGATGATCGATAAAACTCTCTACCATAAATTAACATGGAGGTCTCTAAAGGGAGCCAAAGGCAGATTAAAAAACATAGATCCAGGAAAGGATTTGGGGCTTGCACTAAACCCTACCCCCAATTTAAGAACAATTAATCCTTACATCATGGCCCTGCTCTATACTCATCCTCAAGAATGGAACACAAAAGATGGGTGCTATAGCAAGGCTTGGTGAAGAAATTAGATGGTTCCCGATTACCAGATAAAATAATGCCTGGGGACTTAAAGGCTTGTTTCCAAGCAAGCAGCCATCTGAATGAGATGTCCACTAAATAAGTTCACATGGAAGAAGCACACTAACATCAGTGACTCAAGGATTGCAAGTCATATAATCCAAAGGTGAAGCAAAGGAGTATTAGAGCATACATGATGAGATTTTGGTTTGTAGAAGATGCTATGGATGACAGTGGGCACCCAAGACACATTTGTGAGATATACACAGGAAATAAGACCCCAGCGATTTCCCTCTATCCATAGTAAGGGGGGTGATGGGGAAAAAAAAAACTAGTTACCTGAGTACATTGGAGAGATGACTATAAAAGATCAAAATGATAAACTTGTCTTTACCAGTTAATACCTTGTCAGTTGATTCCTCCCTCTGATCCATGTTGAGCCTGATCTGATTTTAAACCTTGTCAGTTGATTCCTCCCTCTGATCCATGTTGAGCCTGATCTGATTTTAAACATTTTCTGTGTGTGTGTGTGTGTGTGCACACGTGTGCTTTCATATTGGGGTTATCTCAGATGTATTTTGTCATTGGGGGTAACCCTCTTGAATTTTGGTTCTATGGTTTTGTATTTTCTGGTACATGCAACCCAGGATTGATGAACCTATAGGGACTGGGAATGAAATAAGGGTTCCTGGGGGGTACAGGTACCTGCCTGGGAAGAAGGGTAAAGGAGAGTTGATATCATTCTCTACCAAGAAGGTAGAGAATGTTTTGAAACTGATGGTGGTAGCCATTGTGCAATACTCCTTGATACAACTATGGAACAATATGACATCTGTATTAACTCCCAATAAAATGGTTTTGAAAAAAATATCTCTCAAATGGGGCATAGAAACCAGCAATCTACAAACCTTCCCAGGTGACTGCACTGCTAAGTAAAGAGTGGTGAAACACCACGAAGCACTAATCACTGGCTCCATGTCATAATTATCTAATCTTGCCAAGCTCTATAAAATATGCCTATGAACAGTTTTAATTGAGGCTGAATGAAATTCATTATACAATTTTTAGCTCCAAGGGAGCTTCAGAATATTACTGGAAAAGGTTCATTGGATTTTAATTCCATCTAAGTACTTATACTTAATTTTACTAGAATTACAGCAGGATATTTTGTTGTACAAAATATGATAAAGTCAACATAAACTAAACTTTCACATGTGTTTTACTTATGGCTAGGTTATTTCCAGTATTTTTAAAACAAAGTTAAGCTATTTTTAATAGTTTTAATTTTCTTATAATATGTGAAGTTCAAAACGTTTTATATATTTCAGACATTAGTGTTTCTTTTACTTTAAGAAACTCTAGATATTTTATTTTTGCAGGTGTGGGTTGTCAATTTAAACATGTATGATAGTGTAGGGGTGGAATCCAAACTGTCAATCAGGTCACAGCCTGATGGTGGCTTCCTTGGGGGTGTGGCCTTCCTAGAAGGAAGAAATTGGGAAACTCCATCTCTTTCTGCTGTCTTGCCTTCCTTTTTCCTGGTATTCTGACTTTCTTCAAGTGAGGCCCTAGGACGGACTGTCCAAACTGGAGCACTGTCAGGACCCTGCCATGTTGCCAAAAAACTGGGGTCCACACAACTCTGTACCAGCAGAATGTGATCTTCCTGCATCCCTGCTTTGCTTTCTGCATCACCAGCCTGCAGCTTCAGTTGAAGGAGTTCTGGCTTGCCTCAGACTTTTTGATTTGAGTTGGACTGAGCTGAGATAACTTCTTGGTATCAGATTGCTTCTTGATATAGTTCTTTCTTATACATAGATGAGTGTCACTGATTTTGTTTCTCTAGACAACTCAGCCTAACACAACAGGTTTTCAAGAGGTCTTTCTTTTAGGATACTTGTTCTTTATACTTTTTGATTGAAATTTATTTTTCCTTTTATTTTTTTGTCTATTAACTTTACTTAAGATTTGTAATATAGTGGTTACGTTTGTTTTTTTCCTGTTTTTTTCTATTGTAATTTTGGGGTTTGGTCATACACACTTACCTGCTTCCTAGGCAATGAAAAGAAAACCTAACATGACTTCTTTGAATACATTATGGATTCATATTTTAAATTCATGTATTTTATTGATATGCAATTAATCAAGTTATGTTTTCAGAAGGTCCCACTATCATTTCTAGAACAGCTCGCCAAAGGAATAGGAAATTATAGAAATGACTTTTTCCATTTCCCTCCCATTGACAGAATATCAAGTAGTCGATTTTTGTATTCCTAAAGAAGTGGACTGTGGACTCTAGCTTTTTGTTGTTGTTCACTGTTATGAGAAGAAGTTTTTGTTTTGTTTTTCCCAACAGGGAATGTTTGATACAGGTACTCTCTGGGTTATGGATTCCTGCGTTACGGACAATTCCTACTGCTGACTCACGCACTTACTACTCACTCACAGCCATTGAATTGATGCCATCCCTTAGCAATCCTATAGGACAGGGTCGAACTTGCCCTGTGGGTTTCAGAGACTGTAGCTCAGAAGGCCCTCTTTCTCCCTCAGAGAGAGAGAAATGGGTGGTTTCAAACTGCTCACCTTAAAGTAAGCAGCCCAATGCTAACCTCTATGCCACTAGGGTTCCAGATTCCTACTCTTTGTCCTTACATGCAAGCCTTTGAACCAGTTCTGTCATGACCAACACAGGACCAACACAATGGGAACAGACTGGAGTTTTCAATTTGACTGATTCATCATGGTGACCAAAAAAATGAGAACCTTTATGAGTCAAAGCCCTGCAAGGCAGACTTAGAAAAGGGGCGGAGCCTTTGCAGAAGACTGAGGCATGAGGTTGGATCACTGGCCGGATTTCAGAAAGTCTCACACATTCAAAGTGTGATCTATATATTGAAATATATAGATCCAATCTCTTTTTGGTATTAACTTTTGTCACCAGTTGAGTTGCTATTCCATGGTGGGGGTCGGGCTATTAGTATGGCTTGGGAAAGTTTCTACTTCTCCATGAAATAGGACAAAATAGGACAGAATGATACATCTCCTATAGTTTCTATGAGCATTTAAATGAGATACAATATTTCTTGGCACGATACTAAATGCAAATGATGAGCTCATCAAATGGTAGCTATATTTACTATTATTCTTTTTTACCCAAAATAGCATTTCATCAAATAGATCAAATAAATACAACATATTTATACAACTTACCCATATAATTTGGAATTATATAATCTACAAGTTCCTCGCTTCCCACATTTGTTGATGGACCACTTTAAGCATGTTCTATCAATCAGAGCCCCAAAATATATAGGAGCTAGAATTCCTCCTGAAACATTAGATGAGAAGATGTAAACATTCAAAATTTACTGGGAAATAGTCCTATTGATACATTTAAGTAATGAATGAAATTTTCCCCCCAGCAATTCATCAACAACCATTACTTCATGATAAATGAAACATTAGATGAGAAGATGTAAACATTAGATGAGAAGATGTAAACATTCAAAATTTACTGGGAAATAGTCCTATTGATACATTTAAGTAATGAATGAAATTTTCCCCCCAGCAATTCATCAACAACCATTACTTCATGATAAATGTAAATATCAAAGGGCAGTGAAATTGTGTTGGAAATGTGGTCTCTCCTAGACAAAAGATTGATTCACTGCTTGTACATCATGCCATCTAAGGATGAAAGTAAGGAAAACAGCATTAGATCATTTAAAATGTCTTAGAGGTAGTTTTTATTTAACTTTAAGTCCTCTTTGGAAAGAGCAGCTCAATTACAATTTATGTCAAGCATATTGATTTCTTCTTTCTTTAGCTACTCAGTGAGTTCTGATCACTAGCTCTGGTCACTGACGATTAGTCAGGGCCAATCCAACATAATCCCATGTGTGTCAGAGTAGACCTGTGCCCCAGAGGGTTTTCCATAGTTGATTGTTTTGGAAGTAGATCACTTAGCAGCCCAGCAGCCATTTTCACCTCCTAAAGAGCTTTAACAGCTGTAGAGCGTTTACCGTATCCAAGCTGAATCTTGACGAGAATAGATTAAACTCAGGTTCACTGCCATCCAGTCAATTCTGACTCAACGTGAGACTAGACAGTCAGAGTGAGAATAGACAGTAAAAATAAAAATGACGAGGTTGGCTTCTGAAGTAAAAATTACAATTTTTCTAGGCCAGCAATTTAAAAGACTCAAGCTCTGTAGCAATACCATCTCACCACCATCAGGTCGATGCCGAGCCCTAACAACCCTGAAGGGCAGGGCAGAACGAGCCCTTGTGAGTTTCCGAGTCTGTGCCTTTTTACAGGAGTAGAAAGCTCAGTCTTTTCCCCGTGGAGTGGCTGGTGCTTTTGAACCGCTGACCTTGTGGTTAGCCGCCTGAAGCATAACCATTACACTCCCATAGATATTTTAAAAATTTACTTCCATCCACCTTTTCTCTACTTTAAGGCACGTAAGGAACAAAAAGGTTGCATGGAAATACATTTTCTATAATATCAATTAATTATGCCTCATTATTATCAATAAAAATATAAGGTATACTGATTCATATGTAATTTGTCTTAGGCATGGAGAACTAGTACAGTGGCAATTTGCATTTTCTTTGGTTTTCAGACATCTATTCCCACTTTCTGGTGTCATTCAATCCCACAGTCCATGTGGTAGTTATGTAATCTGGTGTCAACTTGAGACTTAAGTGTGAAAGGGTGGAGTTTAGCCTGTCAATCAGGTTGCAGCTAAGTGACATCATTTGGAGGTGCTAAGGAGATAAATCACTGTGTTTCACTGGAGGTGGGACACACATTCCCTGCAAGACATTCCTGTTGACAAGCCACATGGAGCTATGCTGAAGGAAGCCAAAGCCTTGGAGCTGAAGGAGCCACGTGGAGACCCACGCCAGCACCAAGATGGTTCCACTGCCACTGGATCCACATGACTTTCCACTCACTGGCCTGTGATTTTCCTGCACCCAGTGTCATTGTATGTGCTTCGTGAGTCTGAAAAAGAATTTATAGACTGGTACTGGATATATGGGCTAATATTAGATTTATGTACTTGACCTCTACTGGGCTCAGATGTTTTCTTACTATCCAATTGCTCTTTGATAAAGTTCTTTCTTACACACATATGCATGTCTATGAATTTGTTTCTTTAGTCTACTCAGACTAACATAGTCCATTATTTCTCTTTACTGAATTTTTATATTTTAAGATCTCCAGACTAGAGGCAGTCTAGACTATCCAGGATATGGTTTATGGTGACATCTTTTTAAAATTAGTGTCTGGTCACCATGTTGCATAGGTTCTCAGAGATCTGTACATAACCTGATTTTATTTTTTATTGTATAATATTGCACAATTCAAGGCTTTTCAGGAACATGTATGTTGTCTCTTAAAGGAAGCACCTGTCTGTGTTTTTTGCTTTTAAAACTAAACTCTCAGAGTGGCTCCTTATTTAAGCTTAGATAATTTGACCAAAATATTGGGGAACATGCTAAAAGAGATTGATCCTTCAGATGGAGATGAAGGATTTGTGATTGTATTTTGCTCTTTTTAAAATTTAATGCATGATTTAAAATTTTTATCTAGTTTCATCAAGAAAGGTAATGATTCATATTTTGTATTTTACTGATTCCATGTATTGTTAGTGTCTCAATCTTTTGTGGGAAGCCATAGACTGGTAGACAGATGGTTCCTGAAGTCAGTATATTTGAAGAAAGTTTATACTGGTTTAATTGATAATAACTTGACAGTCTTCTACAAATCACACCCAAACTTTGAAAAATGAAAAAGAAATATCCATATTTATTTTCCTCATAAATGACAAGCTGATTTGACCCAGTTGTTAATAAATTCTCTCCTGTAACATACCTGCTTTTAATCGTTACTAGACTGCTAAAATACCTAACAACCTATTTTCCAAATATTTTTTTTAGTTCAATAATCCATATAGGCCTTCCACAGTTTCTACATTTATGTATTCAAGACTATGTATTTTCTAATAGAAGCTATATCAGGTTCTGCTAACATACACTGTGACATGCTCATCTATTGGACATATCAAATGAATAGGCACAGAATTAGGATGCCAATTTTTTTTACATATTTGAGTTATTGAGGCAATTTCCTCTTCTTAAATATACCCCTTCCCTATTTTTAAAGCCTGCTTTCAGGATATGAGGAGGAGTGTTAACTACGCAGATTCTATTTCCATCTGCCTGCTCTGTGATTAAACTCTGGGAGCGAGGTGTCATTGGACCTGGGGGAACTGGGAAGATGGTGGAATCTGCAAGATTAGAAAGCACAGAGGGAATCCTGGGGAGGGAGCTGTAATGGGTCCTGCAGGGCGACTCTGTCTCCCACCCATTGCTTGGAGGAGATGAGGCTTTCTCCACAAATACACTTGGATAGCTTGTCCACTGTAATTTCTCCACTCGGTTTTGTGGCTTTCATTGTCTTCTAAAGGGATCATGGACCCTTCCACTTTCCACTTCTTCCATTCATGGCTGCTCAAGGCCATGATCACTCCTCTACCCTCATCTCTGTGAAGCACGAATGAATGTTGAGTGCCCATTTTCTGTCTCCCAGGAGTAGGTAACTACCTTTTGCAGGTCTTTAAAAGGGCACTGATAGGGGTTGGGTTAGAACTTACTAAACTCCTAGCAACAATAGAAACTCGTGGTGGAAAACAGCAAATGGCAGACAGGGATAAAGGTTTACTTTCTTAAATCTCTTATTTGAAAATTTAAAAGTAAGCTTTTAATCTCTGAAACTTGAGTTCATTTTTATACAGAGCACTGCCTTAACCCAAGATGCTCAGTTCTGGAATTTGAGTTCTCATTCCTTTTGAATTTCTAACTTCTGATAAAGGTTAATGGCTCCTAGTGACCTAGGCAGCTGGCAGTGGAGCAGTTAAAGCTAACTTCGGAGGATTTGCGCAATCTCCATCTGATCAGATTTCCAGCCCCCACCTACTGTTTTGGGTCTTAACCTCTAACAACATGAAGGCCGTCCTCTCTGCATAGTAGAAAAAATTCTATTTAGAAAGATTTAGAGACTTTAAAATTAATAATTACATTTCTTTTATGTCACCCAATTGCCCTCACTTTTTATTATTTTTAATTCATCACATAAATAGTAATATTTCTGACATACACCATCTTTTAAAAGTTTCTTCTGTGGAAATTAATGAATTTTGGTCTTAGAGTTGTGGCATGATACTTATATCAAGAAGCTGTAATTTTTATATTTATCATACCTAGTGATCGTATAGTCAGTGAATGAAAACCCACTGCAAGTGACTTCAGCTCTGGTTGAACATTCCTGCAATAAGATAAAAGCAAAGAAACAGTAAAACATAAAGCTGAGTTCAGTATCTAATATTTTCTTAATATAATTCTTCATGATCTAATAAAATCTCTCAAGTGAATAGCTTGCGTTATTTAAAGGTATATTTCTAGTTATTCTAAAAAATATCAATAACTGAATGGTAACAACAATTATTCCATTTCTAGGATTGATTTTAAGACATTTTAGTGAACATTTTCACATTAGATTTTCATGAAAATCTTGAGATAGTGGTTGAAACAGACTTTGTTATGCCTATGAAGAATTCAATTTCACATCATCTGTTCAGTTGAGACAGCCCATCTGGGTAGAGCAGACATTGTTATATAAGTCTAACTCTTCGCAGATTTCTTTTCACTCATTAGTCTGTCATTGATGTTAACAGAAAAATCCTATGTAACAGAACCAACCAGAACAATACGCACTGCCATGGAATGGGTTCTGACTCATCACGATTCTATGTAGGTTTCTGAGACTGTAAATCATCTTTCTCCTGAGAAGTGGCTGGTGGGTTTGAATCACTAACCTTGTGGTTAGCTACCAGTACCAACAGAGCTCCTTCAAGAGCATGCCCAAGTATTCTGTCAGCAAATGTAATGTCGACAGTTCAATGATTCATTCCCGACAGAGCAATATGCATAATTTACCAGGTGCTATGACTGCATTACAGGAGCCCGGGTGATGTAGTGGGTTATGAGTTGGATCATTGGCTACAAGGTCATCAGTTGGAGCCTACCAACAGTTGTTCCAGAGGAGAAAGGTAATGTAGATGCTCCTGTAAAGATTTACCATCTGAGAATCCCCAGGGAGCAGTTCTACTCTGACTTACAGGGTCATTATAAATGGGAATAACACCATGACAGTGGGTAATGGGTACTAATATGGTTATCTAGAAATGGTGAAATATTTACAAAACACTTAAAACTAAGTACACAATACCATCTAGTCCAGTGGTTTTGAACCTTTCTAATGCCACGACCTTTTAGTATAATTCCTCATATTGTGGTGACCGCCAACCATAAAATTACTTGTGTTGCTACTTCATAATTGTCATTTTGCTACTGTTATGAATTGGGTGGCCCCTGTGAAAGGGTCATTCAACCCCCAAAGGGGCCACAACCCGCAGGTTGAGGACCTCTTATCTAGTCAATTCTGATGCACAGCAACCCTATGGGGCAGTGTGCAATATTTCTTAGGGTTTCTGAATGTATAGATTTTTATGGAAGATGACAGGTTAACCTTTTTCAAGCAGAGCAGCTGGTGGATTTGAATCACCAGTCTTTCAATTAGAGTCTCAATATCTAAACCAGGCTACCATGGATCTTTTCATAATATAACTAGCAGGAAGACAAAAAGGAGTGATCCATATCCTAGTTAAAGTGACTATCTTCTTAGAGTTAGAGAGCATGTTTTTATCCTCTGAGAAACTCACTCACTCTGACAGTTAGAATGCTATTTCCACAATTCCATTTTTATGCTTTGAGTAAAACTGGTGATACGCCTATCAATGTGTGTGGTAGTTGCATAATCTGTTGTCAATTTGAAAGTTAAGAGGAAAGGGGTGGAGTTTAGATTGTCCAGCAGGTCGCAGCTTGATGATCTCATTTGGAGGCATTATGGGGATAAATAGCTTGCTCGAGGTGAGATACACTCTCATACCCTGAGAGACATTTCTGACAGTGAACCTGGTGGAGCTACACTAATGCATCCAGAGCTCTGGGAGCTGAAGGAGCCACATGGAGACCCCTGCCAGTGCTGAAATGCTTCTACCACCACTGGATCCACAAGACTTTCCACCTGTGATCTTCCTGCATTCAGTGTCATTGCAGGTGCTGTGTGAGTCTGAAGAGGAATTTAGAGATTGGTATCGAACATATGGGCTAATATCGGACTTAAGAACTTTATCTGGTCTTGGCAGTAATGTTTTCTCAATATTCAATTGCTCTTGTATATAAAGTTCTTTCTTATACACATATGAGTCTCACTGAGTTTGTTTCTCTAGTCTACCCAGACTAATACACTGTGCTAGCCTAATACATTTCAAGTGAATTGAACTTATCTAGATTTGGCTGAGGGACTGAGTCTACAAATTGCAGTTTAAAAAGTGAACTCTGAAACTAATTGGTACCAAAAGGTTTTTTTCCCCCTCTATCTTGAACTACTTAGTTGAATGTATTTGTGCAAAGAGCAATATAAGTAGATTTATTTGTTCATTAAATAACTTAAGTGCCTCCTATGAGATATCATGCTATTCTTTTTATTCAGAATAGAGATAATGTTTCATATCATACAAGCAATTTAGAGAAGTGATTTAACCTTTCTTGGTCTCAGTTCATTTCCTTACCTGCTAAGAGGTAATAATAATAGCTATCTTTTATGTCATGAGAATCAAATACAATATAAATATGTAAAACGTCTGGATCACATTATAGTCTCAGTAATTAGTGGCTCACTTGAAAGGCTTAAGGGGAAATTATTTGTAAAGAATATTGAGGCTTAGAGTACTTGTACTAAATACAGATATGAGAGCAGAACAATTATTCCTATAGCTAATAAATCTGATGTTTCATAAAGCATTCGGTTTCAAAAATAAATTTCTAAAGATAGTCTTCAAACTTGAAATTGTTTATATTCATGTCATTCTTTGGCAATTTTTTGTTTATTAAATAGATATTTGTAACACTGGCTCAATGTCGTTAGGCAGAATATGACAAGGAGCCAACTATGAGACTGACTGGAAACTGCTCATATATAAGTACATATTGAAATTGAAGAAAATTAAGACCAGGTCTGCAAATCCAAAACACAATTTTCAGTATATTCCACCAAAATTCAGGGAGCAGCTCAAGAACAGATTTAATCAATGAATATTAATGCCAGAAATGAAAAAGTAAAAGAGCTGAGCAGAAAATTTCACAGGGCACCTGGAGAAGACAAAGTAAATTATTGTGATGAAATTTTCAAAGACTTGGAAAGCCAAAAAGGAATACTAAGCACATCTCAATCAGAAAGGATTGAAGAAAAACTTAATCCTCGAGTTGTAATATTACAAGATTCTATGATCAAAATATTAAATGATGCGGGAGGTATCAAAAGAAGATGAAGGAGTGGCCAGAATCCCTGTACCAAAAAGAATCGGTTGACATTCAACCATTTCAGGAGGTAGCATACAATCAAGAGCCAATGGTACTGAGAGAAATCCAAGCTGTATTGAAGATATTAGCAAAAGACAAGCTTCTAGGGATTGAATAACACCCCAAATGCTTCAACAAGCTAATGCACCACTGGAAAGACTCACTATGTCAAGTGTCTATGTCAAGCTAGACTTGTGGGAAGACAGCTACTTGACTGACTGCAAGAGATCCATGTCTGTGTCCACTTAAAAGAAAGTTAAGGTGGAATTATCAAACAATATCATTAATACTACAAATTTTGTTGACGATAATTCAAAAATGGCTGCAGCTGTACATTTCCAGGAACTGTCAGAAATTCAAGCTGAATTCAAG
>NW_022103918.1:7667675-7669496 GCF_000313985.2 Echinops telfairi | reverse complement strand
TAAAGTTAAGGCTCCCCCAAAAAGACAGCTTGACACCCAAAACAGCAATGGTGAGGATGAGAAGGATGGGGCAGGATTTCTTTTTGTCGTTCCTAAAGTCCATGGCTCAGAGCAGACTGAAAAGAATGTGGAGATTACTAAGTAAATTCATAATGAATTTACTATAACCATATCAAATCTAATTTGATTTTATGTGTTACCACTCTGGTAAACAAGGCATAGGTGTGTAGACATTGCATGTCATAATTTTAACAGAAACTATACCGTTAGGTTGTATACTATTGCAAAAAATATTTAAGAATGTTTGTAAAATGAAGCATAGCTAAGCATTAAATTAACATAGCATAATAAAAATTAAACATAGTACAGTATTCCATTAAATGAGAAAATAAATCGGACGTGTGTTTGGTTCAGCTTTTGCAAAGGGCAGCACACTTCTACCCGAGCTGGAAGCACACCGAGCACTTGAGTGCAGTGAAGGCTCCCCGTTAGTAGATGTGACAACATTATTCAAGGAAGGGCTTCTTCTGTAAAGTGACCTGGATGAGGAGACTGGCAGGGATGCTATGCTAAATGCCCATTTGTTAATGCTGTATGTCTCACATATTAGAGCTCTTAGAGGACTTTTGAAACAGAAAGTTTGCAGTTTGTTCCCAGTTGAATTCTATGAGAAGGGTTTGATATGCCAAGGTTCAATTTTGCTGATTCTTAAAAGTTGTATTTGAAACACTGTTGAGAGAGGGATATTGGGCCAATGTAGGCTAACGCCATATTGCCATATCTGAATTATTCACTGGTCCAGAATAAATCCTTTCCTGGTGGGGTTCTATTTACACAAACAATGGGAGTTGGTTGTCAGGAAAAATTTACAATAATGCTCACTGACAATGTCAGTCACAGGTTTCCGGGAGTAATGTATAGCTTGATACAGCATATAGAGCATTGATATTGTAAGTCAATATCTGTCCATCTGTCAAGAATTCAGTACACTTGGTAGAGCTGTCTTCTGCTTCTTCAAACACCTTAAATTTTCAGCCTTAAACCCTCAGGTTACAGGTGCGTTTGAGGTAGATTCTAGTTCATCTACTGGAGTCTCCAAATTGGATCATTCGGGTGTGGCATTTGGAGAGTATTGTGGGCCTTAAAGATCCAGGATTCAATGCCCCAGTGTTCTATGCCATTTGGCCTGGGCTCCCAAGATGTACCCAGAAACTCAGACCGATTTGCCTTATTTGGTGCATCTTACCAGGGACACTCCCCCTTTAGGAGTCTTAAAAGTACTTCTAGTCATTTTCTCCCCACTGGTAAGTCAGTCCTCTGCCTTTTTCTACCAACAGACACGCACATGTCTGCTCCCTTTCTCTCCTCCGGACTTGGCTTTCCCATCAGTATCCGTCATCCCTCTGAGAGAGATGTCTACTTGTCTGTCCCTCTCTCGACAATGTTTTAAAAACTGGTACTTGGCCTAATCAATGGCAATATTAACAGAATATATTTATGCTCCAAGGAGATGATAGATAAGACTTTACCATAAATTAACAAGGAGGTCTCTAAAGGGAGCCAAAGGCAGATTTGAAAACATAGATCCAAGAATATATTTGGGGCTTGCATTGAATCCTAGCTCTAATTCAAG
This sequence comes from Echinops telfairi, assembly GCF_000313985.2. Classification (NCBI taxonomy): domain Eukaryota; kingdom Metazoa; phylum Chordata; class Mammalia; order Afrosoricida; family Tenrecidae; genus Echinops; species Echinops telfairi. Next base: position 7,667,863 of record NW_022103918.1, on the reverse strand, counting down.
AACAATTAGTTCTTACGTCACAGCCCTGCTCGACACTTGCCCTCAGAAGGGAACACAGAAGATATGGGTGCTACAGCAAAGTGTGGTGAAGGAATTAGATAGTGCCTGACTATCAGATAAAAAAGCATCTGGGGTCTTAAAGACTTGTTTTCAAACAAGCAGCCATCTAGGTGAGAGGTCATCTAAGT
>NW_022103918.1:7663804-7667411 GCF_000313985.2 Echinops telfairi | reverse complement strand
CTTTCTTTCTTTCTTTCTTTCTTTCTTTCTTTCTTTCTTTCTTTCTTTCTTTCTTTCTTTCTTTCTTTCTTTCATGGAGTTCATCTCTAATGAATTTTGTCACTGGGAGTAGCCCTTTTGAATTTTTGTTATATGGTTTTCTGGTTTGGGCTTTATAAAAACCAGGATTGATGATCCTATAGAGCCATGGTTCTCAAGCTGTGGGTCACTACTCCTTTGGGGATCAAACGACCATTTCACAGGGGTTGCCAGATTCATAGCAGTATCAAAGTTGCAGTTATGAAGTAGCAACAAAAATAATTTTATGGTTGGGGTTCACCACAACTGGAGGAACTGCATTAAAGGGTCGCGGCGTTAGGAAGGTGGAGAACCACTGTTCTAGAGATAAGTAGAATAAGGATTCCTGGAGGGTACAGTTTGGGCAGGGTATGTGTGAAGGGGAGCTTATAGCAAGGACAAGAAAGAAGGGAATATTTTTAAACTGGTTGTGGTAGCAATTGTACAATGCTGCTTGATGTGATTGAACTGTGCAATGATATGAAATCTATATTAGCTCCAAATAAAATGGTTTTAAAAATAATGTTGTGTTTGGCTGAGGGAGTTCTGGTGCGATAGGAGGTTATGAGGTGGGCTGTTAAGGACAATGTCAGCAGTTCACAGCCACAAACTGCACCCCAGGAGAAAGTTGAGGTCCATGCCTGTAAAGATTTTACAGCCTCAGAGCAGTTTACTCTGTCCTGCAGGGTTGCTGTGAGTCAGAATGGCTCAATGACAGTGAATGAGTGAGAACGTTTGGCTGAGATATCAGATGCCCAAGATGGAAAACATATATTTGTTTCCAACTTTTCTTTTCATCCAGAGAGAGAGGAACATGCAGGAAAATTGGGAAAATTTGGATATAGGCTAATGTTTCCCTGAAAATGGGGCTTAAACTCTTCTCAATCTTTGATAATAACTTAAATGAATGATAGATTTATGTGATATATAACATAATTATATACACTTTCTTGGAAGATTTACAGTCTCAAAAACGCTGTATAGAGTCCCTATGAGTCAGAATCAACTCAGTGGAGGTGGGAGCTATATGTATAATATCATATCTATGCATTAACCATAACACGTACTATTATCCTGTAAAATGTTTAGCACTAAGTGTGACTCCTGCTTCACATCTGATATTGGAAAGGTCTGCACCCTGATGATCCTATCAGAATCAATTTACCACAAAAGCACCCCAAGCAGTGACGTATTATGTTCATTCAAATTGCAGATTTTAATAAGAGACACACAATTTAAATTGATCCTCTGTTACTCTCTTTAATGACAATTACTATGAACAGTTATCACATCTTGGCTTTTGGACACAATTATTGCTCAGACCCATTAGGTAAGTCAGAGGGGAACACCATCTTCGAGGTAAAATGCCAGCACTATGTAGAACAGATAGAGGTGCTTGTCTGAGGACAAGCTCTAGTTCATGTCCTTGCCCTTATTTCGACTATTTTGATTTAATGCTTTGTGTCTATTAGTCACCAGCTGAAGCCAAGGCTTCCAGATAATTTGTGGGTGCTAGAATTCTCACTTGAAAGTACCACGGATTGCAAAAAGAACAAACAGACCTCTCTTGGAGGAAGTACAACCAGGGTGCTCCTTAGAGGCAAGGATGGTGAAACTTGATCCCATGTGCTTTGGACATGTTGTCAGGAGAAACTAGTCCCTGGAGAAGTAAATCATGCTTGGTAAAGTAGAGGGGCAGAGCAAGAGAGGAAGACCTTCGGTGAGATGGATGGACAGAGTGGTTACAACAATGGGCTCAAGCCCGGGAACCGTTGTGGGGATGGTGCAGGACCTGGCAGTGGTTTGTTCTGTTGTGCACAGGGTCACTAAGGGTCGGAATCAACTTGATGGCATCTCACAGCAACATCAACTGAATTCTTCCTGACATGTGGCTTCGTGTAGCCCTAATCCATCCCTCTCACCTAGTCCCTTTCCATCAAACCTTCTATGCTGACCCTGGGACTCATTACCTATCAACCACATTCTCAGAGCCTACATTCAGAGAATTCCCATCACTTTTCTTGCTTTAATCAAAGCCTTGAGGTTCCCTGATGACTTTTTCCATGCACCTCTTCAGTGACTGTTCTTTTTCTCCCCTGGCACATGACCTTCTTGCTCTTGAACCACTTCCACACCAGACTCCTTCCTCCCTAACAACTGCCAGCTGCTGTGAAAATATGCAGCACCACAATTGTTCACGCCCTCACCTCTTGGTTAGGAGGTCTAGTGGCATGGTGGGTTAGGAATTGGGCTGCTAATGACAGGGTCTGCCGTGGAATCCCCAGCTACTCTGAGGGAAAAGGGGGAGTCTTTCTGCTTCTGGAAAGATGTACAGCTCCACAAACCCACAGGTCAGTTCTACTCTTCCCTACAAGGTTGCTAAGGATTGGAATCTACTTGTTGGCTTGTGTTCTTTAGCTTAACATCTTTGTTACAATTATCCATAATTTATCTTGCTCTTTGACAATTTTAGCACTAGGTTTTTGTCAAGTTTTTCTAAGATAATACTTTCTTAGTTTAATATCTATAAGAAAGGAGCCCTGGCATAATTTATGTACTGGGTTGCTAATGGTAAGGTCAACTGTTCAAAACCACCAGCTCACTATGGTGAGCAAAACTCTACTTTCCAGTAAAGAGTTACAGTCTCAGAAATCAACCAGGGCAGTCCAAACATAGTGTCCTATAAGGTCACTATGAATCAGAATCTACTTGATGGCCGTCAATTTTAATATTCCTGTCTACTTCTGCTCAGTACTCTAGCCGTCCAGGTTCTTGACCTCCTCACTCATGGTCTTCTCTCTCTCCTTCCATGGGCATACCAAACAGCTCATGCTAGATTCTAAGAATCCCAGTGTACCATAACTTTTTACTATCTTTTGCATTCACTTTTTTAATTCACAAACTCCGATAGAATATCCACTCTACAGAAATAGTTAGGTCACTGGATCCTCCTGTCTTTTCACAGACCACCTCCCCTCTCATCTTCACTTCCTCCTCACCAAACAAAACCAAAACCCACTCTTGTTGAGTCAGTCCTGACTCAGACCCACTCTGTATAGGGATCCTGAGGTTGTTAGTTTACTTTCGAACATGCTATCCGGAAGGCACAGTCCCTGGAAAGGAGGGGTCATGCTTGATAAATCAGACTCAGTGAGAGAGAAGAACCCCGATGAGCAGTATTGGCATTGCGCCTGCAGCAATTAGCTCAAACATCGTTGGTTATGAGGGTGGCACGGGACCTGGAAGTGCTTCTTCCTGAGGTACCTGGGGCCAGTCAGAGGTGGAACAGACTCAATCATGCACAGCCACAACCAGGGTTACCGTCTTTCCTTAAGCATTTACTCGGGACTTTCTCGTCCCTTACACCGTTTATTGCACTAGACGAGCAAAATCTCAGCCATACGTTCATCTGACTTCCCATCGTTCCTGCACATTTCCCTGCCTTTGCTGGAGAAAATAATTCAAACAAGCTGAATAAAGTCATTTGAAATTTATGAACATAAATCTCAAGTGGGTCTCAGTGTAATCCGATTATATTTTACTAATCAAC
>NW_022103918.1:7662604-7663639 GCF_000313985.2 Echinops telfairi | reverse complement strand
AAATTCAGACTCATGGTGACCCTATGTATGTCAAAGTAAAATTTCTCTGATTTTACCCACATAATAAATATGCATTAAATGAATGAATTATGTTTCTCCAGCTCAATCTCTTTTTAACAATATCTATATGCCTATTCTAAAGAAAAGTGAGCCAAAAGGATGCAACATTTATTGAACAATATCACTAATATCGTCCATAACTAAAATTTTTGCTGAAGGTAATTCAAACACAGTGACAGCATTCCACGGACAGGAAATTGCTAGAGATTCAAACTAGATTTTGAAGAGAACATGGAACAATGGATGTCATTGTTGATACCAGATGAATTGCAGCCAAAAGAAAAAAATACCAGAACAATGTCCACTTGCGTTTTGTTGACTATGTCTTCAGAAGTATCCAATAGTGTGGATCATAACAAACTATGGATAACATTGTGAAGAATGGGAATTCCATAAGAATTGTGCTTATGTGAGTCCTGTACATAGACCAAGAGACAGTCTTAAGGACAGAACTAAGGGATGCTATGTGGTTTTTAATCAGGAAAGGTGTGCATCAGAAATGCATCCTTTCACTACACTTTTTTAACCTATGTGCAAACAGTCAGGAAGCTGAACTATCGGGAGAAAAGCTTGCCATCCCCATTGGAGAAACATGAACAATCTGCAGATAGTAACAAATGTGCTTGCTAAGGAGTTTCTTTTACGTGGATACATAATCAACATCCACGGAAACAGCAGTTCAGAATTCAAGGGCTTATTGCACTGGGAAAATCTTCCTGTTAAAGAACAACGATGTCACTTTGAGGAACGAAGATGAACCTGTGGGAGAAAGATGAAACTTTCTACTCCCATCGTGAAGAGTTACAGTCTCAGAAACCTAGAGAGGCCATTCTATTCTTTCCTATAGGGTAGCTATGAGTCAGAATCAGTCCAAAGGCAGTGAGTAGTTTAGAGAGTTTTGTTTCTCTTTTCAAATAGGCAATACCCTTATGATAGTTTTTTGTGCCACCATGGTAACCTGTCACTAGGATTGCA
>NW_022103918.1:7660404-7661714 GCF_000313985.2 Echinops telfairi | reverse complement strand
GGTTAAGCTATTTTAGTCTCCTAAGTGACATCTTTTCTTTTTCACTAGTTAGAGAGATGTTTTTGCAGCAGATTTGCCCAATGCAATCAGTTGTTTGATTTCTCAACCATTGCTTCCATGGGCATTGATTGTGGATTCAAGCAAAATTAATTTCTCACAGCTTCAATATTTTCTCTATTTATTGTGATGCTATTTATTGCTCTAGTTTTGAGGGGTTTTGTTTTTCTTTATCTTGAGGTGTAGCCATACATAATTTTACATAAACTATTCCACACTATACAAATGGACATACATTACCAAGCTCATTTTATGAAGCACCTATAACTCTGACACCTAAGCCAGGCAGATGTTACCAGAATTAAAAATTATAGACCACATCTCTAATCAATATAGATGCCAAGATATTCAATAAAATACTAGCCTACAGAATTCAAAAAAAAGCATAAAAAATAATAATGCATCACAATTCAGTGAAATTCATGCCAAATATGAAAAGATGATTTAATATTAGGAATAATCAATGTGACTCACTACATAGACAACATAAAGCAGAAGAACCATATGATTACATCAATTGATACAGAAAAGTCTTGATAAAATCCATTTTCCATCCAGATAAAAATAATAAAATAAGCATAAAGGGGAACTATCTTAAAATAGTAAAAGTCACATGTACAAAGCCAATGCCCTGCATCTCACTTAATGAAGAGAAATTGAAAACATTCCCTCTGTGAACATGACTTAGATAGATTGTATCTTATCACCACTTTTCTTTAATATAGTCCTATGAGTGTTAGCTAGAGGTATAAGACATCAAAAATATATTAAAATATCCACATAACCACAGAAGAAATAAATTTCTCTTTATTTTCAGATGATATAATCCTATAAATAGAAAATCCCAAAGATTCAATTTTAAAATTATTAGAAATAACTGAAAATATGGCTATAGTTGGCTGTATCTATAGTCGCCTATAGATCAACATACAGAAATCAGTTGAATTCTTGTATATTAAATATGATAAGACTGAAAAAGATAGTAGGAGAATACTACCAGTTACAATAGCTAGACAAAAGATCAAATATTTAGGAATAAATATTACCAGAGAAACAAAAGACTTACACAAAACTATAAAATACTCCTACAAGAAACCAAAAGAAACACACAAATGAAACTAGTTAGCATGTTCCTGAATAAGTAGACTCAATACTGTGAACATTTCACTATTACCAAAAATACTGCTTTACAAATTCCACACGATTCCAATCCAAATCCTATTAAAATTCTTTAAAGAAATGGGAAAACCAAT
>NW_022103918.1:7657868-7659555 GCF_000313985.2 Echinops telfairi | reverse complement strand
TCTTTCAAAAATTATTACATATACCACATTTTAGTGATTTTTTTATTTTTATATTTACTTGCTTCATGTCAGTCTTGCCTGCCAGACTTCAATCTATGTGACATCAGATATTGTGTGGATTTTATTAATCATGAAATACAAGTCTTCTTTGTCAGGTGTGGCATATTTCTACACGTGTTTAATAATTGAAAAAAGAAGGAATTCTATTTCAGTGTTTATCTCTTGTCTTATAAAGCATTATCAGAGACTAGTTCAAAAACCCATTCTGAAGATGGATTTAAAACTTTGAAATATTAATGGCACTGAAGTTTATATTATATAGTGTGGCTCCCAAAAGTTTTCTTTAAACAAATTCAGGTGAAGATTCACCAGGGCAGGCCCAGAATGTAGGGTATCTTAAAATTAAAAGATTTTAGAAACATACTGAAGTGCTATATGACTGCATCAGTTGCTAATCAGCCTTAATCCTAAAATTCTTGGCAAGAGAAGAAAGAATATAACCTAGATTTTGTTAATAGAAGAATCAAGGGGAAAATTAGTATACATTGTGGCATTCCAGTATCATAGTCCTAGTGCAATGGATTATGAGAAAAATAAAATGTAACATTCTTATATGTGCTTATAAAAGGTAATACTCACTTAAAAACCAGCATCATACCAGGGGTACTTCCCATTGCAGTGGCAAGACTAACTGTAACTTGTAGTGCTATATATATGTAAAAATTCCTTTTGCACCTATCAATTCTTGGGCATTCACCCAAACGGGCCGAGTTAGTTCTGTTTTGGAAAGCAGTGATGTCCACACAACTGCAGTTATAAAACACCTAAAAATAATTTTTTAAAATTACAGAATATATTTGCAAATTATGATAAGGCCAAAAATACATCTCATTATATTTAAACAAGTCTCATCCATTTTAATTGAAATCATAATAGCTATAAAAATACCCCTGTTTAATAGTTGAAAGACAAAAGCATTGCCTGTATACTTTTCTAGGCAAGGAAATGTAATCCACTATTAACATTTAATTCATTCCCAATTTTAAACTTAGGTGAGAATTTAAGAAATTAAATAGTACCTAAAATTGTGCATATAATTGTATCACTGAGTTCTTTATTAATACTTCCCCAACTCTCACTCTTACTTTCTCAAACACATCTACAATGTCTTTTAAATATTAAGGACCTACTAAATAACAGAGATAGACCCAGTGGGGGGAGAAATGGTCTACAGCAGTGGTTCTCAACCTTCCTAATGCTGTGACCCTTTCATACAGCTCCTCACATTGTAGTGACCCCCCAACCATAAAGTTAGTTTTGTTGCTACTTCATATCTGTCATTTTTCTACTGTTATGAATTGGGCAGCCTCTGTGAAAGGGTAGTTTGACCCCCAAGGGCATCACAACCCACAGGTAGAGAACCGCTGGTCTAGCGAATACTGGAACCACAACTCTCCAGTTAATGGAAGAGTCAGCGTTTTGAAATAGTGTTAGACAGGGGTGCTGAAACTACCCTTTAAAAACAAATACAATGTCAGCATAACAGAATGGCCTGAATAGAATTCAGAAGGAGAGAATTATAAACTAATTACTTTAGGGATTTAATCAGAGAGGCCATTTATGTAGATAGGTGGATTTAATAAATTATGTTCTGAGTCTAGGTTAAGCTGAAGTTCCAGGGAAGTTC
>NW_022103918.1:7652580-7657623 GCF_000313985.2 Echinops telfairi | reverse complement strand
ATAGGTATTGTCAGTCTTCAGAAGATATGTCTGCATGATAGACAGATCTCTCCTAGAGCACATCTGTCCCAGGCATTCCTCAACTGGCACTGTGCCCTCGTAGATTAATCAAGCACTAATGATGCACCTACATGTGAGATGCAGACATCAGAGTTCAGTTGGGGGGTCATGTTTAGGCAAATTTATTAAGGTTATGATCCAGTTTCAATGATCTTGGTGTACTTTTATAGTATTGGTGAATTGTGGTCCAGGAAAAGGTAGAAAAATTAAAAAATTAGATTCCAAATGAAGTGGAAAAAGCAGTGATTGTAGCATTTTATATTACTAATGTTGGTGATAGTAAAAGTGCTCAGAAAATGGTTTTGCAGGTATACGAGGTTGGAGGCGGATTGTAGAACCACATCCCTAAATCTCCATCTATTGGGTACTACCCATAGCACTTGCAAGGACCAAGAATGCCTAGTGTAAGAAATACATGGCATTCTATGAATGACACTGGCAGTAGGTAGGCAGTGGACTAACTCATTCTGAATGGAAGATGTACCCGTTTGAGAGAAATAAAAACCAGAAATTAAGAAGTGAAACTTAAGTCTCAATTATTTGCTAAAAATTCAAAATGTAGCAATCCCACTAAGTAAATCAGAATCTCCACATGAAATTTGTCCTGGTAAGTTAGGTTGTGCTGACAAAGATTTCACACAGGACTTTCCCCTAACTCTGGAAAGGTAAAATACCTTTAACTTAATGGAAATTATATGTTCAATCAAATGAGGAATTTCCAAGAAACCCTAAATGCATCAAGTAGCAATTTCTATGGGGAAAGCATCAACTGATCTCAAACTGGAATGTAAACAACAGAAACATCTACCTGTGTCTCAAGCAGGATTTTATCTGAGGGCTGGTTTACATGACCGCACAGCTACTTACATGTAATGACAGGTCTTTTTGAGTTTCTGCTCTCCATCCCCACCCCCCACCTCACCCCCAAAGGTTGGCCATTGGTTATCTTTTTACTGGTCATTCTTGTTTTAGAAAGATTTGGTAAGTGCCTATTAAATGGAATCTGTTCTTTTTATTTGGGAGAGAATAGAAAATACAAATGAATACTAACTTTAGGCTTTTTAATGGTACTTGCAAGCTTGCATCCGGCTAAGCAAGGGGACAGGTAAGTTATACCATTCTCTCCACAGACGGGTTCCCACTGGCTTTCATCACAATCGCAATCTGAGTTGCAATAAGACAGTGGTACATTTTCATGAGTTGGCACTGTTTTTTTCCTGAAAATATATGATACACAAACATCAAAAAAGAGTGAGAGAAGGTGAAATGAAGGAAAGGGAAAAACGTTATTCTTAAATTAGACACATTTAATACAAAATGACATCAAAGGCAAAGTTTGTTTAAATGTTCAACTTTATGATGCAGGTTAACTTTTCATCCTCCATCTTTACCAAGATATGAGTTATGATGTAGCTGAGTAGAGCTAAAAAAAAGAGAAACCAAAGTGGATTGGAGAGCTTTAGGAACAAGGGCTTTGTTGTTCTCCTGAGAAACTTCACCTTAGCTAAATCACTCCATGTTTTCTGGTGGCGGTGTGGGGGGTGGGGTGGACTCAGTTCCTCTTCACTGAGATGATGCCATTAGACTGAAGGTCATCTCGGCTCAACATAAAGACTTTTAGCTTGTGAATGTTATTTAGTGGGGTTGAATTTTAAAATAAGTATTTTAATCTATATTTTTCTTTGAGAAAAGAATTCAGAGCCCACAAGAAAACAGTTTGAAAAATCAAGAATAATAGATTGAGAAAGATGATAAGGTCTCCTCGCCTTTTAATGAAACTGCAGTATGGTTTATCATAATTTACTGCATAACATGGCCATAGCTGATGACATAATGGCTAGAGTGGCACAGCGGGGAATATTTGCACAATAATCTTTTTGCTCCTTCAATTTATTTATTTTTGTTTTTTGATTCTAAAAATATTCTTAATCTTGGAAGAAAACCTGATAATAATGAAGGACTAATAAATCATATTTCAATGAGCCAGTAATTTAAAAGAAGAAAACTAAGTAGATCCAGCAATTCAGAAATTACAAGTAATTTTGCGAAAAGCATCTAATGCCCAATTCCACTTGCTGACCCACTGCTGAGACTGGCTAAGCAGAACAGCTCAGGATCGCATCCAGACATTGCAGTGTGATAGAGCTGTGCTTCTCTTTGATCTTCCTCTCCCCGATAATGTGACTACTCTTTCTAGAATCAGTTTCTTCATTTAAGTCCAAACATACTTATGCTAACCTCATAGATTTTGGAGGGAGGAGGGAGGGTTGAATTAATTCAGCAGCTCCAAAACCTTTGGTCTTAGGAACTCCCCAAAAGTACTGAGGACCCCAAAGTTGGTTTTTGTTTTTGCTTTTTAGTATGAAATTTACCTATTGTTATCTACCCTCTTAGAAATTAATATTGAAAGCATTTATCACACAAAAATAAATAAGCACACATATCATTAGCCATCCGACTACGATATCATCATATATCTTGTAACCTTTAGAAAATATCACTATACAAAATGAGAATGAAGAAGGCATGTAATATCTTAGTATAAATGAAGTTGTTTTCAATTTGCGGATCTTCTGATAAGGTGTTGGGGAATCCCAAGAGCCATCAAAGCTCATTCTGAAAACCCATGTATTAATGCATACCTTAGAAACCTAGCTTAGTGACTAAGAGTCCACAAACAGTAAATTATATCTGTTATTTGCTGTAATTAAATTATGAGTTCCAGAAGAAAATTACTGTTTCCTAAAGATCGTGACATACATTAAAATTTAGGTGAATGGAAAAATCTTCCTGTATCTCTAGATTCCTTCTTCTGAGGAGATGGCTCAAAACTGTACTTATTTTCTGGGTACTGGCTTCCAGACAAGCCCAGCCTGACAATCAGAGGGCCCTTGGAAGTGACAGTGTTGTGTAGACATCCTGAGTGACTTTAAACAGCTCACAGTTTGTTTGAATCTTAAGGAGTAAACCAAGGGGATATATGATGGTTGGATTGTATGATGTTAAGACTATTTTATGCAGTTGATAAGTAATATGTACAAACCCATCATAGGTCAAGGATAGGCCAGCAACTGGTTTGGTTTCACAGAGCAGTAGAAAGTTAAATAGTTGAAGTACGAAAGCCACCACAAAAGCGGCAAAGCATAATTTTGCAATTCCAACCAAGCTAAGTCTGAATTTTTTAATGATATATCCTCCTATTAAAAATCCACCTGAAAGAGTAGGCATGGTGATGAGTCCTAGAAATAAAAGGAAAAATGTTACTTATATAGATTTTCCCTCCTGGTATATATTTATGCATGAAACACAGTGTATCCCACCCAAGTTCATCTGCTATTATCACTTCTTCAGTAGATAGGTGGCAGGCCAGGATAAAAATAGAGGGCCAGTTTACTATGTGAAAGACACAAAACTAATTTCTTCCTTCCTATACTGAGAATTTGGTATCACTTATAGCAAAAATCAGTGATTGAGAATATTTGTGTATGTCTTCAAAGATGGATTCTCTGAGGTTGTTTTCCCCTCATAGATAACAACAAATAAACACCATCCTCTTGCTTATCCAAATTTTATTTATTATCTAAAATTCTTTGTATCTATTGAGATGAAAAAAACAGGAATTTACATGTCTTTAGTCATATTTAAATGATGTATCCTTCTCATAGTTTTCTATTTCATTATCATGCAAGAATTATTGAAAATAATGTCTTCTAACAAAATATTCAGGTTGTGAACTTTATTGGGACTAAAAAAGATCACCATTATAGGTTTAACTTTATAGATGCTAAAGGATTGATTGTTTGAATCCATCAAAGGGCGACTGGCTATCTACTTCTGTGAATGTTACAGCCAAGAACTCCCAGTATGGAAGATCCATGCTGCATACAGGGTCACTATCAATCAGAACTGACTTTATGACACCGAATGCCAACCTTAGTAAGTTTATCTCAATCTGTCCTAGAAAAGAAAAACGGTACCAAAGAATTTCTCTAAAATGTGCTGTTTGTCTTCACGGTGCAGATATGTGTTTAAATTGGGGTTTCTTTGGAAAACATCAGCGTCTTACTTTGTGTAAGTCATTGAGTTCTGATATCAAAGTCCTTGAATTATGGAATTGTGTTCATTATATTAAAAAGAATTTCTCTTAGGATACCAGCACTAAATAATACACTCCATCTATGCAGAAACCATATCCATATATTCTATTTCATGCAGAATATTTCCTTTAGGAGCTTATTTAAATATGGAACAATGATGATATCACAAGCTTGACAAATTTAAATTTGCAAAAGCCTAGGAGACATTATGCTTATTAAAATATATAAACACCTTCACAAAAAAATGAGCCTTTACAGTAATTTAAAACACAAATAGTTGGCAAATCTCATTAAGCAAATAAGTAAACAATATGTCTTACCAATCCAAAAGTTTGTCTCAGCTATTGACTGACCAAACTGTTGTTCTATGTACTTGAAGATATACGTAATACTACCCACAAAGCCACTGAAATTTAACAATGACAAAGCCAAGAATATGACATATAGAGGGGTGGTAAGGATGCTTTTCAAGGACTGGATAAAACCTATAAGAAAATATGAGAATCCAAATTACAATATATTTGTATATCTATATTATCACCTCGATTTTGTAAATATCATATAAATTACATAAGATTACATAAATATGTAACACAAAAATGAGACTTTCTATTAAAGAATCATGGAAACCACAGGGGCAGTTTTACCTTGTCTTATGGAGTCTCTGTGAATCAGAATTGACTTTATTGTAGTGAGTTTTGGTATAGTGTTTAAAACACTATTGCAATTGCCTATTCTCAGAATCATCAAGTAGATGTAAATTTTCATAAAATATTATCACAATATTAGATCTCCATGGACTATCATGATACCTGGTAGCATTTGTTGAGAGAATTAATGAAGTATTACAGTCCCTTACACTCTCAGAGTTTATGCTATTCAATGT
>NW_022103918.1:7650707-7652280 GCF_000313985.2 Echinops telfairi | reverse complement strand
AACATTTCCAAGTTGAATGAAACCATAAAATACTTACCAGTTACATTTCCAGTAACATTTTGTTCATAGTTGACTACTTTGGATTTTAACTTAAATTCTTTATTTGTTTGGGGAGCATGAGAAGATATTGAAACTTTCCTTTCCTTCTGGGGTGTATTCAGACTTTGGGGAAGGAAAAAGAATGGCACGGAAGACATGATGGAGAATAGTCCAGCCATAAGGAAACCAAGCCACCAGGCGCCAACCCAACGAGAATCCTTAGGAGTTATATGAATACTGCCTATAATAAAGAAGTATAAAAATAAAGTCATTAAAATCACTTTGAAATTTAATTAATGCTGGGTATAAGAATGATTGGTCTTTTCCATAAATAAAGAGAATAAGTTGAATTTCATCAAATCGAGGATGCTATTTTCTTTTTTCATACTTTTAAACTTTGGAGTCAGAAGGACATATTACCATTAGTGTCCAGATACCAGTTATAATACTGCTATCATTGCCTAAGCCTGAATAATCTTGAGATCAAGAAATCACTGCTAACACTAAAATTTATAGCAGTTTATAAGAAATTCTCAGAGCTAACAATGGAGCAGACTTTTCCCCAGAGATCGACATTTTTAACTCTCTTGACAGCATGGTAGGTGGTATTAATAGAAAAACACAAACAATAAACATTGAATTTAAAAGTGATTCAAGTAACCTAGTTGCTAATCTCTTCTAGATATTTCACATAAGTGGATTCATACAGACATATATCCATGTCTGACTGATGTATTTCAGTCACAAAATTTTCAAGTTTATCTATATTCAGTTTTTACTGAATAATATTCTATTATATGGATATGCTACACACAGACACATACACACCATAAAAGACTGAAGTACAATTTAAATAGTACCAATACTCCTTGATTTAAAAGAAAACTCATTAACAGGAGAAAACATTGGCTTTCTTTAAAATTATCTCGGAATATATTTTAATTATATTTATATAATGAATTTTCAATTCTTCACAAATCTGGTTTAAATTTATAATCTTAATGTTCCATAACAAAAAAATTCTAGGATATGATTTGTTAAATTAGCAACTCAATTCATAGGCTAAGTGCTTATCATCTTTCAAGATGCCAGTTTGATGACCTTTTTTCCGTTTGATTATTGGTTTCCACTTAGGGACTAGAGATGTCATGCCAAAACAACCTTAATATCCAACAAAATCGATCTCAAGGTACAGGCCATAACAAGAGACAAGGAGGGGCACTAAATAATGCTCAGAGGAACAGTAGACCATGAACCATTGACTATAATAAATATATACGCACTCAACGGAATTCATAAATCAAACACTCCAAAAGATGAAAAAAGAAATCACAGGCTCAACAATTATAGTTGGTGACTTTAATACATCACTATGAAAAGGACAGATCACTTGGAAAGAAACTCAACAAGGAGACTACAGATCTAAACAGCACAATTGGACAACTTGACTTGACAGATATTTTCAGAATTTTCCACCCAAATGCAAAAAAAAATCACATTCTTTTAAAGTCCACGTGGCACATATTCAAAGATA
>NW_022103918.1:7647549-7650012 GCF_000313985.2 Echinops telfairi | reverse complement strand
ACAATCCCTCCCTAGACTATCCCAGATGGATGTCAAGAATCTCAACAGAACCATAGCAATGGAAGAAATAGACAAAGTTATTAAAGGATTACCAAGAAAAAAATTCCCCAAGCCAAATGGATTCACAGGGGAATTCTACCAAGCATTCAGGGAAGAATTGACACCAATCCTACACAAACTCACCCAGAACATAGAAAAAGACAGAAAAATCTCAGACTCTTTCTATGAAGTTAGTATACCTCTGATACCTAAAGCAGGCAAGGATACCACAAGAATTGAGAACTACAGACCAATATCCCTAATGAACATTGATGCAAAAGTCCTTAACAAAATACCGGCCAATAGAAAACAAAAGAATATATAAAAAAAATTTTTACCATGACCAAGGGGGATTCATACCAGGGATGCAGCGATTGTTCAACATACGAAAGACCATTAGTATTATTCTCCACATTGGCAGAAAAAAATGTTAAGAACCACATGATAATATCAATAGATGCAAAAAAGCATTTGAAAATATCCAACATCCATTCCTGTTTAAGACACTCAAGAAGATAGGAACAGAAGGAAAATTCCCATTATTATACAAGCTATATATGAAAACCTACAGCCAACATGGTAGTCAATGGAGAAAATATGATAACAATTCCACTGAAAAAGGGGACCAGACATGGATGCCCCTTGTCTCCACTCCTATTTAACATCATACTGGAGGTCCTAGCTAACAACATAAGACAAAGAAAAGGCATCAAAGGTATTCATCTAGGGAATGAAAACGTGAAATTATTATTCGCAGACAATATAATTTTATACACCGAAAATCCCCTAAACTCCCCAAGTGGAGTGTTGGAAGTAATAGAGGAATATGACAGACAGGCAGGATACAAGATCAACAAACAGAAGTGTATCGGTCTGCTATACCCATCCAACTAGCTCACAGAAGAGGCAATTAAAAAGTAGTACCCTTTACAATAGCCTAGCACAAATTCAAATATCTAGGGATATACCTGACTAAAAAAATGAAAGATTTGTATTAGGAAAATTATAGAACACTACTACAAGAAATCAAGTGTGACCTCAACAAATGAAAGAATATTCCAGGCTCATGGATTAGAAGACTCAATATAGTAAACATGTCAGTTCTGCCCAAGGCACTATATAAGTTTACTGCAATCCTGATATAAATACCACCATCCTTCTCCAAAGTATTGGATAAACTGATTACCAACTTCATAAGGAGAAGGAAGAAGCCCAGAATTGGCAGAGAACTCCTCAAGAAGAAGGACAAAATGGGAGGGCTTTCTCTACCTGACTGTAGCACGTGCTATACGGCCACAGTAGTCAAAACAGTGTGGTACTGGTATAATGACAGATACTCAGACCAATGGAAAAGAGCTGAAGACCCAGAAATAAAAACATAAGCACACAGGCAACTGATTTTTGATAAGGGTCCCAAAAAACATCAAATGGGAAGCAGATGCCCTCTTCAATAAGTGGTGCTGGAAAAAATGGATATCTACCTGCAGAAAAATGAAGCAAGACCCTTACCTCACTCCATGCACAAGAATAAACTCAAGGTGGGGTCACAGACCTTGAGGTAAAATCCTAAACAATTAGGGCCATTAATGAGGGAATTGGGACAAACCTGAAAACCTCAGCATAGAGAATACATAGGCTATCAGAATTAAGAAAGAATACAAATACAGAGGATGCACAAATTGACAAGTGGGATATACTGAAGATAAATCACCCGTGTACATCAAAAGAATTCACCAAGAATTCACGGACTGGGAAAACATCTTTAGCAATGACACTTCAGACAAAGACCTTATGACTAAAATCTACAATACTTTGCAAGCTTAAAATAAGAGAAAACTAACTGCCCACTGAGGAGGTGGGCAAAGGATCTGAACAGAAGTTTCACAGGGGCAGAAATCTGAATGGCCAATAAACCTATGAGAAAATGTTCCTGGTCATTAGCCATAACAGAAATGCAAATTAAAAAACTATGAGATACCACCTAACACCCTCAAAGATAGCCCAATTCAAAAAAATCAGAAACAACAAGTGCTGGAGGGGCTGTGGTGAGATAGGAACTCTCATCCACTGCTGGTGGATCTATAGATATGTACAGCCACTATAGAAATCGATTTGGTGATTTCTAAAACAGATGGAAATTGAGCTATCATATATCTAGAAGAGGCGAGAAACAAACCACAGCCAGATATGTATGCTCCAATGTTCATTGCGGCACAATTCATGATTGCAAGGAGTTGGAAACAAACCAAATTTCCATCAACAGACTAATGGATTAAAAAACTGTGGTACATACATACAATAGAGTACTATAAATTACTAAAAGCAGTGATGAACATATGAAGCATATCATATGTTCCCCATGGGAAGAAGTGGAGGAAATTATGCTCAGTGAAGTAAGCCAAGCACAAAAGGACAAGTGCAATA
>NW_022103918.1:7643795-7645448 GCF_000313985.2 Echinops telfairi | reverse complement strand
GGGCTCATACAATTCATCACAATACATAGATCAATTGTGTAAAACACATCTATACATTTGTTGCCCTCATTATTCCCAAAATTCGCTTGCCTCGTCATGTATTCTTTATATATTGTAATATTAAATATTAATGTTTAATAAAAGGTTATAGCTAGATAGATGGACAGATAATCACCATGAATCTAAACTAGTGGTTAAGGAATGATTTTTGAGTTTAGTAGAAAGGTTAAAAGACTATTATTCCACATACTTTCAGCATTTATTTGTGTGCTTTCAGTGATACAAAGGAATGATTAATCAAAAGAAGTTACTCGGCTCATGACTACCCTGTCTACTTCCTCTCTGACCTGCTCTTAGACCATTGAAATCCATAGGATTTTCACTGGCAGTGTTTCAGACAATCATCCAGCTTGCCGTTCTAGCCCATCTTCATTTTGACTCCCTACTAAAACTGATTCAGCCTCATCGCAATGTGTAACTTTCCACTGATTGTTTATGAGGTGCATTTGCTTGCAATTTAATTGGAAGATCTGTTTCGTAGGTCATGAGAATTTTATTAAACCATCAATCCTGCCTGCTCTAATTCACACATCTAAATCAGAAGATATAGAGCATTTTTGTCAACACTTACTTTAGCCTTACAGGTGTGAAGTTACTGTTGGCACACTGTGAGGTCAAGTCAAGTCTTGGTGAAATAGAAAGTTTGGTTTGCTTAGATTGCACTCAACATTATATGTTAAGATACATATCATTCTGTCATGGTCTAAAACATGAGAGATAAATTCACAAATGTTTATGATTCATTCTGAATGAATCACCCATACTCTTTGAGATCAATAATATTAGAGAGGAGGGGAGAATCATAAAACTATTTTTCAATGGCAGTGGAAGGAGTCTTGGTGCAGTGGTGCACATTAGGCTGTGATCCACAACATCAGCTGGTCAGAACTGCCAGACCACTCCATGGGAGTAAGGTGGGACTTTCTGCTCCGGACTGACACAGGGACAGTTTTAACCTGTCCTATATGGTCGCTATGAGTCAGAATTGACTCTATAGAAGTGAATTAAAAATTTTTTTTATTCTTGAAGCGTAAAGAGGAAGATCATAAAAGTCATTTATGTGTGATTTTCTTCATCTATGCAGTCAGCAAGCACTTAGTAAATATTGCCATATGCTAAGGGTGAGCGAGTGACCTATAGCCGCGCATACTGGAGATTGTGAACCCCTCCGCACTCCAGGCATCAGTTAAGCAGGAAGTTTTAGCAAAGGACACTGTACCTTCTGTCCTGCAACATCCAAACAAGAATCCATGCAAAAAGGAATCTTCTTGATGAAGTGGTCAGTTCTGGGAGAGGAACATTTTCTATTTGGTTGTTTCAGATTATGAAATCCAAAACAAATTGGCTTGTTGCAAAACAAGAGAGGTTTATTGGGAGATAGAGTAATTCATGAACTGTGGTAACACAGAACAATCAGGCAGTTACTAAGTGTTCCATTATTATAGGACTTAACTATTAAAGCCACATAGGTCTTAAATGTTAACAGGTTATTTTTCTCACTTTATGATTAATTGCAAAGCCTGGTGTAGATGTTGAATTGATGTTTTATTCAGATTATGAATACATTTATTTCCTACATATTCTGCATATTTG
>NW_022103918.1:7641544-7642586 GCF_000313985.2 Echinops telfairi | reverse complement strand
TCCAACAGTACATAAAATGCACCCTTTCCCTTAAGTTCATGTCTTATTTTTAATCTTTTTTTAATCTAATAGGCTAAAACACTTTAATTATAATTCATAATGTGTTATAATCTGTTAAAAATCTTAATTGGTATTATGATTTGCATTTTAATTAAGAGTAAAGCTACAAGTTTTCATATATTTATAGCACTTCCTTCTTTCATTCTCTGCCAATTTTTCTAATGAAATCTTTCTTCTTTCTAAAAGCTTCTTACATATATAAAGTATATCAACAGTGATTTTGATTATGGATAAACTGTCAATGCTTTTCTTATATTCTTTAAAAATAAGTTTTGCTAATAAGATATTTTTGATTAGAGTCGTAATTAAGTTTATGAATTTGAGCATGATTATCGATTCTTACCATCACCCACTATTTCAGGTGGTGTTCTAATGAGTGATAAGTTTTGACTCATTGAACAGAATGAGAAGCTTGATGTTGAGTTCACTGATGGATTAACATTGTGTCCTTCAGAATACCTGTAACTATAAGAACATATTTAGATTTAAAATGATGCTTATTTACTGAATATTTTCATTTACTTCTGAAATACATATGAGCTAGTCATGTTATTTGTACTACTCTCTTCTCTAAATAACCCTTTTCCCAGACTACAGTTTAAGAGAGGTGATCGGTGAAAGTAAATGGGCAACTTCCCTAAGAGCAACCATTTAACTCCTTAGACAAAATGGTTATCCATGTGCTCTCATTCTAAGTGCTTCTATTCTGGTCAAGACATAAAACATTCTGGTTGCTGAATGATTTTTTAGCTGCTAGCTGTATTTATTTGTCTTTTTCTTTACACTTTAACCTTCCTGATAATTATGATGATAGTTAATTTGTTTTAGGAAAATATTTACCAAAATGAATGGATAAGGTACATCAATGCATATGCATTTTCTTTTCTTTTCAAATTAAATCATTTTATTGGGGGCTTGTACCACTCTTATCACATCCATTGTGTCAACCACATTTGTACATTTGTTGCCATCATCATTCTCA
>NW_022103918.1:7626586-7640826 GCF_000313985.2 Echinops telfairi | reverse complement strand
ATCTCAGACGCCCGAACTGTTAGAACAAAGTGTTTTTGTGTTGAGGGAGTACCGTTGAGAGCCCACTGTCCATCTGTTTCCTTAATACTAAACCTATAAATATATGTACATAGATCTATTTCATATATAAATATATACATATATTTACATGTGTATATGACTATATTTAGATCTCTATAAATGCCATTTGCCTCCTAGTTCTTTCCTCTATTTCCTTTTACTTTCCTGTTGTCCCACTATCATGTTCAGCCTACATTTGGGTTTCAGGAATTCCTCTTGGTTACATTGTCCTTGATCCAGCCCGGCCAGACCTCCTACACCCTCCTTGCCACTGGTTTCGGATCACTTGTTGTTCCCTTGTCCCTGGGTTTGTTAACACCACTTCCTTTCCCCCCACCTCCCCTTCTCCCATGTCCCCCCGGAACTGTCATCATTGTTCTCTCTTCTGGCTTGCTTATCCCGCCTATCCCTTCCAGATAGACAATGCATATACATTTTCTATAGCACATTTGAGATAATAGAGTCCTTAGGTCATTTCATACCCTTGCCGCCAAATATATATAAAATATAAGGATCTTAATATTCAAGATCCTGGGTTGACACAATAAAAAAAAGTCAGCTTGACTTGGCAGTGAAGATAAGTGAATTGGAGAATATTTTATAATGAAAATGACATGTGCTATGAAACTTAGGAGATGAATAAGAATTCAGTTGGTAGGTAAAGTATGAAATACTGCAAAACATAATATTCAAAGCTATGATATAACATGGCACATTTGGAGACACGCAAATAGTTCAGTAGGACTGAATTGTGGTCCTCAATTGTGGGCACAATCAAAGATAAATGTAGGAAGATAGTCAAGGACAAAATCAGTGAGTAGATTGTAAATGTTAATCAGTTTGTATATTAATTCTAGGCCAATGACTTTCAATCTTTTTGGCAGTGACCAACAGTAAAATATATTTTTCATTATAGTCAAAATAGACACTACACTGCACATTTAAACTAAAAGAACTCACAGCTGTAGAGTGGATTCTGACTCATATGACTCTATTGGACAGAATAAAATTGCCTTTGTAGATTTCTGAGGCTGTAGGTTTCTCAGACTGTTATTAAAGGAAGCAGAAAAGACTCTTCTTTCTCCCACAAAAGCACTAGTGGGTTCAAACTGCTGACTTTATGGTGAGCGGTCCCACTATGTAACCCACTAGGCTACCAGGGCTCCATCCACATACCCAGGCATTTACAAATATATGTACAACTAAAGCAAAGGTTTTGCACAACCACATTTATCTCATATACATTTTACATTATTCTTTTCCATTTTATTCTGTTCTATTCAAATTTGTAGTATTTATTTATTTATGCTTAACTTTTGGCCACCATCATTTGGAACAATTTATTGAACAATTTTGTTCAGCATTTGGAGTTTGAATTGCACTGCTTTAGGAAATTTTAAGTTTGAATCAGGAGTAAAATAATTAGCATTGTGCTCCAAAATGAATATTGTATTTTACAAAATGAATATTGTATTATGAGTTTAGAGTTGAGATTTGAATCAAGAAATTCATGCCAGAAATAATGAAAGCCTAAAGTAGGTTAAGACTCTCACTCTACACTCTCTCACTACCACCGTATCACTTCTGACTCATAGCAACCCTTCAGGACCAGGTAGAACTGCATGTGTGGGGTTCTTAGACTGTAACTCTTTAGGGGGGAAAAACCTCCTCATTCTACCCAGAAAAGGCTGCTGGTTTCGAACTGAGTCCAACTTGAAGTCATTAGGCCACCATGGCTTCCCTAAGTTAGGCTAGTGGAGATTCTAACAGGAGAGCAAGAACACTTTGACAGACAGGTAGATGGAAGAGTAAGCCGGATTTGGTGATCATTTGTGTTAAGTGAAGGAAGGGTCTCTAGGATGAGACCTTTCACTTTACTTTGAGCAGCTAAAGGAACATTTACCAAAAGAGAAAATATACAACACTTGAGGAACTTGTTTCGACAAAATGATAAGTTCACTTTTGAATATATGAATGAAAAATGCACATGAAATGTTAGATTGGAAAGTTCCAAAGGTGTGTATTTATATAGAGGTTGTGAGTGTAGGATAAAGTTACGTATATAGGGGATAATTGCACTTACACCATGTGTTTCATAAAGACCACGTAGAATGAAAATGATGCATATGATAAAGACATATGTTTAATACAAATCAAAAGATAATAATATATTGAAACAAGTACTCAGAAGGAGAAAGTACTCATGAAGGTCAAATACTTTTTTAAACATGAATTAATATCATGACCAAAAGGTATGATTATTGTATTTGGCAATGAAGAAGCAATTGATGTCTTTGACAGAAACAGCTAATGTTTTATCAGTATCTTTTCTTCTCTCCTTTCGTAATAACAGAAGGCAGAAATTTTAGCTGGGAACAAAATAGCCTGAAATCAAGTATAATTTATGCAATGTCTTTTATATCTAGGTTTTGAGATGTAACACTAACTTCTGGCCAATGTGAAATCAGTAGGAGTGTTATGCTTCTGGAAATACTTTTTAAGCCTCAGCATTTTCCAAAACCCTCTGGTTCTTATTATTCTTTTTATCTTCCCTTTTTCTCCTTTTTGTATGGAGATATTGTAATGAACAGTATTTCCATAATTTGGGCCATGAGGTTGAAGCTATAGATGGCAGAGTAGTAAGATAAAGAGAAGCTGCCTTAGGCTGGCTACATTAACTTTTACCTGCAATATAAGTTCTACTTTCTTTATCATTGCCTGGATAGTTCACACTGTTAATTGCTGAACTACTATCCAAAATGTTGGCAGTTCAAACACAGAAGTGCCTCAGAGACAGGCTTAGGAATCTGCATCCAAAGGTAACAGGCTTGAAAATCTTTGGGAGCAGTTTATGGGCCCACTATGAATTGGAATCAAATCTATGGTAATGAACAACAACCAATTCATTTAAGGCATGGATATTTTAGATTTTCTTTCGTTAGCATCATAACTACATAGTGACTTTAGGGAATTAACTACAGTGGAGTTCAGTTTGGAAAAATAATACTGCAGGGGGTTTAGAGGTGGTCTTAACAAGTGAAATAAAATCTTATAGACAATAAATGTATAAATTACACAGACACAAGTAGTACATTACTGTCCTCTGAAACTGTGTACACTGTTTAGTGTTATCCATATATCAAAGTCTATAAAACTATAGCCTGCAAAACAAAAAATTAATATTTACATAGAAAATGTATCTCATTTTACAATATATTATGTGGAGTCTCATTCTCAAAAGGTGACTGCCTGTGTTAAAGAAAACAACTAAAATTGTACTACTCATTTACATGTGATTGGTATTAACAGTAGAAAACCAGTTAACATACTCTTAAACATATGTATTGAAATCATGGACTCAATTGTATACCTTAAAAGTATATATTGCAATCTTGCCTCCTTGTACCTGTGACTGTGATCTTGTATGTAAATAGGGTTTTCTTTTGTCATGTGAATTAGGTCAAACCCACATATAATAGGCTCTGAATCTACTCACCTTTGACTTGTAAGAAGACTAGATTAGACACACATGGGAACAGGAAGGCCGTGATGGAGATAAAGGAATCTTACAAGGATTGCTGGTAGCTACTAGAAGAGGAAACGTACAGAATGGGACCATCCCCTAGAGACATTCCTTGAACTCAGATTCTAGCCTCCTAACTGTGAGAAAATAAATTCTGTTCGTTAACATCACCACTTTTGGTATTTGTGTTATGTTAGCACTAGGCAACTAAGACACTTACTGTCCCATGAAGAAGTGTGGCAAAGCTGTCAAAATACTTCCAGTTCCCATGATGATGCAACCTATTCCAATTAATCGTGGTCTGTGTAGCTTGGAGCCAAAGTAACTTACAAACACAATCACAAGCAAATTTCCTAGAAGGAAACAGAAGTTATATTATATGATACGTTTTAGCAACATTGAGTACAATTTTATGTCCAGTGGCCACGCATCTCAGAATGAATGCAAATAAGACACAATACATAGTCCCACATCCCATGCCTTTAAGTCAGTTTGGACTTCTACTGACCCAATAGGGCAGAGTAAAGCCTTATCTTTCTCCTGCAGAGCCACCGAGAAGTCAAACTACTGACCCCACTCATAACCCACTACACCACCTGGGCTCCACAATACCTGGCTCCTTCCTTCAAGGGTCAAGTAATTATAGATGGTGAAACTCACCTACATTAAAGCGCTCATTGCGAAGTTCTTTGACACTCATAGTAGTAGACAACACCTTTAGATTAAAATTAAATTACTTGGCAACGTGGATGAAATACCATTTTATTGTGAAATTTTAAGTTGACTCGATTTTATTAAAAAAAAGAAAAGGCATGAAGAAATCCTGTTGAACTAAAAATGGTATTTATTCAGGCATTTATTCACTCACTCCTATGAAAAAGCCCATCATGAATCTGTCATGGGGTTAGGGGTCAGAACTAAACCAAACAAACAAATGATTGAGCATTAAGAATAACAATAACAAAAACTAAACCTAAATAATAAAAATAAGAAAACTGGCACTTCGTCCTCAAGGAATTTAAGTGCCAATGATAAAAATCGATAAGTGGATACTAGTAGTATTAAACCCCAGACAGGGATGGTTACATCCTGAAGGATGCTTCCCTCCTACAACTAGGAGTTTTCAGAAAGTATCCTGGAGGAGAGGAGATTTGAGATTTGATGTTGGCCATAAATCATCTAGATTAAAAAGGGCAAGGAGCTCATTTCAAGTGGACACTGATCCACCTGGAGCTACATGCATAATGCTGAACAGAGGACCAAGAATTACTGAACATTTGATGGAAAGAAAGCACCCAGCCCAAAAGAGGGAAATTAATGAACTGAACCGAAAATTTCACAGGGCACCTTGAGAATACAAAGTAAAATATTATAATGAAATATGCAAAGCCTTAGAACCATGCAACCAAAAAAGGAAAACATGCTGAGCATATCTGAAACGGAAAGAATTCAACAAAATTCAACCGTCAAGTTGCAATATTAAGAGATTCTATGTGGTCAAGTATTGAATGATTCAGGCAGCATCAAAAGAAGATGAAAAGGATACACTGCATCTGAAAGAACTAGTCAACAGTCCACCATTGCAGGAGGTCGCACATGAGCAAGAACCAATGGTACTAAAGGAAGAATTTCAAACGGCTCTGAAAGCATTAGCCCAAATTAGTGCTCCAGGAATCGATGGAATGCCAATTAAAATGATTTAACAAGCTGGTGAAACACTGGAAGCACTCATCTACTACATGAAATTTAGAAGACAGCTAGTGGGCCAACTGAGGGGAAGAGAACCATATTTCTAGAAGTATGATCCAAAAGAGAGCTCAAGTTATAGAACACTATCATTGATATCACATGCAAGTAAAATTTTGCTGAAGATCATCCAACAATGATTGCAGCAGTACATTGATAGGAAGCTGCCAAAGGTGCAGGTCAGAATCAGAAGAAATATAGAACAAGGGGCAACATTGGTAATGTCACGTGGATCTTGGCTGAAAGCAGAAAAAACAAGAAGGATGCTCACTTGTGTTTCATTGACAATGCAAAGGCACTCAACTGTGTGGCTCCGAGCAACTAAGGATAGCCTTGAGAAGAATGTGAATTACAGAACATGTCATGGTGCTCATGAGGAACTTACACATGGATCAAGAGGCAGTGATGCAAACAGAACAAGGGAATACTGCATGGTTTCAAACCAGGAAAGGTGTGCAACAGGGTTGTGTCATTTTACCATAATTTTTCAATCTGTATGCTGAATAAATCATCAGAGAAACTGGACGATAAGAAGAAGAATGTGGCATCAAGATTGGAGGAAGGCTTCTATCTTTGCAGATGACACAACCTTGCTTGCTGAAAGTGAGGATGGCGTGAAGCACTTGCTGATGAAGGTCAAGACTTGTAACCTTCAATATGGATTTCAACACAATGTAAAGAAGGTTAATATCTTCAAAACAGGACCAATAGGTAACATTAAAATGAATGGAGAAAATACTGATGTCAATGATTTCGTCTTGCTTGGATCCACAATCATTGCTCATGGAAGCAGCAGTCTGGAGATCAAAAGGCATGTTGCATTGGGTAAATCTGCTGAACAAGACCTCTTTAAAGTGCTGAAAAGCAAGGATGTTACTTTAAGGACTAAAGTGCACCTGATCCAAAGTATAGTTTTTTCAGTTGCCTCATATATATCTGAAACCTGGACAATGAATAAGGAAAACCAAAAGAGAATTTTAAAATGCAACAAACATGTACTTATAGAAATTTGAGCATGTAGAAATTTCAACACAGATGATGGCATAAGAGAATATGGTGGGAACACACCAATAAATTAAAAAGTTAAGAAATAAATAATAGAAAAAAAGCAATCATAAACGAGATCAGTGTTACTGGTCAGATAGAGATCAGTGGAGGTCCAAGACTATGGCCCTTAGTCCTTATTGGCTGGACATGGGTCCATAAGGGGAACATTGACCCTAAAGAGGTATTCACACTTTAGAACAAGCAACCACGTGAGAGCACAAGGACAGCATTTACGCCAACGAAAGCTCAGAAGGGTTCTGAAGGGAGGAGTGGAAGCAGACAGCACAGGGAGGAAGTGGTACAAGTGCTGTCTCACTGAGGGATGGCACTCTGTGACAGCAACCAAATGGGCCTGAGGGGTTGAGTGTAAAAGTGAAGATGTGCTGTGTGTATCTTCCCCCAGCTCATAGAAAATTTAAAAATTTAATAATCACTTACATAAAAAATTTGAAAACAAGGGACACAAACCACAAATTAAAACCAAAAAAAATCTCCTAAGGGTATGGATGGTCTAAGTTTTCAGATGAAAATTTCCATATTGGTCACATAGAAATAATGTAAAAAGGACAGTTCTAGTTAGAGGTTCCTAAAGTTTCCAAAATTTAGGGATAAAGCAAAGAAACATATGAGTGAATGAGAAACATACAGGTAATGGTTTTGCCTGTGATAAAGATGTTATGAAAGAGTGGATAAATGTTTAAAATGTTCTGAAGAAAACAGTTCTTGATCTCTTTTTTTATATCCAACAAATTACCACTTGACCATGACAGTAAAATAAATTTGTGTTCAAACAAACAAGGGTGTAGGAAATATGACATCTGCTCGATTGTTTTTGAAAAAAAAGGACAGAAAGAAAGAAAGTTATGGAAGACGTACACCAGAAAAATAGCCAAGAGCCCTGAGCTCACACATTTCAGGAGACAGCGGGAACCATGGAAAGCAATAAAACTTATACTGGTATCCAAGCAATTGCTGTAAAATAGAGACCACCTTTGACAAAAGAAAGCGATATCTAGTGAAGTAAGTTATAGAGAAAGTGACACGCTAGCACTTTTATTCTAGAGAGCTGGAATAAAACCTCAAAATGAAAGATGAGGGAGGTGAGCATATCATTTATTCAAATTATGAAAAGTCAGAATTCATAAGGAAAAATGTATATTAGATGATTAAATTAAATATTCAAACAAAAACACCAAACTCACTGCCATTGAGTCAATTGTGACCCGTAGTGACCACACAGGGAAGGGTGGAACTGCCCCGTGGGTTTCTGAGGCTGTGCCTCCCACGGAGAAAGACTAGCTAAATGAAATGAGATCAAAGTAAACTTGTAGAAAATATCTGTGGTCTATAAACAGATATTATGTTTTGTCCTTGTGAATCATTTAAAAGTGGAAGTGGCAGAGAAGTGGGAAAAATAACAACTACCAATTTATAAAATCAGGGAAAATATTTATATAAATCATTGCTCCTTGTGCACATAAATGAAATGTATATAATACTACAGAAAAGTTCACTTTTGTTGCAAAGGATGTCCAAGTGAAGCAGTGCTTAAGCACTAGGCTGCTAACCGAAAGGCTGGTGGCTAGTTCAGGCCACCACTGGCAGTCGGTTGTAGCTGTTTGCTTCGATAAAGATTTACTGTCTTTGAAATGCTATGGCTGTGAGCCGGCTGTACTCTTCCCTATGGGATCACTGTGAGTTGGAAAATGATTCAATTTTGGTAATGTTGAGATATCCAAATTAAATTGTAGACCACAGAGCAATATTTTTAAAGTTCTGAAAAAAGCAAGAAAAGAGAATATTGACCCTCAATTCTATAAACAGTTAAACAATAGAAATCTAATATAGGTTGTGTGTAAGTTGCTTCTCCTTCTTTGAATGGCATATACTGTATCGTAGTCTTCTCTCTTCCAAGCTTTTCCCACACCAGGGCTACTGGGGACTAGAAAGGTAAATCTCACAGGTCTGACTTCACATGCAGAGTTTGTATAGATTTATTTTTCATCCTTACCACTTTTATTATTAACATTTGGAGAATATATATATATACTATTCTCCAAATATATATATATATATTGATAGATATTGCTGAAAAGGGCTATCTTGGACATTACATTTTTAAGAGTATCCCTGGGCTGTACCTACTAAAGGCCAGCAGTACTCCCCACCCCCTACTTGTGACAACAAAAAATATATCCTGATATTGCCATATTGTCCTGATAAGCCAAGTGTGGGTGTAGATTCAGTCCTATTGAGAAGGTGTTGAGAAGCTGTGGTATAGAGCATATTTGAACAGTTTATTTATCTCTACAATGAAAAACGAAGTAAAAATTACCAATTTCAAAGCTTCCATCAATCAATCCAGCAACAGAAGAAGGTATATCAAATCTCCTTTCTATTTGAGTAATGGAACTTTTCATAATGATTCCACCTAGTGCTTTAGCGACAAAGCTGAATGATAGGGCCATGAAGAACACCTACGGGGAAAAGTCAAAGTAAAAGAGAAGAAGGGTTAATCAAAGGGCTTCATAAAGTTTACATGTACGTGGAATTTAATAGCTTTTCTTCTTTCAGTACATTCTTTTCATTTTCAAAAGCATAACCAACTTTATCTTATACTAATGTATACTTCTTAGGCCATTTAATCCTAATATCACTCTACTGATAAAGTATCACTTTGTGACTTGGTTACATCATCAGACTATTAGAGCAGTATAATCAAGGATGGCAATTTATAATTAACGTCATTAACTGATTTCCAAGAAAGTCATAATGGTTTCAGACAGTTAAGATACAAAGTTATTCTTTATTCATAAGTGTAGGCTGGAAGGGAAGTCGCTAGACATTCTCAAAGGGAGGATTTCCAGCAAGTCAGCTGAAAACAGCAACTTGGATGAGGCAAAAGGAAGTTCTACCAGTGTAACCCACTGTACTACCAGGGCCCCTAGATACACTGCAGGTAGTCAATCGTGCCATGTTTGCTGAAGTAGAGGACCGGTGCATTTGAAGGAGACCCTTGGCGAGATGGATTGCAACAGTAGATACAACAATGAACTCCAACATGCTGGGAACTCTGAGGATAACACAGGACATGGCAGTGTTTCATTCTATCTATGCTACATAAGGCGTCCATGAGTCAGAGACCAGCAGCTATTGTCTTTGTGCCTCATATTGCAGTGCCTGATACTGTATATTAAATTTTTCTTCATTTTTAATGTTTATAGAATTTCATTTTAATTGATATATAATTTTAATTGCATTGGAGAGCCTTTAGTTTTATTTTTACCTTTTTTTTTTCATTTAATAGATACATTTAGTCAATTCGCCTTTTGGCACTGAAAGCTTTGAAATTATTTCTCCAATCTCATTGCTTACTATTTAATTACTTATTATGTGTTAATGGTTTTCTCCTTTTCATCCTTAGGTTTTCTGTTTATGAGAATAATGATGAGGAAGGTAGCAAGCACTTACACCATATTACGTATGCCAAACACATGACATTAATTCAGTTAGCGCTCTCACCCCAGTGAGGTGGATTGTATTACCAATCATTTGATATATGTGGAAATTAAGGTCCAGAGAAGTTGTACCTTGGCCAGGCCCACAGCCAGATTTTGAATGCAGGGAGTTTCACTGTAGAATAGACTGCCCTTTAATTACTGCGTTTTAATTCCTCTCCTTTGGTTTATTGTTATGGATGCAGCATGGAAGCACTCACTGGTCTGTGATGAGCAACCTGGAAGACCAACTGACTGGAGGAATCCACATTCGCCCATTCCAAAGGAAGATGACCCACCAGAATGTGGAACCCACCAAACAGTATCGTATATCCCTTGCAAGTAATTTTTTTTTTGCTGAAGATAATTCAAAAATGGGTGCAGCAGTGCACTGACATGGAGGTCCCAGAAATTCAAGCTGATTTCTGAAGAGGATATGGAACAAGGAATATCTTTGCGGATGTCAGATGGGTTTTGATGGAAACAGATTCCATCCAGAGAGCTGTTTGCCTGTGTGTTGTTGGCTGTTCAGTGGTATTCAATTGTATGCAGCATCATCACAGATTGTGAATAACCGAATTGTGCTCATGTAAAACCTGTCTATCAAACAGGATGTGAGTCATTCAAACAGGTACAGTTCACAGATAAAAGGATATGATGGCTTTCTCAGAACTTAAAAATAAATGACCGAGGAATGCAGAAACTAAAAACCTCCAATGATAAAGCACTACAAGACCAATACAGATAGTCAGAGACTTTAAGATAGGGAGATTTCACAACACAACATCAGATAGACTTTAAAATGCTAGCCAGACGGAGACAACAGGCATTGACATAACAAGCATGCATGACAGGCCAGCCAGACATACGGCTCTCAGTGGCAGTATTAGGGCAAGAATTTGGACACATGAAGCAAAGAAAGAGAAAGGGCTTTGAAATCAGACAACCCGAATGCACTTTTGACCCTTTGATTTTTAGCTTAAAAGAGTGATAGAAACGTTCAAAATTCACTAAACTTCAGCTTCCTTCTGTATGAGGACCATAAATACTATCTAACACAGAGTGGTTCTAAGGTTCAGGGGAAATTGTGTTTATGAATGTTTGTAAATGCATGGAACACAGATGGCATTTAAAAGGTCACTATTGATTTATACTTCTCCCTTCTTCTCATGAATATAAGACTTGTTTCTGAAACTTTGCACGTTTAAGTGTATGCCAACTGTTTCCAGTACTGAAAGAGCAGGACGCATGTTGAATGCCAAAGCGCTCCCTTCTGCTTCTGTGTGACACAGAACCGCGGAGTGAGTAACATGTGAATTGGAGAACAGGGAGTGAAAAATAAAGCACGTGGCAGGTGCATACTGATGCATAATTTGGGTGGTAGATATTCATCCAAAAGATCTAATTTCTATTTTTATCAATTTTATGTTTAAAAAATATTTTCTTCTCTGTACATCTTCATTTAAAAAAATAAGTTTGCATTATATCAATTTTAATACATTCAGAAGGAATCTTACATATTTATGTTTTATTCTTTTCTTCCTCATTTCCCCGTTTTGACTCATTTTTGTCTTTCTTTTTATTATCGAGTGATTGTTGTTCTGCGTTTCCATTGCATTGGCTCAGACTCATGGCACTCCATGTGCAACAGGAGGGGTATTGCCAGGTTCGGGATCGTTTTTATAACTGATGGCTAGTGTGCAGGAGCTCATTGCTGGGCTACCATGTAGTTAGAATATTTTCAACCTAAGGGTATGCAACTTCTGGCACTCTATTGAACAATATTCTGCTGTGATCCAGAAGGTTTTCAATGGCTACTTCTCAGAGTAGATTTATAGGCCTTTCTTTCTAGTCTGACTTTTTGTGGAATCACCCGAAGTCTGTCTACCAGGGTTGACTCTGCTGGCATTTGAAATACCGGTGGCATGCTTTCCAGCTCCATAGCAGTGAACAAGTCACCACAGTATGATAAAACAACAGATAGGCAGCAAATTGTCTCATTTTATGAATATTGCCAGTTGCTTTGTCCAAATCCATATCCTATGGCTAGCTTCTTTGTCATTTCTTACAGCCCTAGTGCTGTAGTGGATGATGGGTTGGGTATACTAACCACTGGTCAGCAGTTCGAAATCACCAACTCCTTTGAAGGAGCAGGGTGAGGTTTCCTACTCTTTAATGATTGACAGTCTCGGAAGCCCCCAGAGGTAGTTCTGCCCCCCATGCTAGAGGGTCACTGTAAGTCAGAATTGACTTGATGTCAGTGAGCTTGTGATTTTTAATTGTTTTATTATTTTTTTAACTTGCAATGTATTTGCATGCTTTCTTATTTGATTCACATCAGTTGATTATTACATATTAATAGTAATGACTGCTAGCCTTTGGTAATATCTTAGCAACTGTCTATGTAATTACCATGAGTTGCTTAAAAACTTAATATTTTCTGTCATAAGCTGTTTGCTTATGATTTGCTTATATTGTCCATTTAGTTTAATATTTGGAAATATTCTAGAGATTCAAAATGGAGACTTTATATAATTTTTAAATCATTTACTAGTCACTGTTCTTTAAAAGGGTCAGAAAAAGCTTTGAGCAAACAGAGACATTTGCCCTTTAAATCTTCATGAGCCTGTTTTAGTTATACCTTTGCCTCTTGGGCCCCATACTTCTTGTATTGATCTTGGCTCGCCTCTTCAGTTATGGTGTCTCTTATCTGATTATAATACTACTTGGCTATTAAGTTAGTTTGATTCGTTCAATAGAGTTGTATATGCTCGGTAGCCTGTGGCCGCCAGTGTCTTCCACATTAATGACCTGTTATCAGCAGCAACTGTTTCCCAGAAATAAAATCAGAGTAGCTCAAAAAGCCTGCTCTACAGAGCCACCGAGAAAAGGAGGCTAAGGCTGACTAGGCTTGGACCCTCCCTTCCCCCGGCATTTGCGTCAACACTCTGCCATGCTGGATTATCAGCTCCTCCTGCAAGGCAGTGGATTTTTTTAACACGACTCTTCTAGTCATAGCCTCTGTCGTTCCCACCAAGTGACCTTTGTTTTCCCAGTGGGTCTGGATAAGAAGGCGGAGGAAGAAACTGATTGTATTAAGTGATTCCATTGTGAACGATGGCTCACAGAGTCAACTGTGATCGCTGGGTAGAAAATGAATCATCTCAAAAGAGGAATGGGGTGGTGGGGTGGTGGATTTTACTACCAGCACCAAATAGCCAGCAGTGCTTTGGACCCACAGCTTCCTGCACATTGAACTTCTCTGATCCAGGAGGCAGCTTTGACACCCAAGGAGTAGTAGAGGGGCAGCAACAGCAAGACCAGGGGTCAGAGCGTGAGACAGAGCTGTAGGCTTCACAGCCCCCCGAGAAACTAAGTGGGAGTGCTTTGGGCAGGATGCTGTCTTGTGGAGTGGGCCCCTGTGAGCACGGAATTGAGGGGCCTGGGTTTGCTGACCCCCAGAGTTGAAGCTGAGTCCTGTGAGTTCAGGCTTATAGCATCTGGGCTTTCATAACCCCTTGGCTTTGATTATCAACCCTAAGAGAGCATTATAACGTTGTACAAGGAGGGCAGAGCTGTCAGGCTAAGATTGAAGGCCAAAAGGAGGCCCTCCTGAAGAGAAAACATGCTCTTGACCAAACATCTGTACCCTGAGCATTTCTTTATTTCTTTTCCATTGGCATGCAATTCACAGATCACAAGATTCAATAGATCGGTCCTATTAAGAAAAGTTGTGCAATCATCACCACAATCAATTTTTTAACATTTTATTTTTTCTTGTGGTTATTGTTGTTGGTTCCCCATTTACCCCCAACATCTCCTGCCATGTCCTTAAGTAATTATTAATCCAGTTACTGTCTCTAGAGATTTACCTGTTCTGGATTTTAGAAATATATACAGAAAATACACAGCACCCCCCCAAAAAAAAATACAAAACAAAACCCAATAACAATGACAACACAAAACAGAAAAAAACCTCAATAGAAAAGAATGCAGAAAATATTAAAAACTGGAACAAATTTAAAATAGGTCAAAGGGGAGATCAAATGATTAGATGTTACATTTTAGTCTAACTGCGGGGGTCATAATGAAGTTTACAATGCTCCCTGTCTGATAGCAAGGCTATGGTCAGAAATAATTCACCAAAGACAATCTGAGTGGGGACCCTGAAAATGGATTTTGGGCTTCTACTTTCATCCATAGCCTTCTGGGGAATTTCATAACTGAATTGTACCCTGCTACCTTCCTTAATAAACCCCGTAATTGTGAACATTGCCTGTGAGTTCTGTGTGACCACTGCATGAATTATTGAACCTAGCTGAAGATGTGTGCTGTGAGAGGGACGGCTGGTCTTAGAACAGGGCAAA
>NW_022103918.1:7621181-7625878 GCF_000313985.2 Echinops telfairi | reverse complement strand
CGCGGGCCACATTCAACCCACTGAGGACCTTTATTCAGCCTACCGGGTGTTTTTGTCCTGTTTGCTTTTTTACTTCAAAATAAGATATGTGCAGTGTGCATAGGGATTTGTTCATAGTTTATTTTTAAACTGTAGTCTGGCCCTCCGACGGGTCTGAGGGATAGTGAACTGGCCCCCTGTTTAAAAAGTTTGAGGACCCCTGATCTAGACACTACAGATTTCAAATCCAGGTGATATCACTATGCTAAAGGTGAGGAGGCACAACGCAGCGCAGGATAACCTGCTTTAGTGTTTGCCTTCTTGTGGAAAAGATAAAGATATAACTTCCAAAACATAAAACGTGCACTCAGAAGGAACATGGGAGAAAGTTCGCATAATTAGCAAAGGTGGTAAAAAGAAGTCCAATACGTCAACATGCGTAATACATGGAATGGGCACCCTTCCTAGCTGAAAGATATTTTATATTTATAATTCCTCCATGAGAGACAGACTCAAACCATAAAGAAATATTAAATTTGATTATGAATGGATAAATACTACTACTACTAAAAGAAAACTGCAGCTGTACAATAGTATACAAAATAGATCTTAAAAGTATAATAGCAATAGAGAAAATTTCTACATGTTGATAGAAGCAAGTATCTTTCTTAAAGATGAAATAGTTATAGAATAATACATTTACTAACTGCAAAACACACAGGCAAAAAAAGTAAAGAACTACTGTGAAAATAGGCAATTTCAACCCCTCTCTTTCTCTATTATACTTTACCAAGCATTCAAAATTTACAAAGA
Source organism: Echinops telfairi (assembly GCF_000313985.2). NCBI lineage: Eukaryota > Metazoa > Chordata > Mammalia > Afrosoricida > Tenrecidae > Echinops > Echinops telfairi. Next base: position 7,625,086 of record NW_022103918.1, on the reverse strand, counting down.
ATATAAAAGGTCTGAACTACACAGGATCATAAAGACATGATCTGACAACAGTGTGATCATGATAGATATGAGTAACAACACCTTATAAATAGATTTCAAATTTATCTTTGAAATAAAAGCACGTTTCAAAATAATGTGTGTATTAATGAATACATTATAATGAAAATTAAAATGGAAACCTAGAAATTGATCAGAGGGGTACTGACAAATTGAAAAGTTAAACATAATGGATAAATTCCTAGAAAAAGATAACTTTTCAAAAATGATTAAAGAAATCAAAGTGTGACTAGTCAAATAATACTGAAGCCACTGAGATCTGGTCAAACTCACTGCCATCCAGGCAGTTCTGAATCACAGCAAGCCTCTAGGGCAGAGGAGCACTGCTCCTTTAGGTTTCTGGGCTGTAAATCTTCACAGAAAGGCTCGTGTTTCTGCCAAGGCCACTGGTGGGTTCAAACTGCTGACCTTGAGATTAACAACCCAACATTTAATCTGGTATTGAAATAGTAGATCAATTTTCTATTTCTATTTCAAAACAAAAGCAATCAAAACCGAATAAAACATGCAGAATCTGGCAAGTTCTAAACTTTCAATTAAGTATCATTTAAAAACATTGCCATTGAGTCAATTCCAACTCATAGTGGCCCTATAGGACAGAGTAGACGTGTCCCCGTGGGTTTCCAAGACTGTAACTATTTATGGGAGTAGATAGCCTTGTGTTGGTGTGCTGGGTGGATTCAAAACGCTGACCTTACAGGGAGCAGCCCAATTTGTATCCCACTATACCGTCACTCTGTCAGATAATGGAGAAAGAATATGGACTATCTAGTTTCTTGTTTAATTTCTTATACAACAATATTGCGGAATACATTTAACCAGAAAGGTAAAATCCCTATACACTAAAAACTAAAAAAACATTGGTGAAAAAATTTAAAGTGGACTTTTAAAAATGGGAAGACATTTATATTCAAGGATTGGAAGATAACATTGTTAAGATGCCAATATTAACCAACGGAATCTACAGATTCTACACCATTTCAATCAAAATCCTAACCGGTTGTTTCGCAAAAAACAGAAAAGCTGATCGTCAAGTTCATGTGATTTTGCAAGAAGCTTTGAGTAACTGCTCCAGGTCCTCAAAAAGAACAAGCCTGGAGAATTCACACTTTTCAGCACTTAATGGAAAGCTATAGCAATCAAAATGATTTACTACTTGCATGAGAGTAGAAGTATAGACCAAGATTATAGAAATGTAGAAATAGGCCTATATACACATGGCCAATATATATTTTTTAACACAGTGCCACTTTCATTCAGTCGAGGAAAGAAAGAATAATCGTTTCAATAAATGGTGCTGGAATAACTACATTTTCACCTAAAAAGTAGGGTGCTGGAATCCTACCTCATACTCGATACAAACATTAAATTAAAAATGGAACAAGCGGGATAAGTAAAAACAGAAAAAAATAATTGCCATCAAATTGATTCCAACTCCCAGTGACTTTAGGACAGGGTCATGGGACGGGGTAGAATGGCCCCAGAGGGCTTCCCAGACTGTGATGCTTGCAAAGGCAGACCGCTGTGGCTTTCTTCCGTGGAGTTATTGGTGGGTTTGAGCTGACTTCTTTTCAGTTAGCAAACAAATACTTCTCCCTGCATCATGAGGGCTTGGGCACTGGCTCAAATATAAGCACTAACAGACCACAACTGCTAGAGGGAAAGACAGAGTACAGCTTTTGTGGCTTTGCCTTTGGCAGTCTGTTTCTGGATATGATACCAGAAGTATGAGCGATAGAAGAGAAAAAAGTAAATTGGATTTACCCTAAGGAAACATTTACACAACAAAGACCATTATTAAAAAGATGAAAATGCAGCCTAGAGAATTGGAGAAAATATTTGCAAATCACATTTCTGATAAAGATTTAATATCAAGAGTTTATTATATATATGTATAACATCCTACAAGTCGACGATAGAAAGGAAAGCAAGCTGATTAAAAACTTGACAAAGGACAGGAATAGACATCCTCCAAAGAACATGCACAGATGTCCAATTGGCATATCAGAACATGTTCCATCAGTAATTGGGGAGATGCAAATGAAGACGGAGATGAGATATCACTCCATGCCCACTATGATATTTAAAATAAGGAAAATAAGAAGGATGGGTCATTTTCTCTACAAGAATGTGGAGAACTGCAATCCTCATTCATTGCTGTTGGTAATGTAACATGGTATAGTCACTGTGGAAGCAGCTTGTGTTCCTCAAAAGGAATTATCATATGACCCAGCAATATCACTCATAGGTGTATATATATGAGCATATATGCAAATATATATACATATATGACTATTCTTTAATAGCCAAAATATGGAAACAACCTAGATGCCACACAATGAATGACAAAATGTAGCTAATAGACAACACAATATTATTATGCCACTGAGAAGGAAGTTTGGCACAGGCTACAGAGTGATTAGACTTAAAAACTTAAATGAATTAAGCAAACATAAACAGACAAATATGCATGATTCCACTTACATGAAAGACCTAGAATAGCCAAATTCCTAGGGGCAGAAGATAGATTAGCGATGACCAGATTCTAGAAAGGCGTGGGGGGGGATTTGCTTAATGGTTTGTGGTGATGTAAATTTCCGAAAATATGTAGTGATGAGAGTTTCACAACATTATGAATGCAATTAATGCCACTGAATCACACACAAAAGGTCAACAAGTAAATTTTATGCTTTATGTTGCATATTTTGCCACAATTAAATTTAAAAAAGACATCAAACCAATGTCTGAAAAGCAGAAAGTTTTCACTAGATAGTCTAATTTCTCCAGTTGTCAGTTAGGTGCACGTGCACATTGCACACCACTGTCCAGCTTCGCTTCAACTGTGCCGCAGCTGCCGCTTACTGATTTTAGCTTCTGACACACACACACACACACACACACACACACACAAACCAAATGATTGCAAGATCATTGTTTTTAAGGGCACAAATAATACAGCACACAATATTACCTCTGACAATAGATCATAATAGATTTGCGTTAACCAATATCATTTTTAATGATTTTCATCTGCTTAAATATTATTCAAATATATTATCAGAGATGGTTTTTCTGAAAAAAATTTCTGAAAGCAGATTTTGTGTGCCCTGAGCAAAGTCAAAAGAAACCATCTATAACATTATTACAGTGGGGTCTGATCTCTGTGATCTTTATTCAGCTGGCAGACACTACAAATTTGACTAAGGAAATAAACCTATGATATTAGTAAAAGGCATCCATAAATGATTTTTATTTTCTTGACATTTTCCTACTGATATTTCAAGTTATATATTAGGTGGTTTCAGGCAAACTTCTCAAATTCCATGAGCCCTAGTTTTCTACAAAATGGAGAAAACAATTATCTACTACTATGTGCTTAAGGGGTCCTTTGTACTATTTCTAAAAATTATAGCACAGTCTACAGAATTTAATATCCCATATTTTTGTGACAAAACCAAATGCAGGCTTATTACTTTTACCAACATGCATATGGGAAAATTAAATGTCTTTTGTAAATCACCACCAGGAATTGGGGCCTGGTCTTTTCATTGTTATTTCAGAATTTTTTTTTAGTAGTTAAGCTAGAAAAAAGGAAAGTGCTGTTGGAGTCAGTAACAAGGAGGAGATAGGGATCTGAGGTGGGAGGGCAGGGGTGTGGAAGCAACAGCAAACTAGCTAAGAGGAGGGACCAAGAGGCAGAAATAAGGGGAAAGGGACCCTGGGGCAGGAGGAAGGTAACAGGAAGCAGAGGAAGGACCAAGGAAGCCGAGCAATGGATAGAGGTATAAACATAGCGATAAACACATGTAAATACATTAATCCACAAAAATAGAGGTATTGCCCATGTA
>NW_022103918.1:7598450-7620341 GCF_000313985.2 Echinops telfairi | reverse complement strand
CAGTGAGTGTCTGGAAAAGAATGAGGGCAACATATATACAAACATGCCTGATTCAATTCATGAATGGATTGTGATCAGAGCTGTAGGAGCCCCCAATAAAATGATTTTTTAAAAGATATATATGTCTTACAGATAATATATATACCTTTTATGTGCTGCTTTGTGTGTGCACTTATATTTCTGAAGGAGCCCTGGTGGCACTGTCTAGTATGCATTGGAATGCTAATCTCAAGGCTGGCAGTTCAAAGCCACAGGTTCTCGGCAGGAGCAAGGTGAATATCTGCTCCTGTAAAGATTTACAGCCTCAGAAACGTGTCAGGGGAGACAAGTCCCTGGAGAAGGACATTGTGTTTGGTAAAATAGAGTGGTAGCAAAAAAGAGAAAGGCCCTCAGGGAGATGGCTGCCCCCATGGGGCCAAGCAAAGACCAAATGGGGGGATGGCCCAGGATTGGGCGCAGGGGCACTCTGTCTCGGAACTGACTCAATGGCACCTGAGAGCACAACAACATGAATCAGGATTACCTGGCTTGATGGTAGAATTTTGTTATATGCAATTATTTATAATATCATACATAATGATATATAATATTATGACATATATAGCTCTATATTATCAAGACTATAGACCAATTAATAGACCAATAGGCCAAAGACCAATTTTCCAAATTACCAAATATGTAATTTTTGGTGTTGCATATTATTCATCAACAACATTTTCTTTTATTATTCTCACATTAACAAATATCTTTGGCTCCATCAGGGAATAAAAAATGCTATCAAACTATTTCTAAATTTCACCAGTATTAAAGTTCCAAACACCTGAAATATCACCAATGAAATAATGTCATCAGATATACAGATAGATTTAAATGAAGACGTGCATTTTAAAAATGTTTTAATGTGTACTTTAATGAGAGCTAATTTGAGAAACAATGCTCTTCTTAACTTATAGACTTTTAAAAAATTGATACATTCCCCATTTACTTATTTCAGTTTGGAAATATGAAACTCATTCCACCTTGAATCCATCGCAGCATCTAGCTTTCCTTTTGCTGGCTGGCTGTTCCTCTGTTGCTGCATTCAAAGGATGATTTTGGTCCATCTTTGTACTACAATTATCAATAGAATGTTGTCATCAATTCTTGACTAGAAATGATTGCCTCTGAGGAGGGGAAAATTAAAACAGATCAATTTCATCTTAATTGTATGCTATTCAGAAATAAGAAAAGTTACAACATCAATCATCCAAACAATTAATCCACTAATAATCACTCGGGGGTCTAATGTATTTAGTAGGATAGAACTAAATACAAAAGGAAAAGGAGAATTAAAAAACTAAAATAAATATGCACAGCCCCAGCCTAAAGGGAATTGTAATTTAGTTGGTTTGATAAAGTCAGGGAGGGAAAGTCAGAACAAGTGAGTAAGACAATGTAGACTCACACAGTCGATTGTGTGAGCAAAATGTTAAATTGCAGAATTTAAAAAGAAAACAAAATCTACATAAATACATAATAAATACTTACAAGAAAAAATTCATTTAATTTGTCTTTATAGTTTTACAAAGTACCAGACAATGCTTTGCACATAGTAGATATTCAAAATGTAATAGAATGAATTATTGTTGGAGTGACCTAAGAAGGCCCTTGGAGGGCCCAGTTTGTCCTCTAGCTACCTAAAGGGGTGGCTTATATGTACCAAACACCTGCACATTGGCTTCCTTAAGGATTGTAGTCAAGAAAACTCTATAGATTTCTTCTACTTCGCAACACACAGAGACACCATGAATTGGAACTGACTGGACATGAATGGGTTTGATTGGGTTTTAAAGATGATTTCCTATGAGAGATGCCACCAGAACCAGTCTCAGGGAGGAGGGAGGATATGGATTTCTCAAAAAGATAACGTGAGCTCCAAGTACTTCTCAGAGACTCTGGAGATACTTGACTCTAACCTCATTTTGATAGAACATGAATTTTGTTCATTTATTTTGAAATAGAAAATATATGCATATAATTTAAAATGACAAAGACCGAAAAGTGATGTAGAGAATATTTTCCCTCTGAACCCTGCCTCCCCAGATGTCTACTTTCATATCGTGGAAACTAATGTTATCCGTCTTTAATAATCTCAGCAGAGCTGAAAGAGCCCTGGTGGTGTAGCAGGTACAGGTTGAGCTGTGATTCCCAGGTTTGGCAGTTTGAAACCGCCTGCAGCTCCACGGGAAAAAGACTGGGTTTACTACTCCCACAGTTACACTCTCCTAATCCCGCAGCATGTCACTCTGAGCTAGCATGGACGCATGGCAAGGAGTTTGTTTGTTTTTCTTATCACAGTTATGTTATATTTATAAATGAATACTTAAGTTTGCTCTTTAAAAATATATGGGAGCATTCAATATAGTGCTCTCTACCTTTATTTTTTTTAACTTTGTGAATTTGAGATTGTGAATTTGGTACAGATTTACAAAATAGATCATCAGTTTTACATTCAACAATTGATACATTTTGTGTCAACTCATCCATTGTCACTTCCCCCGTAAGCCATCCCTTCTCCCACTTCCTCCCTCGGTGCCCAATTTCCATTCCTCCTTCTTTCCTAACCCTCTGAACTTTGTCCTTGAAAATATGCTGACGTTTTCAGCTTCATTGGCCAATTTTCCCAATATGGGAGGGAGTTCAAATCAGACCTGCAGAATGACTAAGGGCCTACCCAGTCTTGGGGGCTCTACCAGTCTAGATCCAACCAACGAGTCTAGTCTCATAATTTTGAGCTTTGTTCCACAAAGAACCCTATCTAAAGATTAATAAAGTGATATACGTAGTTCATTAGATTTCATTTTGTAAGTAGAAAAATGATACTTTCACTAAGCTTCAGAAACCTATTCTTGTTTATATATGTGTATAATAGCATGTTTAATATCTAAAATCCTTTTACATGCAGACAACCAAGCACAGATATATGGATATTAGTTATGCAGCAATGATAGAATATGTTTTAAGTATATTTTATTTATCATTTAATTGACAAGGATTGAGTGTCTGCTACTAAACAAAAACCAAAACCAAATCCTCTGCCCTTGAATCAATTCTATCATCAAAATTCTATGAATAAATTTCGACGTAGAACAGGTAGATAGCGTCCCTTTCATTTTCGATACATTTCTTTCACCTGTGGAACAAATATTTGGTGAGGCTCTTACCTCTCAATCACGGGCTTTGCTTTTTGTGACTGACTCATTCTGTCTCTTATCCTTCTCCTGAGCCAACACATTTAGCTTCTTAGACCCTTTCAAAAGTTCCTGAATCATAAACAATGAAGCTCGTATTTTCACTCTATCTAAAATTAAACCAGACCTAGTGTGTAGTGTCATTTCTCAATGCGTCCACGATCACCCTCAGTCATATGGAACCACTGTCTCCCTATGACCAAAACACCCCAGTAATTCTGCTCTCCTCTTATGTACGTCTTCTTCACTCTTCCCCCCGCCGCTTTCCCTCCTCTGGTTGTGATTCTGCCAAACTCTACTCTCTGATATTCTCCCTGTGACTCTTAGTTATGACAACTTCTGCCGCACTGCCGATCCCTGGAAGCACAGAACTTGCGCGGTCTCCTCCTCCTCTGCCTCTATGTTTGTGAGTTCCTCACAAATCCTGCAAGCCCCGGGCAGCTCCGTTATGGAGGAACCTGCCTTTTGGAAGTCCACGAATCTCCTTTCCTGCCACAGTGGAGGTCATTCAGTAACCTTGAGAGTCCTTCCTTTCCTGTTCAATAACTAACACCCCTCCACTTCTTCCAGGAAGGTAGAATGAAAAAAAACAAGGGGTCTGATCTAATAACTTGGTGAAATTAATAAAAATAATTGTCATGTAGCAATTTTAGGAAGGCAACCAGAAGTTCATTTGTTTTCTAGAAATGCGTGGTTCAGTTTGTCTAGAAAGTAAATAGAAACAGGAACTCAATTTTATTTTGTAATTATGACATATGCCTATAATTAATTCTTAAAAATATATAATTCTAATGGTTGTCTATGTCCAGAAAATATATTTGATTACTTTCAATATCTACTACATTATTCAATAGCTACTACTATATTACTACATAATAAATTTGTAGTCTTTAATATGATTATTAAAATACTTTTTTCTTTGACATTTGGGAAGAATTCTTATGTATAAGTGTTAAAATTAGAGAATTTCAAAAGCTCTTACCTAGACTTAGAATCCTACAGCAACTCCGACATCACGACGTCCATTCCTTTACCTGTTACTAAAATCCCTTGATAGTCAGCTTTTTCACCCTTTCTTTTTTTGTTAGTCTAATGATGATTAACCACCTCTTTAGGTCGTTGACCTAGACAAATAGAAGAAAATTGCCTAGCTAATTCTAGAAGTCTGCTATTCCTATATTCCTATATTTTAAATGTTATATCAATACTTTCTCAGAATTTATAACTTATTTTAAGTTAAAAATAATTTTTACTTCAAAAAATGCTTGTATTTGGTTATGCAATTAAGTAGACTATATAAGGTTTTTTCTTTTGTTTTGTTTTTAAGGAATACAAATATATCAGATTATCCCAGGTATTTAAAACTCTTTCAAAACAAAGGAATCCAAAGAAAATTTCAAAATGGGTTTTCAAGTTATTTGAGAATTCAGAGAATCAAAAGATACTCTTTTTCCTTGGCTCTTGAATACAATTTTAATATGATGAGATTGGCTTGAAGATGGGAAAGTAGCGATGCAGTACGGGATCAATTATCTAAATGATTTCTAAATACTTACAAAAGTCAAGATTAGTTTGCATAATAGGTTGCTTATATCAAAACATAAGGAACAGAAGTCAACAGTCTCTTTCTATGGAGTTGGTTTCTTGAAAAGGGAAGACTTGCACCTACTCGAAACTTTTCTTGAATAGAAGTAAAGTGCAATTCATTTTTTCATTCACTTACTCAAGTATTGCTATATTTGATAGCCTATTTTACCCTGGTGGTGTAATAAGTTAAGGGTTGGACTACCAACCGAAAGGCTGTTGGCTCACATCCACTATCCTTTTCTCAAGAGAAAGACTAGATTTACAGCCATGGAAACCCGAAGGATAGTGCTACTCTGTCGCATAGTGTCTCTGTGAACGGGAATTGACTCAGTGGCAGAGCTCTTGAGAGCACAGACACTCGACTTTGTTCTGGAGGTACAAATATGAACAAAATACAGATTTTATCCTCACATGAACAAATGCTGATAGCAATGAGCAAATGTGTGTATTCAAATATTCTTACCCATTATCGCTGTCATAGGGTAATTGTTGATATACCTGCAGCAATACAGGTATTGCTGTATTGCTGGAACTAATGGTTCCTCTTACAGTTATTTGGAAGCTGGGTTTGATTCTTGTTTGTTCTTGTGAGAGTGGATTCATAAAATAATCCAAAGGGTAGTAGGGGATTAAAGCTGAGAAATACGGGGACTGGGATGCGTAGAACTGGCACAAAGAAGAATTGGGAAGGGATTCCAAATATTTCTCTGTTGAGTCAGAATCTACCGGAATTCTTCATTAAAACAACATCCCACAGCTAGAAGAAATGCATGTGGTAGGACTGGTAAAAATGAAAATACAAAGATAAAGCATTTTTAATAAGCACTTCATATGATTTTTATATAGTGTCTGGTTTGAGAACCATGGAGATTCAGAGCATTTTCAGTAGCATTTAACTGCTCCTTCAGTCAGAGTAGGATGAGTCAGATGTTCTCATATTTCTTTGCATTTGCTCATACATCCATGCTGTTCATTGCATGACAACTAGTTTGAGGACAGTACAAATTACCTGACGAAATTAGAAATCCCTGACCTAAAACTAGCAGTGGTGACATTCTGGAGTGTTTCCAGAGGCCAAAGAGCATTTTCCATGCCCTTCTCTCTGCGTGCTCTGTAAGTAATTACACCCTTTGTGTTTGCAGAAGCGAGGGGTGGCCAGAAGAAAGACATGTGGCAATCGTGCTTTCAAAGTCAACATTATGATGACAGTCGTGATCAATAGAATTGCATATGTTTGCTACAACCAACCAACAAAACTATGATTGGTATTTATTTATGAGACTATCTGGGCAGTCTTTGACCTCTGATAAATTTAGATACCAATTTGTCTCTGCGGCTTGCTAACACCATATCCTTACACATAGATCATTTAAGCTTGTAACTAGAAGAATATTTAAAGAAGTCAAGATGCTCTCTATAATCATATAGAAGCAATTATGTAATCATCAATAAGCAAAAATATTAAAAGCAGTAAGAAATTCATCATGGTTAAAGAGTCAAACATGACACTGATACAAAAATCATTATTTGTGAAAATTATGTTTAAAATTTTCCACTGATTCCTAGGTCACTTAGAATAAGTACTCCAGTGTCTTAGTGTCTTTGCTACTTATTGCTACTTTAATAGCAATACCAAGTGGGTGACTTTAAAGAATAGAAATTTATTTTCTCACAGCTCTGGAGAAGAAAAGTCCAACTCAGGGTCTCAGCAATGTAAATGTTATTCTTTTTTAGTAGCTTTGGACATTTTGTGGTTCCTTATATCAGTCTTTCCCTGTGAGTGTGAGCATGTAATTTATTCATTTTTGTGTCAGTAGTACTTAAATAATATTATTATATTAAAATAATATATTATACTTAATAATATATTGTACTTATAATAATATATTATGCTTAAAAATAATACTACTAATAAGCAAACAACAAGAACAAAATTCACTACCATTGAGTCAATTATGACTTATAGTGACCCTCTCAGCTAAGGTAGAACTGCCCTAGTGGGTTTCCAAGACTATAAAACTTTATGGGAATAGAAAGCCTTGACTTTATTTCATTGAGCAGTTAGTGGTTTCAAACTGCTGCTATTATGATAAGCAGCCCAACACATAACCAGTGTACCACCAGGGTTCTTCTCCAGCAGTACATTAATTAACAAAGAAAACTCTACTTCCAAACACGTTTTCATACACTCATGTACCCACTGTTGTGAACGTTGTTGTGAGGTGCCATGAAGTCAGTTCTGACCCGTAATGACCCAAGTACAACAGACGGAAACACGGCTCACTTCTACCCCATCCTGACAATTGGTCTTATGTTTGAGGTCCCGGTTGCAGCCACGGGGTCAATTCATCCTGCGAGGGCCTTCCTTTTGTTCACAGCAGAAACCAAGCATGATGTCCTTCTCTAGAGATGATTCTCTCCTGAAAAATGTTCAAAGTATGGGAGACCAAGTCTCACCATTTGTTCCTCTAAGGAGTATCCTGGTGGTACAGACAGACTTGTTTATTCTTTTTTTTTGTAGTTTCTTTTCCTGCACAAAGTATTTTATGTAATATTGCTCACTACAGTTGACCTTTCTCCTGAGACCCCAGGCTTCTCCTGAGTCTGATTTGTTTGTTCTTGTGACAGTCCCTGGTGCTGTCAAGAGCACCATGATTCACATGCAGCTGTTCTTCTTCGGTCTTCCTCAGTCAATGTCCCACTTTCACATGCATTTGAGGCCGTGGAAAACACCATGATGTGGGTCAGAGTCACCTTAAACCTCAAAATAACACCCTTGCTTTTCAACCCTTTAAAGTCATTTGGCACAGCAAAGTTACCCAATGCAATGTATTATTTGAACTCTTGACTGCTGCTTCTGTGAGCATTGCTTGTGTATATCCACTATTACCCAGTAATTTTAACTCATCATAACCCTAGAAAGACAGAGTAGAACTTCTCCATTAAAGTATCTGACACTGTAAATCATTAGAAGGCTAGAGAGTCCCATTTTCCCCCCTGCAGTTCAGTTTGTGGGTTTGGCCCATTGACCTTTGAGGGTTACAGCCCAATGCCTTACCCACTCGGCCATCACAGCCCCTTATCTACTGATTTTAGCCCTTACCCCTCAAAAAAACCAAACCCAAACCACTGTTGTCAGGTTGATGTCAATGCCCAATGACCCCATATAAGGCTTCTGAGGCTGTGAAATGACTCAATGACAAGTGATTTGGTGATTTTTGGTAATTATTTCAAGGTAGCTTTGGATGGTACAGTTACTATGCTTAGCCATTTACTTAAATCCTTCGGGTTTTAAAAATAAGTTATTGTAAGTTGGAATCCACAACAGAGGTGACTCATGAGAAAGGACCGAGGATCTTCTCCTGAAACAAAAACCATCCATTGAAAATCCGATGGACTATATAGCTCTCCTCTGAACACATGCTACTTGAAGGCAAATGTTTGTTTTTTTTGTTTCTTCTTCCAACTAATTCACAGGGGAAAATGAGAAGTTTTTCAAAGTATTTGCTGGCAGATATGTTTGTTGAAACCGTTTTATTGAAGAATGATAAGTATACAATAAGCTTCACCTACATAAAATGTGAAAGTAAATGAGTTTTGATCTATGGATTAATCTTGGGTGATGACAGTGGTGTTAGGCACCATGCCGCCGATTCTGACCCACAGCAACAATATGAACAACAGAATAAAACACTGGCCAGGCCTGTGCCACCCTCACAGTCGTTTCTATGCCGAAGTCCCTCGTTGCAGCCACTATGTCATCCATCCTTCTCTCCTTCATTGTCCCTCTACTCTCACAAACACGATGTCCTTCTCCAGGGGCTCTGCTGATTACATGCCCAAAGTATGTAAGACCAAATCTTGCCATCATTACCTCTAAGGAGCACTCTGGCCTTACTTCTTCTAAGACAGATTGGTTTATCCTTTTAGCTAGCATTTCATGGTACTTTCAATATTCTTCTCCAGCGCCATAATTCAAATGCATCTCTTCAACTTGGGTCTTCATTATTCAATGTTTAAGTTTCACAATTAAAAATACCACAGCTTGGATCTGGCGCAACGTAGTCTTCAATGTAGCATCCTGCTCTTCAAAATTCTAAAGAGGTCTTGTGCAGCAGATTTACTTAATACAATATGTCTTTTGATCTCTTGATTGCTGTTTCCATGAGCATTGATTGTGAACCCAATCAAGACAAAATCCTTGACAATTTCAACCCTTTCTCTATTTATCATGATGCCATCTATTGATCCAGTTGTGAAGATTTTGGTCTTTTGTATATTGAGTTGTAATTCATACTGAAGGCTGCAATCCTTGATCTTCATCATTAAGTGCTTCAAATCCTCATTTTCTGCAAGCAAGGTTGTGTAACCTGTATGCTGAAGGTTATTAATAAGCCTACCTCTAATCCTGATGCCACATTCTTCTGCATATAATACATTTCTTCGGATTGGTCAGCATTCAGATTGAATAAGTACGGTGAGAGAATATCATCCTACAGCTCACCTTTCTTGATTTTAAACGATTCAGTATTCCTTTGTTCTGTTCATACAACTGCATCTTGATCCATATACAGTTTTTACATAAGCACATTGAAGTTTCTGGAATGCCCATTCTTCTCAAGGTTATCCATAGTTTGTTATGATGCGTACAGTCTATGAAACCCAAGTAAACATTTTTGGTATTTTCTGCTTGTAGTGAAGATCCATCTGACATCAGTAAATGACTTCCCTTGTTCCGTGTCCTCTTCTGAATCTGGCCTAACCCTCTGGCAACTCCCTGTCAATGTATTGCTGCAACTCTTGTTGGATGATCTTAATCAAAAATGGGCTTGCTTCTGATATCAATGATATTGTTCTATAATTTGAACCTTCTGTTCTGTTACCTTTCTTTGGCATAGGTACAAATATGGATCTCTTCTAGTCAGTTGGCCAAGTAGCAGTCTTCTAAATTTCCTGGCATGGAGGAGTGAGGGCCTCCAGGGCTTCATCAGCCCATGAAAATATTTCAATTGGCATTTCATCAATTCCTGGGGCCTCTTTTGGGCTAATGCTTTTATTGCAGCTTGAATTTTTTTCTTCACCACCATTGGTATTTGCTCACATGGGACCTCCTGAAATGGTAGAATGTTGACTAGTTCTTTTTGGTACCGCGACTCTGTTTATTGTTTACCTCTTCTTGTGATGCTTCCTGCATAATTCAATATTTTTCCCATAGAATCACTCAATATTGAAACTTGCAGCTTGAATTTTTTCTTGTGTGCTTTCAGTTTAAGATATGCTAAGCATTTTTTCCCTTTTGGTTTTCTACATCTAGGTTTTTACATTAATATTTGACTGTCTTCTTGAGCTGCTCTTTGAAATGTTCTATTTAGAGAATCGATTTCATAATTTCTTCTATTTACTTTCACTACTTTATCACTAAGAGCAACTTTCAGAGTATCTTCTGACACACAGGCTGACCTTTTCTTTCTTGCCTGTCTTTTTAATGACAGCAAGATAATAAACATAATAATCATTCTCTGAAGTTTCTCCTCCCCATTCCTCCTAACTGTCATTACATTCCCAGATAACCACTGACCTTATCTAGGTCACTACAGATTAATATACTTCCTATAATTTGACATTGATGCAATCAGATAGTATGTGCTTCTTTTGCCTTACTTCTTTCACTCAGTGCACTTATTTGAAGATTCACTCGTGGTTTGTGAATATCAATAGTTCATCCCTTTCAAAGTTAAGTGGTATTCTATTTTATTGCTCTAACAGAATTTGTCTTTTTACTTGTTGATGCATATTTAAGATGTTTCATATATCAGGTGATAAAAATGTTATAAAATTTATAAGATTTTGTGTGGATACATGTTTTCATTTTTTTGGAATAAACATCTAGTATTGAAATGTCTCAAACATATAGTAGATGTATGTTTATGTCTTTAAGATTTCTCAGTTGATTTTTTTCTAATGTAGTTGTATAACTTTTTATTTTATTAGCAGAGTATGCATGTTGCAAAAACCCTGGTGGCATAGTCAATTATGTGTTAGGCTGTTAACCACATGGTCAGCAGTTCAAAACCATCAGCTACTACACGAGAGAAAGAAGTGACTTTCTACTCCCATAAAGATTTACAGTCTAGGAAACCCACAAGGGAAGTTCTACCCTGTCTTGTAGACTTGCTGTGTGTTGGCCTCTCCTCGACAGCAGTGAGAGAGATGCACGTTTTAGGTCCTTCCTCGCCTAACCAACTCTTGGTGTGAATAAGCTTTTTAAACTTTAGCCATGGAAGAAGTAACGCACCATTTGATAATTGGAATGTGGGATGTATGAAGTCTGACTCTAGGCAAATTGGAAGTTGTCAAAAATGAAATGGAGTCCTTAAAGATTGACATGCTAGGCATTACTGAGAAGAAAGGGGCTGGTCTTGGCCATTTTGAATCAGACAATCACATGGCTTACTCTACTAGAAATGACAAATTCAAGAGAAATGGTGTCACACTCATGGTAAACAATAACATTTCAAGACCTATCTTGAAGTACAATGCTGTCTGATACGATACTACTTAAACATATACAAGGAAATCCAGTTAAATATAAATATCATTCAAACTTACATACCACCTTCTAAAGCTAGAGATAAATCCAAGGCAGCAGGGTAGGCTTGTGGCTGCACAGTCAAGCAAATCGGGATGTGAAAGTTGGAAAGATGAGCAAAGATATATATTTGGAAAATATTGCCTTACTAATAGAAATGAAGCTGGAGATAGAGTTTTTCAAGACCAAGAACTTCTGCATTGCAAATACTTTTATTTTCAACAGCATAAATCGCAACCATACACATGGATGTCCACATATGGACTACATAGGGACCCACTTGACCACACTGGTGGGGTGAGATGATGGAAGAGCTTGGTATCAGCAGCCAAAACGAGGCCAGGGGCTAGCTGGGTGCTGACTCTCAATATAAGTTGAAGCTGAAGAAGACCAAAACAAGTCCACAAGAATCAAAATATGATCTTTAAGATAGTGCATCTGCATTTTGAGACCATCTAAAGAATATATTTAACTCATTGAACACTAACGACAGAAAATATGATGAGCTTTGGTATGATACCAAGACCATTATACGTGAAGAAAGACAAAAGTCATTAAAAAATTAGGAATGAAAGAAAAGATCAAAGAGACGATTCTGAAATGTAGTCTGGAACATAGAGTAGCTAAAGTAAGTGGAAGAAATGAAGGTGTAAAAGCACCAAGCAGAAAATTTCAAAGGGTAGCTTGAGAAGACAAAGCAAATTATTATGATGAAATGGGTAAATATATGGAGTTAGAGAACAAAAATGGAAAATGATCATCATTTATCAAGCTGAAAGTACTGAAGAAAAAATAAAGCCTCAAGTTGAGATATTGAAGGATTCTATGGGCAAACTACTGACTGATGCAGGAAGCATCAAAAGAAGACGGAAGGAATACACAGAGTAACTACCCAAAAGACCCGACCAAGAACCAAAGGTACTGAAGGAAGAAGCCCAACCTGCACTGAAGACATTAATAGAAAACCAAGCGTCCAGAAATCGTCAGAAGACAAATTTAAATGTTTCAGTAAGCTGAAAAAGTACTGGAAACACTCTGTCGTCTATGCTAAGAAATTTGAAAGACTGGAATAGATGAATATTTGGATCCATTGCAAAGGAAAGTGACTCAACAGAATGTGAAAATTATCAAACAATCTTATTACTATGATATAAAAGTAAAATTTTGCTAAAGATAATTTAAAAATGGTTGCAGTACTATATTGACAGGGAGACTCCAGAAGAAAACAACATGGAAAAAGAGGTATCATTGTTGCCATGAGATAGATCTTGACTGAAAGCAAAGAAAACCAGAAAGATGTATGCTTGTGTTCTATTGACCATTCAAAGTCTGTGTGGATTATAAAAACTATAGATAAGCTTGAGAAAAATAATAATCAATTCCAGAACACTTCATTGTGCTCTTATGAATCCTATACATCAGGGGTTCTCAACCTTCCTAATGCCGCCACCCTTTCATACAGTTCCTCATGTTGTGGTGAACCCCTCAACCATAAAATTATTTTTGTTGCTACTTCATCACTGTCATTTTGCTACTATTATGAATCAGGTGACCCCTGTGTAAAGGTCGTTCGTCCCCCAAAGGGGTCGTGACCCACAGGTTGAGAACCGCTGGTGTACATGAATCCCGAGTCAGTCACTATGGTACAAAAGATGTGCACCAGTGCTGTATTCTTTTACCTGCTCATTCAATGTGTATGCAAATAACCTGAGAAGTTGGATCACAAGAAGAACACAGCATCAAGATTGGCGGAGCATTTATTAAAAACCTACAGTATGGAGATGACATCAACTTGCTTGCTGAAAGCTAGGAGGACTTGAAGCACTTGCTGATGAAGAATAGAATCAGTAACCTGTAGTATGGATTGCAACTCAATCTAAGGAAAACAAAACTCTCACAACTGGGCCAGTAGGTAATAGCGTGATAAATGGAGAAAAGATCTAAGTGGTTAAGGATTTCACTTTAGTTGGATCTACAATCAATGCTCCTGGAAGCAGCAGTCACGATGTTAAAGGATGTATTGGGCAAATTTGCTGCACAAAACCTCTCTAACATGTTGTACAGCAAGGATGTGCCACTTTGAGAACGAAAGTGTGTCTGGCCCAAGCCACGGTCTTTTCAATTACCTCGTATTTATGTGAAAGTTGAATACTGAATAAAGAAGACTGAGAAAAGAATTGATGCATTTGAATCTTTCCCTCCACAAACCATTTTATTGGGAGTTAATACAGATATCATATCATTCCATAGGATAATCACATCAAGCAGTATTCCTTTGTTCTGTTCACACAACGTTATGCATAACTTCAAGGCAATTCCAGGAAGACTCAATCCTCCAACCTTTTGATCACCAACTGAGCATATTAACAGTTTTCACTGCACCAAAGTGACGACAAATCCCAGAAAATAAAACTTTCTTATTAAATAATAGGGTTTTTGAAGCTCAACGGAGGAATACATTTTCACCCCTGCTCAATAAGGCATAGAAATTCTATTAAAGATTTGCGGAGTCTTCAGGGCAGTGCATAAAAGCACTTCTTGAAGGAGCAATATGGTAGAGACTGGTAACATGTGCCTATTGAACTCTTCAAATGAAGCTAGTGTGATGAGGAAATGGAATTTTAAATATTATTTAATTCATATAATTTATGTTTACATGGCCGTCTCTGGTTTATATTCTTTGGACATGTTATCAGGAAGGACGACTCTGTGGAGAAAGCATCGTGGTTGGTAGCAGGGCATTGAAAGGAAGACCCTCAATGAAATGGGATGAGAGAGGATGGCACCGGACTCGGCAGCGTGGGCTCAATTGTACAGGGTTTGACCTCCGTCAGGATCACTACGGACTCTGTGGCATCCAATAGCAGCGACATATGACCACTGGCAATCATCTTAGTTAGAGTCTGCAAAGCTTCCCCAAACAGCCTGCACTGTGACTGAGGAGAGGCAGCGGAGAACATCTATTTCTCCAGAGTGTCACAAAATCTTACTTAAGCAGTTTTGTTTTTAAAGGTTTTTACTTTTAATTGAACTCTTTTCCAAGTCCTGAAAAACTAAATAATTAGGCTATTGAAAAAGAGGTATAGACAATGCTCTATTCTCTCTTTCCTTCCATCTCCCCTTTATTTGGTCCTAAAAACGAAGCACCAAATATGATGCCAGGAGGGTTATGGTCTCTCAGAACAAGTTAGATTATAATTGGTGTTTTCAATTTATGTATGGTATTGTAGTGAGTATCTTTTTGTGTAAATATATGAATATAACTATGATTCTTTCTACAGTATAACATCATAGGTCTAAAATTGTCATTTCTAAGAATATAAGTTCCTTTTGTAAAACTCATTTTAAGCTCATTTCCAAAAAGATTGAGACAAAAAGTCCTTCCATAAATATTGCACCTCTTGCTTTATCCTCATCCAGATATCTTGATCTTGAACAATTTGTTCCGAAGTGGAATCTCACTGTTGTTTCACTTTGTAATTACGTATTGAAGTCCATATTGATTTTAATTCGCAGGATCTGATGGCAGAATCCTGTAATATATTTCATATGATAGAGAAACTTCTCTCGGCTTTTCCTAGTTTTCTTTGCATCAAATATTTTTTCAAACTTAAAGGACAAAACTATATGTTCTCTTGAATAGCATCAGTCTGACTTTTTTAAATTTTTGCTTTGCTTTTCTTAACAGAAATTCCAATTAGTTCTTATTCTCATCACTACAGACCACATTTTCTTTAAGTTTCTGGAAACTCCAACTTCCTTAGGGAATTTCCTTTCTTTTAATTGAACTCTTTTCCAAGTCCTGCAAAACTAAATAATTAGGCTATTGAAAAAGAGGCATAGACAATGCTCTATTCTCTCTTTCCTTGCTTTCTCCCACAGGACACAATAAAGGCCATTCATGTTTCTCAAAATAGTCTGTCTAGCAGCTGCATCTACCTGTCCATCACGTGTCTGATGAAGTTCCAGTAATGACCATACCTCCTTCAATCATCTTGCACATTTCCCTCAGGATTATTGTAATGTGTTCTGTGTCCCAAGAACTTTTCCAAAGCATCAGGCATCCTCTGGGATAACTTGAAGAGCTCTAGTTGCCTAACAACTTTCATAACACAATCCACTAATTGTTCATATTAACGAATCCACAAGCTGTGATTAGAGAGAATTGAAAAAATGGGAAAAGCCTATGGAGCAATGAGTGATATTACGCCTACAAATAAAACACAGATATGAATCGTACCTGATGGTCAGGACAATTGTGAAGTTCTTCAGCCAGTACGTGGAGGCAGACTTGTATCTGCAGCGATGGATATGGTAAGAGGTGCACATCACTCAGAAGGCGCAGAGCACGTTGGTCACCAAGGCAGATCTCATTCTCCAGAACCAGCTCTTTCTTGGGGGCACTCTTGATGCAATCACTAATCCTTATTCAAAGGGGATTAGGGCCTTTCCTAATTGAACCCATGCCTGGGATATTACCAAAAATTCCCCTGCGATTTTAGCCTAGATAAAACAAATTTAATAATGGTACCGTGAGGCATAATCTGAGTAGGTTAATGCTAAATAAATTAGGTACGTTATAGAAGTGATATGGCTAAATTAATTCAGTTCTTGGTCTATCCTTCCAGCAAGATGGTCCTACACAATTTAAGACTAGGTAAGCAGACTTGAATTAGGGAAGACACAAGCACAACAGGAAAGGGGTGTTACGAGGTAGGGGTGATTACACATGGTTTAGTAAAGAGGTTGAGGCAACCGTGAACTTCAGGAGGGCAGGAAGTATGTACACCATTTATTACTTCAGAGACTAGGGCAGTTCCAGATACTTAGTGGTTATCTACTAACTATTTTCTGACTAAAGCAGTGATTAATTAAATAGACATTTGAATGGTGTCTGTTTTCAGGATGCGGTACTTTAGCAGAGTCCCTTGAAAGGATCGGTAATTTATTAAATACAGATGGAAAGAAGCTGAGAGTAGTGGTATCGTAAGCTGAACAATGGTCCTTAGCGTTATCCGTAGTTTAATCCTTGGAACCTGTGCACATTAATTTATATGGCAACAGAAATGTTGCAGTTGTGATTTGATAATGATTTTTAGATCAGAAAAGAATCCTGGGTGGCCCTGAAACAATGGAAAGTGTTCTTAGAAGAGAGAGGCAGTGGGGGATTTGAATCTAGAGAAAACATAAGAAGATATGATGAAGCAGAGATCGAAAGTATGCATTTTGAAATAGGGAAACAAATGACAGGCCAAGATATACAAGTGGTCACTCAGAAAACTCTATGTTGTAGATTCAATGCCAACTCGTAGCAGCACTATAAAACAGGGTAGAACTGCTCAGGGGCAGCTGGTGGCTTCCAAGCGAGGGCGTGTGGATGGGAACCCAACATGTGACACTGAGAAATGTAAGCTCTCTTCTTTTAGGGCCTCCAGAAAGAACCCATCCTGTTGGTACTTTGCTTTTAACCCATCGCCACCAATTAGAAATCTTGTACGTCCTTACAGTGTATCTCCTTAGAATTGGGAAAAACTTAAATTGTGTGGTCTTAAGTCACTAAATTTGTGATGATTCATTATAGCAGCGGTAGAAAATCAGTACGGTGGTTTGTTAGTGTGGGTTGCCTAGCGAAACCAATTTATAGACACTCATATGTGTATAAGAAATTGAAAGCAGATTATATAACTACAACAGGTGGTAACTAACTTCATCTCTTATCATCTCTCTTAATCTACTGGCCTCCCCTCTCCCACCTCTTCCAGAAAATATACTGAAACATTCAATTAATAGCCTTTGAATATTGTATATAAAAATCTCCCATGAGTAGGGTTTGTGATAAGTGTAATAAGTTTGATAGGCTAAGTAAATGTAGGTTTTGAGGTCCTATGGGTTTCAGGCACCTATATATCATAAATATATTATATATTTCATAAAGTTCACGAGAAAATGCTTTTAATTTTCATGAACTTAAAAAAGGCATATAGTGTGTGGGAGTGTAAATTACATTTGTGATGACTGTTAGAATAAATCACAATTTTGGGGGGTCTTGATGTAGTGTACCTCCCGCATCTCTACCTACAGGAAACAACTGATCCATGATCTCAGGTGCTGAGCTCTGAGGTTCTTATTAATGTCGATACCAAGGCTACTCATGGCTTGGATTGCTCTGAGCCCATTACAAAGGAAAACAGGAATAAAGCAGACCCTTTGTAGGTAGGGCTGAGCTCCTTTAATGTCAGGGTTTGTGGGGAAGATGCTGGATTCTTTGCATTGAAAGTTCCTTCTTTTTCTCCTTTCACGGGAGACTTACATCTCCTTTCTTCAGATTTACATTGCAGTCTCATAGTTTTCTCAGCCTTCCCCACCCTATTTTCTCCCCTAAGTGTCTCCCCCAGAAACATTCTTGGATGTTGTGTTAGTCTGGGTACTTTAGAGAAACAAATCCACAGAAACTCATGTATAAGAGAGAGTTTTATATAAAGGTTAAGTGCACATCAAGAAAACATCCCAACCCAGTGCTGCCCAAGCCCAAAAGTCCAACATTAACCCATATGTCTGACACCATTCCACAAAGTCCTCCTCCATCTCACAAAACACACACTATGACGCCAACTGCAGGAGGAAAGCCGAATCGTGAACCTGTAAGCATATTAGCGCTGGTAGAGGTCTCCACACGGCTGCTCCAGCACCCAGGGCTGCATCAGGGTAGGTCCATGTGGCTTCTCCTCAGGGATGTCTTGCAGGAAGTCAGCCTAGCCAGCTGAAGCAGAGAACTAGCTAAGGCAGCTGCACCCTGGTGCGACCATCACAAAGCAAGAGACCCAAGAACTAGAAAGGTGAGGCTCACTGAGCCATTTATCCCTCTGCCCTTCAATTAACCCCACATGTGTTTATCAGCTAGGTTGGCACAATAAACTACCTCACATGTTTACTCGTCTCTTGATGTTTCTTTCTTGGTGGACTAACACTATCAACATTTCTTTTCTTTAATGATGGCCTCTCTAGAAACCATTCTCCTTGTCTAGTCTTTTAACAATTAGCACATCTCTTCCAAGAATTTGAATCTGCTTCCATTATTATTACTTCAAGTGAAGATCCTGTTTCTCACTGGGCCTACCAGCTTATTTACAGTGACACACTGTACCTAAACATGGATTGTATATTTTCTCACAGACCCAATCTGCTCATTTTTTGTTACCCTAAAAATAACATTTCATGAACCATCTGAGATGAGGAGAGACTAGTTGCAGGCATCCTCAAACTATGGCCCGCAGGCCACATGCGGCCCACTGAGGACATTTATCCAGGCCACCGGGTGTTTTTGCCCCAATTGGTTTTTTTTACTTCAAAATAAGATATGTACAGTGTGCATAGGAATTTGTTCATAGTTTTTTTTTAAACTATAGGCCTGCCCTCCAACGGGTCTGAGGCACAGTGAACTGACCCCCTGTTTAAAATGTTTGAGGACCCCTGGTTTAGAGAATAAACTCTGAGGAGAGTGGCATCAAGCCCAGCCCTTCGCGTAAGGTAAGTGTGACTTTGCCAGGTAGCCATGTAGTTTTTAGGTCTGTGGACTCAGGAAAGTGACGATACCTGTCTTATAAGGCTGTTACAAAGAGTAAATTACTGAACCATTTGAAGGCTGCACACATGATTCAACTCAGATGAAATATTTAGAGCAGGCAAAGCCATAGAGACACAAGGTAGATCAGCGGTTGGCAGGAATTCAGGGTTAGGGCGAAAGAAGAGCAACTTCAAATTGGTAGTCACTCTTTTTGTGGTAATGAAAATGCTCTGAAATTAGACAATAATGATGGTGGCTATACGAAAAACCAGTGTATTTTATGCTTCCAAAGGTGAATTTTATGGTATTTGAATTATTTTTAAAATACCATATTATGTCTGCAGTGATCATGTCAGAAAGGTGAGCAACACAGAAGGCTGGAATATTAGAACAATGTGTTCTTATGTTACGGGAGTACTTGAGTCAAGGCCCAATGTCCATCTGCTACCTTAATTTTTAACATATAGATATAAGTACATAGATCTATTTCCCTATTGTTATATATATAAATATTTATATATGTACATGCCTATATTTAGACCTCTATAAATGTCCTTTATCTCTTAGTTCTTTCCTCTAAAATGGGTGCATAAGCAAATGTGGTGAAGAAAGCTGATGGTGTCCATCTATCAAAAGATATAGCATCTGGGGTCTTAAAGGCTTTAAGATAAACAAGCAGCCATCAAGCTGAGAAGCAACAAAGCCCACATGGAAGCACACCAGCCTGTGTGATTATGAGGTGTCGATGGGATCAGGTATCAGGCATCTAAGACCCAGAACAAAGTCATACCAATGTGAATGAGGGCGCGGCATGGAATGGAGATGCAAAGCCCATCTGTAGACAGTTGGACATCCCCTTACAGAAGGATCACAGGAAGAGATGAGCCAGTCAGGGTGAAGTATAGCACCAATGAAACATACAACTTCCTTCTAGTTCTTTAATGCTCTCCCCCTGCCCCCGCCCAAATATCAGGGCCTCATTTCTACCTAACAAATCAGATGGCACCAGAACATGCACACTCCTATAGATAAGAGCCCACAGCACAGGGACTCCAGGACAGATAAACTCCTGAGGATCTACAATGAGAATACAGATACCAGGAGGATAAGGGGAAGGTGGGGAGTGGGGGAGAGAAAGGGGGAATCAATCACAAGAATCAACATATAAGTCCCTCCCAGGGGGATGAACAACAGAAAAGTGGGTGAAGGGTGACAGAGGATGATGTAAGATATAAAAATAATAATCTATAACTTATCAAGGGTTCATGAGGGAGGTAGGGGTAAAATGAGGAACTGATATCAAGGGCTTAAGTAGAAAGAAAATGCTTTGAAAATGATGGTGGCAACACATGTACAAATGTGCTTGACACAATGGATGAATGCATGGATTGTGATGAGATGTAAGAGCCATAAAAGCATTTAATAAAAATAAATAAATAAATAAATAAAATGCAAGGAAAAAAGAAGCATTCATACAGCAAACATTTAATAAAGATTCACATAACCACAGCTTGTGACTAGTATGTTGTACATGTCATTCCTGGTACAAACATTTTTGAGCCTAACTTCCATTTCCTTACTTCCAATACTGTTCTTTGGTTCATTATAATCGTGCACACAGAGATAGCTGTGTGTAGTATTTTTCTAAGCCCCCATGTAATAATATATTCTTGTAAAAGAGGAGATAAAATTTTCAGTGATATCCTTAGTGAATTATTTAACATGATATATATTTAAAGAAAGTATCTTGCAAACTAAATTTTCTGAAGCTTTAAAAGTTAAAATGATGGTATTTAAAATATTATCACTATTATTTTTATTATTATATGATCAGTGTATCTGGATGTCCTTTCTAATGTCTCTATCCATTTTATATTTTCAATCCTTTTTTTCCTCATAAAGCTGCACTGCTTCTGAAACTCTCAAATCCCTCTTCTGAACTGCATAGACCATAAAAGAATACTCAATACCTAACAAAGAAAAGCAATAGCTCAGAGCAGGGTCATTGAAAAATTACAACTGTTGCATATGGTGGTTTCAAAATATGTTTATGAAATAAAAATTACTCTGATTAACTGAAGTTCTTAAAAGAGGATATGGGCTTAAATTACTCCCCAAGAAAATAAAGTAAGCTACAGGCAATGTAACATTAAAGGCCATCTAGAAAAGATTAATTGCACTAGGAGGAATGACAGCTATAGCTCAGACAGCCTGGTTAGTCTCAGGGTGGTGTAGTGTCCCTCAAGAGAGAACTGCACTTTGAACATGCACTCAACATGTGTTAGTGACAACACAGATTGGCGAGACCCAGCTTTCTTGTCATACATTGAGAAATTACGAGTGGGAGCTGATGTCTGCTTATTAGTCGCCTGTGTACTCTAGTAGAGGATTCCTGGTGATGACGCGCTTACACTCTTGGCTGCTAAGTGAAAGGTCAGCGGCTTGAGCCTATCACTGGGAAACCCCCATGAGGCCATTCTATTACATAGCTGCCGGGAGTAGGAATTAAGCCTGTGACAAAGGGTCTTAATTTTTGGTTTTGGTTTTATACACCCTAGAAGAATCCCTGGATGCTGCAGAGGGTACACGTGCTACTTTGACATCTCCGGGGTTGTCATGAATCAGAGTCAATGTGACTGTCACTGGTTTAGTTTTGGAGACACATTTGGATCACTTACATCAGACCTGGAACAGGACCCCTAGGTCTAGAGATTGAGTCCAGCACGCTAGTGTCAAAGAAGACATCAGTCAGTTCATTCAGCCAATACACACCTTTGAACAGGATTATATGCCAAGCAATAGACTAGATGCTGAATATTTGCACTAACAAATAAGTTATGGTTACTGCTCTCAGAAGTTCAGAGACTACTCACTCACTCCCATTGAATCTTTGCTGACTCGTAGTGATCCTAGACCTAGAG
>NW_022103918.1:7589391-7596800 GCF_000313985.2 Echinops telfairi | reverse complement strand
AGGTATTTGTGGGCATCTTGGTTAAAATGTGACAAATAGATAATTCTGGTTCTGGAGCTCAGGGAAAAGTGCCCAATTAGAAATGTTGTGGGATCCAACCCACATCTGGATGGATCCTAAGAGACAGTTGTGTAAATTGAAGGGAAGATATTAAGAAGCATAAAAAAGTTTTGGGGTGCTCACCTCCATGGTATCAGAAAGCAGGTCAAGGAGAGGAGAGGAGGGGAGGGGAGAGGAGACAAGAGGAGAGAGAAAGAGAATGTATTCTTGCATCAATTTATATAGTCTCAGGGCATGCAAGCCCCCATAATTACAGGTAACCACACACATAACAAAGAGGTCCCTGGGTTCACTGGAGGAGTAACCTAACACCAGTGCTGGGGGCAGGAAAGGGGGAGTGACATGTGGGCTGCTAAAGATAAAGCTGCTGATTGCCAGACAGCAATCAGCCGTGTGCTTGCGAGAGGTAACTTTAAAGTAGCACTTTTATGGGAGAATATTGTAGGGATTAATCTTAGTGACAAGAATGTGATTGGGACTCATCTCTAACTCACAAGTATGAAGGCCTCCACCCAGAACCGGGGTCTCCCAGGCTTCTTAAATATGAGAATAAAGAACTTATCCACACACACACTCTCTTCCTGGTCCTCAATTTCCAAAATGTCACTTATGGAAGGCATCGTTGAATAAGAGGCAGAAGAAAACCTGAGAGAAGGTATACATATGAACACATATAGCAGAGAAATTCAGAAGAGATAGCAACGAAAAACAAATAAATACGAAAAGGTAAAGGTTCTGGAGGAAAACTGAAAAAAATGAAGGCAAAATAACATCAAAACAACAAGTCATGTTCTTCTAATTGAGTCTGAAGCTTTACAATAACATTCTAGTGAACTGTAGAATGAATGGGCATTGAGCTAGGACAGACGATAAGTCTTAAGTATCTAAGAGCCCGGCAGTGTGGCTTTGAATCCCAGCCTGCTCACATATTTGTGACTCTGTGGAAACAGGTTAACTCTCAAAGCTTCAGTTTCCCCCTCATCTTTAACTCAGGGATCGCATTGTATTCAAATTTGCATTGTTCAGACCATTAATAGAGATAATACCTTTAAAGAATTTAGCACATTGCCTACGCATCATTGTTTATTGAGTAATAATTGTTAATATTTCATAGAGATATTTGCAGAAACAGCTATAAAAATTAAGAGGAGAGATACAATAGTAACTAGAGGGAGCTGTAGGATCAAGAAAGAGTTGTTTTTCTTTCTCTTGTCTTTTTACATAAATGTTTAATAGCTGGAATGCAGCAGAAAGGAAAAACTGAAATTTGCAGCAGGACTTTATTTCTGACCCAGAGCTTTAGTTAGTTTCATTTGCACAGAAAGTTCCATTTCCTGAGCTACCTTGGGCTCCCAGGTTGAAAGAAAACTAGAATGGGAAGTTATGAGCACATTAGCTGATCCTGCCCCGTGGTATCTGGGAGATTCCTGTGGATATGGAATGGGAACAATGAGGTAGCTCTTGTTGTGAGAGCAAAGCGATTCCCTGAGCGATGAAGGACGTGCGCAGGCCAGTGGATGAGCAAAGTGATATAGAACCTTGGGAATTCCCAGGCATTTCAGTTCTCGATGTTACTGAGTACTAAAGACTCCACGAAATGTACACATGGACAAGCTCTCATCACAAGCACAATTAGAATGGACGAAAGACTGGACAGCATCTAATAACGTCTGCTTTCAAAATGGCCACGGCTCTGGCAAGGTTGTTTTGGTTTTTACTATGCTTGTGAATAAGGCAGAACAGATGCACTTGTTAGGCTCCTGAATACGTTTCTGTCTTGGAACTGGAATCGCTCACTACGTTGGATTTTGCTTATAAAGCATGGAGCGTGTTGCAATCGTATTGGCCTTAGGCATGAAATAAATCAATGCTTGGGTTTTCAAAATATGGATTTAATCCAAGCCAGTTTTGGCCTAAAGCACTGTATAAGCTGAAATTGAGTGGTCCTGGGGTTGGAGCCTGGATACTAGAAAATGAAATCTTTTAAAAGCCTTATGTGTAGATCCACCTGAGTATCTTCAGCAGTAAATGCTAATAAATGGTAAATAGTACCTTAATAAAGGTTTTCTGTGAAGGACTCCTCATATAACACTTATGAATAACAACAACCCTTGTTGGTGTTCACAGGGTGACATTTATTTATACTTTTTTTAGGGGCAAAACTATCCTTTTTTACTTAAAAAGAAGCCTTCTGCATTGAAAAGTTTGGGACTCAGTTGCTTTTAGCTTCTCCGGTTTGAGGATGCACTTGCTGGCCATTCAGCCATCAGTCATCGAGTGCCGACTGGGTTCTAGGCTCACTGCAGTGGGGAATTCTAACTGTTCCTTGACCCTCTATGGAGCCTTCAACAAATATAATACAAAGAAGATGTATTTTAAGGAAAGATAATTGTCACGAAGAAAACTAAGCAAGACTAATGGGACATGGGGTGTTATTTTAGGTAGCTTAGTCACAGAAGGCATGGAGAGGTTAACAGTTGAACACGGAGGGCATGTACCCCGAGCAAAGCACCGGGCACAGGTATTCCAGGCAGGTGACACAGCCGAGGAAAAGATCCTAGAGAGGCTGCTTGCTGGAGTGGAACCGCAAGTTGGCCACAGGGGAGCAGAATGAGTTTAAAAAGCTGGGAGAATGTAAATCCTGAGAGGTAGATTGGGCTCGGATTATGGATTGCTTTGGCAGTAAATATATGTAATCCCCCATATCTCATGCTGCATCACTGTGAGTGCTTTATTTACAAAGTTATTGGGTTTTGCCATCAGATTTTATTCCAAGTTTGTTCACCTGAAACTTCAAAGGCATTTACTGTCAACTCAAGCTGGTCAAATGGCAGGTCTCAGTGGAATGATCACAGGACAAGATGTCAGGCTGCCCTCATCCCAAACCTAGCCCAGCTAATAAATAACCTGATTTTGTGGACTATGATAATGTCACTTCCCTTCTGTGGACTTGATCTTGTTTTTGTTAAATAACAATTTCAGAGATTAGATCCAGTGTTGCTACTCTGATGACTGTGGCAATAGATACTCCGAAGTCACTACCAGTCCTGGCGTATAGCGGTAAGTACTGGGCTGCTAACGGAAAGGTTGGAAGTTTGAACTACCCAGCAACTCTGTAGATTAAAAGTCCTCGGGAGCTACTGCTCTAAAGAATACAGACTAGGAAACTCTGGGGGGTTCCTACTCTGTCTTATCAGGTCTCTGTGCTAGCCTAGGTTCTCTGGAGGAGCAAAATCTAGGAGCTGCTAACAGCCTGGGTCACCAAGCAATACAAGAAGCCATTGGCTCAAGTCCAAAACACTGGAAGTCAGACGATGAGTCAGATGCAGAACTCAGGCCCAGCAAAAAGCAGGCAAGCCTTTCCAGAACAATGACATATACTGGAAGCAGGTCACATCCATTAAGAAACTCTCGTTTTGAATGGCAGCTCATAACAGATTTCATCATGGAAGTGATTATGTTTATTCACAGGGAGTACCCCATCTTATTGCCAATGTTCTTACTGAGAATCCTGGCTCAGCCAAGTTGACAAATACCTTCACCAACACAGCCCATGCCTTGTCAAGGTGGCACTTATATACATTTCCTTAAACAATACATAGTCTCTAAATAAAGTCATAGGTGTACTTAACAAGGTAAAACTAAATAAAATGGTCTAACTCCATTTACAAATTGTATTTTATCAGGGACCAAAACAAACATCTGATGCATACAGAAAAAAAGGAAATACTTTTAACAATCACAACTCTTGTTTCTACAACTGACCAGGTGGTTTTAATTGGTATTTCGAACTACTGTCCTCCATTTCTCTATTTTTTTATAGCTCAGAAAGCACCACACCAGGGCATGCTTCTTTGCCAGGTGGTATTAACCAAACTTTCATTCCCAAAGGATTTAGGGTATTAGCAGTTACATTGGAATTGGGTTGCTATAGTTTTCTGCTCACTATAATAATAGGATTTCAGCCTTCAGGATGGATTACAATTCAAGGTAAAGAATCCTAAAGTTGCACTAACAAGTAATATCATGATAAACAGATTTTGCCCTGCTTGGATCTACCATCAATGCACGTGGAAGCAGCAATCAAGATATCAAACTACACAACTCATTGGGTAAATCTGCTGCAGAAGACCTCTTTAAAGTTCTGTAAAGCAAGGATGTCCCTTTGAGTTCTAAGGTAGGCCTGATCAAAGCCATGGTATTGCCAATTGCCTCACACATGTGAAAGTTGAACCTTGACTAAGGAAGGCTGAAGAAGAATTGGTGCATTTGGATGATGGTGTTGATGAATACGGAAAAGACCGTGGACTGCCAAAAGAACCAACAGGCCTGTCTTGGAAGAAGTACAGCCAGAATGCCTCTTAGAGGCAAGGACGGGAGATTTTGTCTCCTGTATTATGGATGTTGCAGGAGAAACCAGTTGCTACAGAAGAACATCATGTTTGGCAGTGGTGAGCTTCAAATAATTTAACAACTGGTTCGCTGCCCTAATGATCGTTTTAAGTATAAAAATGCATACCAAAATGTAGTTTATTATATCATGCAGTTCATACTTAAATATAAATAATAAAAGAGGTACCCAAACTAGATGATGTTATATGGGTTTTAAAATATTAATAAAAAAAACTAAATAATACTGAAAAAATAAATTTGTTATTTAGGATATTTCCATATTGCTTCTTGATTGACACCCTCACTAACAATACTCTTCCCTTTTATCCAAGCACCATCAGCTGTGTGCTTATCCTTAACCATCCACTTTATCCTTAACCATCCACTGTCGGAGGAGGATCCCATTTTTTTAGAGCAGCGTTTCTCAACCTGTGGGTCGTGACCCCTTTGGGGGAGTCGAATGACCCTTTCACAGGGGTCACCCGATTCAGGAACTATTAAAGGGTTGTGGCATTAGGCAGGTTGAGAACCACTGCTCTAGAGGCAGGCCAATTCGACAGTAGTCATTATATTTGATAGAGTAGAAACAGTTAGGTGACTTCACTTCTCTGAACAAATTAAGTTCATCTTTGAAAAACCCTTTCTGCTTCTGCTCAACTTAACAGCAATTGTTCTGACAATATTCTTGCTTTTTGAACACTTTTCAAGAATTGTATATGTTATATAGCATGAGAATCTGGGAGGTAACATAAAGCTGAAATGAATTACAACATGTTATTCTGATTGTTCAGAACTTTTTGTTTATGGTCTATGTTTACTGAAGTTACAAATGCAGTGGAATAAAAATGTAATATTTTATCAAAAGTATAACAAATTTTATGAAATGAATAAATAAATACTGCAAGCATAGTTCTAAGTTTTTTATACCAATGGACTAAATGAAACATTATTATGGACACTTAGAATATGCTGTTGTGCAGATGAATGTTATAAAAGAGCAAGAAATGTAAATTTGTGATGCCCACATTCCATATTGCCCAGCCCCGCACCTTAGAGAGAAACCTGATTCCAAGTGCCATTTTAACAGCTATGGTCACTGAACTCCACAAAAAACGTAGGCATTGGTCCTGAGAACTGGCTGAATCCCACCACTGATGCTCAGTAAATAGAGTGGCAGTGAAAACAAGGAAAGCCCCCACGAAGATGGATTGACACAGTAGCTGCAACAATGGGCTCAAACAGAAGAACGATTGTCAGGCTGCCACAGGACGGGCGGTGTTTCTTTCTGTTGTACATAGGTCCTTATGGGGTGGAACCAACTTGATGACACTTAGCAGCAGCAAGATAATCATAGACGATGATAATAGTAAGAGACATTCTAAGGCATTTACTGGGATACAGACATACTCATTTTTTTCTGTTTAAGATGATATTACTTGCTAGTGCAGCTTTGGCTTTCTTTACATTGAATTGTAGATGATACTGAAGGCTGAAATCCCATGATTATAGTCATTCGAAAACTACAGAACCCAATACCAATCCAACTGCTAATACCCTGATTCAGGCATCCTCAAACTATGGCCCGCGGGCCACATGCGGCCCACCAAGGACATTTATCTGGCCCGCTGGATGGTTTTGCCCCATTTGTTTTTTTACTTCAAAATAAGATATGTGCAGTGTGCACAGGAATTTGTTCATAGTTTTTTTTTTTAAACTATAGTCTGGCCCTCCAATGGGTCTGAGGGATAGTGAAGTGGCCCCCTGTTTAAAACATTTGAGGACCACTGCATCCGTCAGGAAAGCACTTTATTTTCATGCCTCCATTTCCACAATGGTACCAGACTTTTCATTTATTAGATAAGTAGCAATCTATCTGATCTCTCCAGTCGGCCAAAGGTGCCTCACAATACTCCTACCCACTCATGTGGTGACAAAGGCCATGTAAAGTAATTCTGAATGGATTTATGAAAAATGATTTTTCCGTTATATCTAACTACAGAAATATTCTTTAATATGCAAACTTTCTGCTGAAACATAGCACATAAAAGTTATGACAGTCATTTGGTGTCATCTACTCTAACAGGTCATATCTTCTGCGCAGACTCCCGATACTCACCTAGTAATGTTACTGCTAAGGAATCAATTGAAAAACCATTAAGAAAAAAAAAAAAAACTTTAGTTAAGAAAGACCATTAAAATATAAACAAGAAACAACTCATTTCATTAGGTTCATGAAATTGGCAATAACTCATAGAAATCCTGTCTACAGCAGCATGAAACACTGCTCTGTCCTGCAAGAGCCTCACAATTACAGTTATGTTTGCGCCCATTACTAAGCCACAGTGTCCACCTACCACACTGAAAACTTTCATTAGCAGACACTCTTCTTTTTAAAAGATCATTTTATTGGG
Organism: Echinops telfairi; assembly: GCF_000313985.2. Taxonomy (NCBI): domain Eukaryota; kingdom Metazoa; phylum Chordata; class Mammalia; order Afrosoricida; family Tenrecidae; genus Echinops; species Echinops telfairi. The sequence goes on along the minus strand of NW_022103918.1, from coordinate 7,589,937 downwards.
GGCTCATACAGCTCTTATCACAATCCATAGATCATTGTGTCAAGCACATTGGTACATCTGTTGGCCATCATCATTTTCAAAACATTTCTTTCTACTTGAGTCCTTGGTATCATCTCCTCATTTTTTCCCTCCCTTCCCCCTCCCTCCCTCTCTCACGAACCCTTGATAATTTATAAATTATCATTTATTCATGTCTTACACTGACCAATGTCTCCCTTCACTCACTTTTCTGTTGTCCGTCCCTCAGGGAGGGAGTTATATGTAGATCATTGTGATTGGTTCCCTCTTTCTCCTCCCACCTTCCTCTTCCCCTCCTGGTATCCCTATTGTCATTATTGGTCCTGAGGGGTTTATCTGTCCTGGGTTCCCTGTGTTTCCAACTCTTATCTGTACCTGTGTACATGCACTTGTCTAGTTGGATTTATATGGTAGAATTGAGGTCATGACAGTGGTGGGGGAGAAAACATTAAAGAACTAGAGGAAAGTTACATGTTTCAACAGTGCTATACTGCACCCTGACTGGCTTGTCTCTTCCTTGTGACCCTC
>NW_022103918.1:7577783-7588441 GCF_000313985.2 Echinops telfairi | reverse complement strand
GTTTTCTGGTCTAGTCTGATGGAGTGCCACCCCTGGCCCCAAAGTCTGTTTTTGGTACTCCCTGGGGACTTCATTGCTTTGTTCCCCTTTCTGCTCTACTGCATGCCCTTGGAGTTTCATCACGGTGTGGGGGGGTCGGATTGGACACCATTCCCACACAGTGCCTCCAGTGTTGTCCCTCATAGTGCTATGGGTCAATGAGGATGCCGTGTCCCATGGTGGGGCTGGTCCTATGGTCTCCTCTGTGCATTGTATTCTTGATCAAGTCTAATTCCTTCCCCAGGAACTGATAACGTGTCCAGAGTATATGAGATGAAGTCTTGCCATTCTTACTTTGAAGAGACATTATGGCTACAATTCCTGCCAGACAGATTGGTTTATTCTTCTGAAAGTCCATGGTGCTTTAAGTATTCTTCATAACATCATAATTCAAATGCATCGACTCTGCCCTGATCTACCTTATTCATTGTCCAACTTTCATATCCACGAGGCAAGAGGAAATAGCATGAGAATTTACCTTAAACTAACCTGTAGGTGATTTAAGAAACTACACACTCTTTATAACAATTAGTTCTTCTGACATAGCCCTATAACAAATTGTGCTGAAGAAATCAGGTAGTGGCCTCCTATCAGAAAGAATGGTACCTGGGATCCTAAAGGGGTTTTTTTTTTTGAATACTTAAATGCTGAACACCCAGTTTGCAGAAGGCTATGTAGGACAGTGGAAAGTCAAAATTCATTTTCAGCATCCCTTGAGGAATTAAACCTTTGACCATAGTCCAGAGATGTGCATCACATTGCTCTCAGAGAAAGTCAATGATGGCAGAGGCAGTTGTGTTAAAACGCACCACCTTGCCATTTTCTCTCTCTTTTGGTCTATTTTGATTTTGTTCCAGTTTTTAATATTTTATGTTTTATTTCCAGTTTTTAATATTTTATGCTTTGCTTTCTTCAGGGTTTTCTCAGTTTTATTTTGTCATTGTTGTTAGGCTTTTGTTGTTGTTGTTATTTGTCTCTTGATTTTATTTTGTATGTTTTTTCAGTTAATGAAATCCAGGATAGGTAAATCTATAGAATCAGTAACTAGATTAATAATTACGTAGGAAGTTCTACCCTGTCCTATAGGGTCACTGTGAGTCAGCGTCAGCTTGATGGCAGTGATTTTGCTTTTTTGGAGGGACATGGCATATAGTCCTTCCATCTTCTTTTGATGCTTCCTGCAACATTCAGTATTTTTGCCCCCAGAACGAAAAAATACCAAGACCTTTGACCTAAAATCACCTTATATATAGGATAGAGTAGAATTTCTCCTTGGGCTTATACAAATGTAGCTCTTTATGGAAGTAGAAAGTCAACTCCAGACTTGAGTTTTCACGTTAGTTCTTTAAGCTTGATAGGCTGAGCTATTTTTTACTTTTGGTTTTCTAGCTCCAGGTCTTATGTTCCATTATAATGCTTTATTTTTTCTTCTATAGCTTCCGTTTGACATTTTCAGTTAAGCTCTTTTACTTTATCATTTCTTCCATTTGCTTTAGCTATGATATTTTTAAAAGCAAGTTTCAATGTCTCTTCTATCAGATTTATTAATTTTTTAATTTGATTTTACTTATTTTAATTAGTCATTTTATTGTGAGCTCTTAAAGATGTTGTGACTATTTAAATTAGATCAAGCATAATTGTATAATTGCTGCCGCTATCAGTTTCAAAGCATTTTCTTTCTTCTTGAACTCATTGATAACAGCTTTATCCCCTCTTTCCCCTGCCCTACCCTGCAGGAACCCTTGTTGTTATGTTATATATTATTATTTTTTGTGTGTGTTTAACACCATACAATACATCCACTCACCTATAATTCTATTATTCATTCCCCTCAAATGGGATTATATAGTCTTTGTTACTATCAGTTATCCCACCCCCTCCCTTTCCTCCCCCTCTTCCCATACCCTCAGGGAATCATTACTCTTATTACTGTTTATGAAGGCTTTTTATTGTTTATTACTGTTTATCTTGGCTTTTATCTTGGTTTATTGTTTATTATTGTTTATCTTGGCTTTCATGCATCAAATAATCTTAACTGTACAAATGACCATACTCATGTCCAACAAGATTAATGAGGTAGAACAAGGACCAAAATAGTGAGGGGAGAACATCTTAAAGAACTAGAGGATACTTATGTGTTTCATCAGTGATGACATATTTATTGGTCTTTTCTTTCCTGTCTCTTTAATGACCTGTTCCTTCCTTCATTTATTATGTTTGTGTTAAGCTGAGTTTTCTAGAGAAACAAACAAGGGACATTCATATATGTATAAGAAAGCACTTTATATCGGCTGTTACCTGCCGGGCCCTTCCGTGCTGCTGCTCCTGCTCTGTGCCTTTCTTACCGACCTGTCCCACTGCGCCGCCGGCCAGATGGCTCACAAGCAAATATACTATTCGGACAAGTACTTCGATGAACATTACGAGTACCGGCATGTCATGTTGCCCAGAGAACTTTCCAAACAAGTACCCTAAACCCATCTGATGTCCGAAGAGGAGTGGATGAGACTTGGTGTTCAACAAAGTCTAGGCTGGGTACATTACATGATTCATGAGCCAGAACCACATATTCTTCTCTTTAGACGACCGCTTCCAAAAGAACAACAAAAGTGAAGATTATATAGGGATTTTCACTTAAATCTTCAAGTTTAATGTTTATGTGTATGTATGGTGTAGTATTCAGTGAATACTTGAAAAATGTACAAATCTTCCATCCACACCTGTGCATGTGCTGTATTCTTCACAGCAACCAAGCTCAGTTAAATGTAACTGCAAATAGATTACTATAAGGTGTTTAAGACATAATTTCCTTAGGTTTTTTGAGTATAAGTAAATTGCCTGTTGGATTTTTACCTTGTTACTTTTGTTTATAATAAAGTTTCTGTGTTTCATTTGTTTAAAAAAAAAGAAAGCACTTTATATCAAGAAACAGTTTTACATGAAAAAGTGTCTCAACCTGATCCAACTAGAATCCATGGGTCAGATGCTAGCCAGAGTCCTCCTCAAACTCATGCAGCTGCTGGTGGATAAAGCAGAAAGGCCAAGCAGAAAAGTGGGAGATCACAGGCAAATTGGTACAGAGTCATAGGCGTCCAAGGTCTGCAGGAACGTAGCAGTGTGTCAGAGAAACCAGGTCAGCTCTGGCCTGGCAACCCCCGAGCCAGACTAGTCAGGAAGCAGTGAGGGGCAAGCAGGAGAAGAAACATCACTCTCTCTCTTTTTATAAGACCACACTCCAAAGGGGTCACCAGGCCCGATGCTCTTTATTTCCAACTTTTGCATTCCAATTACATCAATAATCTCCAATGATTCTTGATTGCTGGATCAATTTAGAGTGAAGAAGTTGATAATTCTCCAATTCTCTTATTCATAATTGGCCCTACTTGTTGCTATGTAGCTTGAAAAACTGTCATATCAACTAGTCTTCATTTTAGGAGTATAGATATTATCCTGTCACAGGATTGTACTTCAAGAAAGATCATGAAGCATTCATTTTGAGATGAATTTAATGCCATTCATCTTGAATTTGTCATTTCTGGGATAGTAAACCATTTGAATTTCTGATCTAAATGGTCATTTCATTCCATTTCACTCAATAATGCCAAGGATACTGATCTTTATGCATCTCACTACTAATGATTTCTATTTTTTTACATTCTATATTCAGGTTATTTATAGAATTTGTTCAATAATATTAATGCTTGCAGAAGTTTCTTGTCACCTTCAGTTGTTACCCATCAGCAAATGAAGGTCCCCAAAGCGAAGCTCCATTCTCATGATTAAGACCAACTCTACTTTGAGGAGACAGCTCAAAGTATTTTTGGTAGATTCCAACATGATGGGCTCATCTTCTGGTACTATGTTATACTTGTTTCTATCTCAGAGCAACCCTATAGAGTGCTTCCTCAGGGCAAAGAAAACAAACTCACTGCCATGCAGTCAATGCTGACTCATCGTGATGCCTTGTGGATTTCTGAGACTGTGACTGTTTACTGGAGTAGAAAACCCAGTCTTTCTCCCTCAGAGCTGCTGGCCGTTTCAAACTGCCTACCACGCAGATTGCAGCCCAACGCATAACCACTAAATCACCAGGGCTCCTATCTTGTGTTTCATAAGCTTTGAAAGCCTATGAGAGATGACAGTCTTATCTTTCCCTCAAGAATCACCTGGTAATTTTAAACCATAGTTTAAATGTAGTCCAGGGCTCATTCAACAGTACCACCTATTTTTTGGCTGTAAATTGAACTATGATGTGATCTCATTTCTAGACATGAAGGATCATAGTTTTGGGGGTTCCATCACTCTCTATAAGACCAGTCATCCTGGTCTTTTAAAAGTATTTTTATTCTTGTTCCATATTTGTATCCCAGTGGATTCCATAACTTTATAATATGACCTCTTTCAGAGCAGTTGGTGGTGGTAGCCAGGCACCATCTAATTCTTCTGGTCTCAGAATCATGGCGACTGATGTTTGCGTGGTTACCATTAGGATTTCGAGGTCAACAATGAGTCTGTTGGACTAATCATTATTAATTCAGATAAAACTACAAAGTTAATGTACATTTAAAGGAAATTTGCCTGTTGTTAATAAATGCAGATGAAGACAACTCCATGAACAAACTTAGTTGTTAAAATACAGCAATGCAGAGATGCCACAAAGCAGTTCACTTAGGATTATATAATTGGACAATATTTTTAGAAAGACAATTTTAGATTTAGATTTGGGTTTCACCATTGTCCTCAAGCAATTTGATTAGCCCTTCCTTGTCTCCGTTTTGTAATCTGTACACTGGAGATTTTAATAGCAAGAATACTGTAAAGATCAAGTGACTGGAACATCTTACTTCTGACAAGGAAGATACCTTTAGTCAGGCCATTATCCTCTCCCTGTGCATTTGTGGGGCATACGCATGCAGGAATGATTTCTGTGCTTCTTTCCAAAGTCAACTTTTCCTTCCCCGTTTTTCCCCTGGGTTGGTGTGGTGCCTTTACAGTGCAGACAGGATTGGATTGTGAGACGGAGCTAACTCAAGAGGGTCTCTTCCAAGGATAGCTGTCCTCTAACTTGTCTCTCTTTCTTGTGCAGTAGTGCCAAAGGAAATAAAAAGTATTGTATTATAGAGGTGACAATTAAACATGGTAGACAGCTGATCAACCTAACCTAGTTAAAAGAATGCCAGAAAATTAGGGAAGCAGAAATCCCCAAGTTGACTTTTTCAGTTCCAGAGAAACAGAGCGCTCTCTGAGAGGCTGTACCAATGACTTTTTCCAAAAGTCCCACTGACCCTGTGATGGATGGTTGGTAGAGTCCTAGAAGGAACCACACCCAGTCTTGCTCATGACTCTGTGTTTCCATTATCATATCTTAGTCTACTACCCTGTTTCCCTGAAAATAAGACAGTGTCTTATATTAATTTTTTCTCCCAAAGATGCGCTAGGTCTTATTTTCAGGGGTTATCTTATTTTTCCATGAAGAAGAATACGGTACACATTTATTTTTGAACAACAAAAAAGGAAATTCGTTACCTGTATACGGTACGGTAGTAGTTGTCATCACAAACCAGCATAACCAGACAAACTGTGAACCCTACAGTATCAAGAATTTCTTGTTACTACCATTATTTCCATGTACAACAATCTATGGTACATTTACTCATAATCTATGTTACATTTACTCTCACTTTCTGTCTGCTCCGGCTGCGCTGCAGCCAACAGTGAGCTGCAAGGCAGTGCCCACCATTATGGTCCAGAGTTAAGGTAGCTTCGGGGGGCCTTATTATTGGGAAGGCCTTATGTTCGGGGAGGTCTTATTTTCAGGGGCTGCCTTATATTTCAGTGAGAGGCAAACTGTAAGTAGGTCTTATTTTGGGGGATGTCTTACTTTTGGGGAAACACGGTATATGTAGACTTTTGAAATTCAACTTTACAAACATGGTTTTAGTAACATATCAGCTACAGAAGTAGGGAGCTGTTTATATACAATAAACATGTTTCCAATTATATTTGATAACATTTTTTATTAATTGAACTTACAGGAGGACAACAATATTCATAGTCACTCATAATGTCGCACATATAGCACAACCAAATAAACAGTAGAAAGCCTATAATCCACAATTCTAATCTTCCAAGGTCATTTGACCCTACATACTTCTTAGAGCAAACATTGTATTTCAAAACAAATAAACTTAAAATTCAATCTTCCTTTCCATGTTCTGAGTATATCCATAATCATCATCACAGCGATACTTACATAAAGTCAAGATGTCACTTAGTTTTCAAGCAGCATTCTCTTACCTTAGGCAAGTATCCCTATTTAGAAATTATGTTAAGCATGCCCACTAAGCAGCGAGGAAATTTGCTTTATTAGTAATATAGATAACATATCAATGGGTTCAAGGTAAAAATAAAGAACACGAGTAAGGACTATAAAGGTTTTGTACATTTGCTATCAACATTTTCATCTTCTGTAGCATGTATCTTCTGTAGCATGCTGAACTTCATCTGTTATCAGGTTTTCTATCTAGTATATACCTAGGGTTGAAAACAACCTGGAGAGTTTTTGAAAGGAGAATGAATCCATCTGATTAATATTTGTTGGCAGGATTTCCAGAGATTAGAAAACATGGTTTGAAGTCACCATTTTTCTAAAGTTGTGTTTCCCTCTGTGGACAGTCGTTAGGATGTAGCAAATGGTCATTTGTAGTACAATTTTCCTTCCCATTTCTTGTGGCAATGGCTGCTCTTTCTCTCGTGGTTATAAGGTTTTGATATTTTGTGATGCATTTCTTCTTTAAAATAAAAAGCAGTGCAATGCTTAAGAAGATGGACATGGTCCCCAGCATCACAGTTAGTCCCAGATATATGTGTCTAGAAGAAGAGGGGGAAATCTCAGTCATAATTATTAAAACTCCCCAGATAGAAATGAAAAGAAAAGGTAACAATAGCTTGATCATTTTCTTTAAGAATGAAGAGTCATCAAGTACAAAAGGTTTTACTTTGAGCACAGACAATGGAGAACATTAGTTAATATGAAGCAATATCTTAGTAGTACCAACATTTTAAATTAATACTAACTACCTAATCATTTTCATCTTCTGCTAAATTGTTCACTTAGATGAAGACAGCATACTCCTAGTAATCTAGAACAGCCTTGGTTTATGCTATTGTATCCCCCATGTAACTTTTCATAGTGCAGTTTTCACTCTCTGCAAAGTGTTCAAGTTCAAGTGAAGAATAATGCGGTTACCCTCCCTCCTTCAGACTTTGACCAGATTCACTTCGAAAGAAAAAGTGCAGTGAAGCAAGGCTAAGAGGAATCAATGCTCTCAGGAGGCCAGAATGACTTAATGAAGCAGACATTTAAATCCGTCTCTTCCACAAGAAGCCTTTAGTTATACAATCTATCAGAAGCACTTAAGTATAGAAGGGCAGGTTGACAGATTCATTCCAGTTCCCCCTGTAAACACATTCTTAGCCTCCAATTGAGTTATATTCGCTTTATGTTGATGTGAATGGAGTCTTAGCAAATGTGAGTAAACCAGAAATTATACTTACAGATCAGGTCTCCTTCAAAGACTAAAATAAATTTCTCACAGAACATCAAGGGCTGTTAAAATACTCAATCTTATTTGAGATCATCTTTTCAATTCCCATCCAACTTACATGAATCAACACCAAATTTATTTCTCTAGAAAATAATCAGCCTGTAAGTCTAAAAAGAAAAATCCTTACTTTTAAGTCATTGAAGTTTTCATCACTAAGGACGCTAAATATTTGATGAATTGAACTGAATGATTCCATGGTGAAAAGCCGTGCCCCCACCACCCCTACTCACACACACACACAGAGGAAACCTTTTACTCTTATGCATTTCAAGTACTGGAATAATTGAACATCAGTTTGGCAATAAAATCCAGACAGAGTTAGAGCCAAATCCAACTCTTGCCCAGGGGGATTATACCTGACGTAAATGGTACAGTTTGGCTCTGTTTGAAAAAGAATAGAATTAAACCAAAAGTGTGACCTAAATTTAAATGCTTCTGAGTTTTGGGAAATTCCTTATGCATTCGTGTGGATAAACTTTTAAAATTCTACTCTCTTCTGGAATTTTATGTCATTTTCTTTTGACGATTACATATTTAAAATGGCAGTAAAGTTTATGAATATGTGTGTGTGTGGAGGGGTGTTGAATCAAAGTGCTATCCAAATAACTATATAATATAGCATCCTATAAGGCTGACCCTTCGATTGGATTAGGCTTTTTTATTTATTACAAGTTATGGAACCACAGGAACAATGAACAGTGTGAGCATCATTGTGAAAACCTGGAATAGTATAGCAGTGAGGGAGAGGAACATGTTTGAAACGGTACCTGAAAGTGTTTGAATCATATAATCTACAGGACCCTCTACTTCCACAGCGTTTTAAACCCCATTTGAGGCATGAGGTGTCAATAAAAACTCCAAAATAGATGGGGGCTGGAATTCCTGCTGTGAGAGAAACAAATAACTGTTACTATAAGGGCACATCTTTTGAGTAGTCTCATGATGAAGACTACTGGAACCACTTTGTTATAGTCGAATAATTAGTGTTTGGGAAGCAAAATGGCAACAATTACAAGAGGACACCTTCAAAATCTCTTAACCCCATCTTTTCTCTTAAATTCCAATCTCATGGAAAACCACCATTTGTTTATCTCCAGGATAGTGTTTCTTCAAACTTAAGGTCATTGTCTTCCACCTCGGATCAGTCCCCTTATCACTAGTCACCAGTTGTTAAGGTTACAACTTTGGAAGTCATCTTCCAAAGAATACTCCCACCCTTTCCATGACTGCCATCATGTTTAATCTGCTCTCAGGTCACTACACTTTGCCTAATAGATGAATAGCATTCACTGATAAAAATGAAAGACTATAGCCTTCAATATGGATTATACTACAACATGATATGAGAATGAAGTTGTTAAAGATTTTATTTTACTTGGATCCAGAATATATGCCCATGGAAGCGGCATTCCAGAAACCAGACATCATATGGCACTGGGAAACTCTGCTACACAAGAGTTCTTTCAGGGTGATGGGGGAACAGGGCACTAACACACCCACAGAGAGGGTATTGTTTATGTCTCCACAGGAAAGAGAGAGAGGGACCAGACCCATCCCTGAGCACCAAGCCTCGAGGGCAACATACTGGCACGGAGCAGTGAACTAACGAAGAGGCCAACAGGGCTAGGTCCAATCTGAGCTATGTTGACCCCCTCCTCAGAAGAAGGTAATACAGAAGACAGGACTGAAGATACAGCCCAGGGAGAGTGGCGAGTCTGACCAGAGCACATATGGGTGCAAACTAAAAGGAAGAGAGAGAGAGAAACTCATCTTGACCCACCAAGCCCCAGGGACGACATTCATGCTTGGAGCAGCCAATGCCCATAGAGGACCATAGGGCCTCAATGATCCCTCACTGACCCAGAGTGCTACAGGGGACAGTACTGGAGATATTGTGTGTAAAGTGTGCCTTGCCTGCCCCATACACAGCCGGGTGAAACAAGAAGGAACTACAACAGAACAGCAAAGGGAGCAAAGAAACCAATTCCCAGAGAAATCCTGAAAATAGACTTCCGACTCGATTGGGGGGAGGAGGGTACAGGGCTTGGCACCTCATTAGACCTGATTGGAGAACACTCAAAGTGTCAGCAGACAGACCTGGAACTATCCAAACTATCCATTGGGTTTCTTTCTTTCTTCCTTTCTTCCGTTCTTTCAACCTATGTCTAGCTATATAAGATAGGTAGGACAAACAATCCCAAAGAGAAAACAACAGGACTGGTTGGTCCCAGGGGGGACATGGGAGAGGAGGGGGCGGGAAGGGGGATCAGGGAGCCAACAAACTCAGGGATAAGGGAACAACAAGAGACCTAAAATTGATGGTGAGGAGGGCATATAATGCCTGGTGGGGTTTGATCAATTGCAATGCATCCAAGAGGAATTACTGAGAGCTGAATGGAGAGTGAGCATGATAGTGGGCCAGGAGGAAGTTGAAAGGAAATAGAGGAAAGAAGTAGGCGGCAACAGCTATTTACAGAGGTTTAGCTATAAGCATGTATATATGTAAATATATTAATTTATAATGAAAGGTATAGAGCCCAGTGTACATATATTTATATGTTAAGTATTAGGATAGCAGGCAGACTTGGGCCTCTACTCAAGGCCCCCTGAATACAAGAACACTTTGCTCTAACAATCCAGCACTCTTTGATACTCACCTTCCTGACATGATCACTGAAGAAAAAATGGGTGCATAAGCAAATGTGGTAAAGAAAGCAGATGGTGCCTGGCTATCAAAAAATATAGAGTTTGGGGTCCTAAAAGCTTGAAGTTAAACAAGCAGCCATCTAGCAGGGAAGCAACAAAATCCACATGGAAGAAGCACATCAGCCTGTGTGATCATGTTGATGGAATAAGGTATCAGGTATCAAAAGATCTAAGACAAACAATTATATTGATGGGAAAGAGGAAGGTTGAAGTGGAGAACCAAAACCCATCTGTAGACAATTGGACCCCCTCCCACACAGAAGGGTTACAAGGAAGTAATGATTCAACAAGGGTGCAGTATAGCAC
>NW_022103918.1:7573968-7577364 GCF_000313985.2 Echinops telfairi | reverse complement strand
AAAGAAGAGCTGATATCAAGAGCTCAAGTAGAAAGAAAATGGTTTGGAAATATTGATGGCAACATATGTACAAGAGTGCTTAATACAATCAAATGGTAGATTGTTATAAGATTTGTAAGAGCCCCCCAATAAAATGATTAATAAAAAAAGAAACTTTTTTTAAAAGAGCTATTTTAAGTTTTAAAAAGAAAAGATGTCATTTGGAAGACTAAGGCATACCTGACCCAAGATATGATATTTTCAATCACTTACTATGTGTGCAAAACCGCAAACTAAGTCTGGCAGACCAGAGAGGTGCTGTTGCCGCTGGACCATTGTGTTGGCGTGGACTAGGACATGTACCGTGGATTTCCAGAAGAACTACAAATCTGTCTTGGAAGCAATATAACCAGAATGTTCCCTGGAAGCAAAGATGGTGAGGTTTTTGCCTCATGTATTTTGGACATGTCGTTGGCAGGGCTAAAAAACCAAACCCAACCCAACCCACCCACCCCCTCTCTAAAATCTCACTGCCATTGAGTCTAGTTTGACTCAAAGTGACCTTATAGGGCAGGGTAGAACTGTCCCTGTGGGTTTCTGAGACGGTGGCCCTTATGGGAGTAGAAAGTTCATCTTTCTCCCACAGGGCAATGGGTGGTTTAGAATTGCTGGCCTTGCAGGGAGCAGCCCAGCATGTACCCACCATGTGCCTGGGACTCCTAGTCACTATTGAGGTGTTAGTCATTTGTTTAAGTAGATGATTTCTCAAGTCATTTTTTTCTAATATAGTGTTGCTATCGACTGGGTCCTGACTGCCTTTCCAGCTTCATGGTGAGAAATATTCATTTCTCTATATTTCAGACACCATCTGGAGTGAATTTCTTTCAGGGTTTAGAATATTCTTCTTGTACATTTGCTATAGTTTTCCTTAACATATCTTTACTTTTTGTAGTGAACATATACACAACAAACTGTGCATTCACTCAATGTTTGCATGTACAGTTTAATGACAAAAGTTATATACTTTATATTGCATTCCCATCCTCAGTGTCTCCACCCATATTGTTTGACCAGCAGTCCCTGCCCCTGAAAGTCCTCATAAGTGCTTTAAAGTCTGGAAGTATATTTAAAAAAATTTGAAATACATTACTTTTTCTCTTTCTTCCTCGTAATAGCAACTTGTCCTTTGAACTGCAGATGAAATGTTATTCTTCAGTAAGAGCTCCTGCTGACATTTTGCATGTCATTCATTTCCTTTGCTCTACATGCCACAGCACCTGCACTTCTGTAGAGGCTTGTTTACTGCCTGCCTTTCCTGCTAGGCTCTAAGTCATGGAGTATTTAACATGGCTCCCTTCCTTGTGCTATAGGCCCTAGTATATTCTCAATAAATGTTTGTTGACAATTCAGTCCCTCTTCAGGGAACACAAATATCTCTTATACACAAATTTGAGCACAAATCCATCAAGTGATTTCTCACCTTGAATTTGTATAAGACAGACACCTTCACGTCTCATAAACCACTACCCTGTACTTCGTTGTGAAGAGTCAGAGAAAGCCTGATCTTTAGCAAGATGAATTAGTCACCTCCACAAATTCTTGCCCTTTTCACCAAAATACATTGCAGTGTGCTATCTGTTCATAACTCAAGTTTATGCATTGTGTGTCATACTGGGGTTATTTGGTCTACACGGGATTTTTAAAAAAATTCATAGCCAATATTTCAAACCCAGGAGATTACACACAAAAACCCAGATTTCTGGATGCTCTTAAAAGCTTTGATATCTGGCAGCCCTTGTTCACAGTTGGCTAGAACTGAACAGCAGCTGCCTTAACCCGCTTCCTCCACTCCTGTCCCTCCTCATAGACAAGGAGTTCACTCTCCAGCTTCTTCCCTGACTACTTCCCGCATTTACATCAACTGCCGGGACCTTTTTTGGCCTTTGAGTTTTTAATCATTAAAAAATTGTCTTACATATGTTGCCTCTGTTAGAGAATTGGTTTGTATGCTCAAAATAATAAAATATTCTCATTGCATTAAAAAATGTCTAAGATAGCTATGATACCTATAAGTTTTAGGTACAAAATGTTCCTCATTAATAACAAATAGAAAATATTTTTAATACTTTATATTTAAACATCTGTCTAAAGTTTGCAAATACTCATGTCATAACTGTTTCAATCAAGAATCATCAATAAAACTATAGGGGAAGGATTTTGGAGAGAAACAAAACATTCACATCATCTCAAAGGATCAAATTAGGGATTACTTATGAACTACAAAATTATATTTTACAATACTAGAAAATTGATGGAAGCCATTGGCACCAAACAAGTTCTGCATTTCCTGATGTGATGCACTGAGAAGCACACAGCACACATCACCTGTGGAGTATTCATGCTCCAAATATCTCATCTGGCTATGAGGGCATGTCAAATAGTTCTTGACTTAAAAGATAATGGAATTGTTCCGGGAACTTTTAGAAACCCCTCATATAAACACACACAAAACAACAGACAAATCAAAAGTGTGAAATATTTTGCAAACCAATTGTCTTGGCCTCTAAAATATCACACACACAAATAAATAAAAGATGGGATAGATGAGCTCACAAATACATGGTAGCTAAATGCAGAATGCAACATGTAATTGCATCTTGCCTCAAAATAATACAAAAATAACTTTTCTCAATAGAATTTTAAAAAGAGTCTATTCTCCCTTCTATTGGCTTGATTAAGAATTTTTCCTTTATTTACCTTTATTTCTTACTTTTAAGCAAAATGAGTTCGTGCTCCAATCAATATTCCTTAAATTTTTTAAGAACCTTGTGAACTCATAACTTTATATATTTGCCTTATTTCAATACACAACATATTTAAAATTTATACTCCACTTTCCATATTCATATTCAATTCCTATTTAAATATATAAAATTGTTTTAATTTATTTTGTTTCTCAACTTTCTTACTTCAGGTTAATCTCCTCAAGTTGGTCCTGTGAGCTGTAGACATGACCCTATATGTCAATAACACCTTTCCACCTTTCAGCAAAAAAGATTCTCTATAGCATCTTATGTATTAGAATTAGTCTCAGACATTGAATCAATGATTTCTCCAAGGTGTCCTGATTATTTTATTGGAAAATTATATTTAATATCACAGGTGGATTTCGATAGGTTATTATTTCTCCTTGGTTATCCCAGCTACTAGGTATTTCAAGAGACGGAATCTCCCTGCCACTGAGTCCATTTTGATTCATAGTGATCCTGTAACACAGAGAAGAACTGCTTTTTTGGATTTCTGAGGCTATAAAACTTCTGGGGAGAAGAAAGCCTCATCATCCTCTCAGGGAGCGCTCAGTGGGTTTGAACTGCTGATCCCGTGGTTAGCAGCCAACATGTAAAAGTACACTACCAA
>NW_022103918.1:7557764-7573565 GCF_000313985.2 Echinops telfairi | reverse complement strand
TTTTTTTATTAGTTACTAGTTTATGCTTTCAATGTTTCTTTTTTAAATAAGAGCAAACACTTTTGGGTGTTTATAATATTTTCACTTTTCCACATTTATTGTGTAAAAGGCATTTGCCATTCTATGGATAGCTTTTACATGGCCTTTCTAGTCACACTTTGTAATTACAACCAAATGTTTGGGGGGATGATATGCAAATAAAGACAGCTTGCTAAAAATGCAAATACAGTGCATGGCCCTTTGTGTGTGCGGGACCATACAAATAAATTATATGGAACACCCATTCCAAGATTTGACAAGACTTGAAATGATCCATCCCAGAAGTGGAAAGTGAGCACTCACTCCCACCAGGAAGAGGTGAGAGCGTAGTTCACCCTGTGGACCTGGGGTTCCTGGCTGAGAATGTCTTAACATTCAAGAGATACACAGAGAATTGGTCAGTGTAAGATATGACAAAATAATAGCAATTTATAAACTATCAAGGGCTCATAGGGAGGGAGGGGGAAAATGAGAAGCTAATACCAAGAGCTCAAGTAGAAAGAAAATGTTTTGAAAATGAGGATGGCAACCAATGTACACATGTGTTTGACACAATGGATGGACGGACGGATTGTGCTAAGAGTTGTACGAGCCCCCAATAAAATGATTAACATAAATTAGTTAATTAAAAAACAAAAAGACACACAGAGGTGTAACAACAGAGATGGCACAAGATAGGAAGAAGCAACCACAGAGTCCTGGTGGCCACCGAAACAGGAGAGAGAACAAGAGGGAGTGGTGAGCTTCCTGTCTCTAGGAGCATGGTGATGACACAGGGTGGCCAACCCAAGGAGCCGGAGCTTCCTCGGAGTGGGTGCCTCTGAGTACTTAATGGTGGAGCCAAATAACTTTGTAACATTTGCAGAGGGATTGAGGAGCTGACTAAGCGACCTGCCTGCAGTGACAGCTGAGGTGTCCTGGGATATTATTTTGGATCCAGAATTGCAATATATCACTTCCCCAAGAAATCCCATAATTGTGAATATGGTCTATGCAACAAATCATCAAACCCAGAAGAAACAGAGAGAGTGCCGTGGGAGGGAGAGCTGTTATTAGAATTGGTGAAAACAATTAGAGAGACGAGGTATGTTTGACTTCCAACTTAAAGGAATTAACCTTCGGCTGTTGACCCTGATTCCACTTGTTCCTTGTGAGGTTAGAGGAGGCCAGACATCCTGTCATGCTATTATTTTTAATGGCATACTTTGGATGTTGTTTATATTTTGCTTCCTTTCAGTTAATACTATATCCTGGAATTCACTTGCTAAATGAGAGATTTTTCTCTTTCCTGTCTAAAATTGCATAGCATACTGCTATGTGGGTTTATTATCATGTAATCAATTAGAGTCATAGTAATGGACATTTAGACTGCTTATAGTCCTTTGCCATTAAAAATAATGCGAGAACTATATGATTTATACATAATAACTAGAATTTTTTAATAATCTGTCGAGTAGATTTTTGGTGTCAATTTCTAGAAGTGGTATTGCTGCATGAAAAAGTAAATGTGCACATAATTTTGATAGCAATTGCCAAATAACTCTGCAGAAATGGTACCATTTTACCAAGAGCAATGTGCAAAACATCTGTTTTTCCATACATTATGAATTAAGTTTGATAATTTGCCAATCTGATATATAATCAATGGGTTCTCCACATAATTTGTACATTTTTGTGAATTTGGGGACCATATCCCATATTTGGAGATATTTACTTTTATTTTTCTACCAAATGGCTATTCGTATCTTTTACGTAACTTTCTAATGGCTTTCTAGCTAATTTCTTCTCCGTAGAGAGGTGCTATCTCGCTCTGGTGATAGCGTGGGTACAGGGATTGCTGCTGCGCAGAGTTAGCCGTGGGCAACCACCAGCCACTCCGTGGGAGAAAGCCGGGGCCTTCAGTGCCAGTACAGAGTTCCACCCTCCGAAACCCACAGGGGCTGGTGCAGTCTGCATGTCCTACTTATGAGCTGGAATCGACTGATGGCAATGAGATCTTTGAGTTTATTGTTTATATAGTAGGGGTCTTAGTCCCTTGTCTATCATATAAATTCTAACCTGTCCCCCAGTTTACCACTTTTTTTGGTCTTGCTTATGGTATTTTTTATATTTTCAAATATATATTTTTTTGATTGAATCACTTTCGTGAATAATTTTTGTTACTTGAACTTCTGTTTGCACTATCGCCTACCTAAAAATACCCAAAGCGAAGTAGACATTGAGGCCAATTCCTCACTGGCCAAGACTGGTTGGGAATATACCTCAAGGTCAATAATTTCACACTTCTTTTAGACCACCTCTATACCATATGGCATAACTTTCCATTTTTGTTATTTCTACAATTTCATTAGGATTAGATTGAACCTGCATACCTTTTGTACACATTTATGTCAGGATGTATGTAAGTCAAACTTCCTTTCAAATGTTTAAAGCTATGAGTTTGCTTTTAATCCCAGGGAGATTTTTATCAACCCCCACCCCCACCATCACCCTGCCCTGCCAAATTGCAGAGGATCATACACAACGATTGCATTTTCTCTTTTAGAATATACATTCCTTAAGGACATAGTTATCTGTCTTATTCTCTCAGGTTTTCTGTGAGTTTTGACCAATACATATGGTAAACACCTTGTAATCAAAAGAAACATATCAATTATATTGAAAAAAATCACCAATTTAAAACCATATTGCTTCAATTACTTGAATAATCTTAGCTTTCTATTTAATGGCAGATCCTAGAAAAGCACCTTAAACATAGCTGGAAATAAATTCTTCCATTTAAATTACTGGAAACTGTCATAAGCATTTTTGGGGTCCTACTTTCATCTTAGAGAGTCCTACCCTAATAGCAATGGGCTTTTGACAATAGCCTAATCATAGAAGAAGCAAGATTATGAAACAAAAATTGCCATTACTCTTATCAAGTTACTTTATATCACTGGCAAAGTATTGAAAATAAGTATTGACTCTCATTTTTGGAGAAAAGAATGAGAGATTTAAAGTAGGAGAAAGGGAGGGAGAGAAGGAAGGAAAGAAGTTGAAAGGAGGGAGGGATAAAAAGACTTAACCAGCTGCATAATTAATTACAAATGGTAATTATACAAAGTTATTTAGAAAGGCATTTCAAATACACTTCTTATGGCCACTGTAAATGAAAGCATAGAGTATATTTACCAAGGACTCTTACTGCTAGGGTGTAGATGCCCAGGGCAAAAGACTTGAGTTGTGGCTTAATGCACCTAAAACCAAAACATTATTATAAAATATTTATCTGTAATCAATTAAAACAAGCAACACACATGAAGTTATATTAGTTCTCAAGTAGTATATATGGACAAGTCAATCACGTATTAGGCATTAAAAACCAAAAGCAAAAAAGCACTGCTGTTGAGCTGATTGTGACTCTATAGTTGTGAGGCTTTTATGGACAGCAGGTCAAAAAACCATGCTCCAAATGATGTGCGACACTGGAAGTCTGCTGCCCAGACCTCTTTAAAATGCTAAAGAGCAATCTGTCACTCTTGAGGACTGAGGTGCCCCTGACCCGAGTCCTAATATGTTCAATCTCCGTATATGCCTGTGAAAGCCAAGCAGTGAGTAAGGAAGACCAAAGAAGAATCGAAGCATTGGAATTAGAACACTGATGAAGAATATCGGAAGTCTCTAGATTTCCAGAAGAAAAAGTAAAGCTGGCTTGCAAGAAGTACATCTGGAATGCCCCTTCGAAGTACGGATGGTGAATCTCCATCACATATACTTTGGACTTTGGATATGTCATCAGGAGACCCCATTCCCGGGAAAGGCTATCATGCATAGCGGAGGGTGAGCAAGGAAGTGAGACTATCAATGAGATAGATTGACACAGTGGCTACAGCAAGGGGCTCAAACATAACCATCGCAAGGATGGCTTTGGTCCAAGCAGTGTTTCATTTTATTGTGCAAAGGATTGTAATGATTTGGCACCAACTCCACTGCACCTAACAACACAAATGATGTGTGATGCTTCAAAGAGTTTATAGAGTGAATATTTCTAGAAGATAATAACCATTCCATGGCATATTTCAATGATTTCAGGCAGAGTACAATCATAAGTAATTAGCAAAAGAAAAGAAAAGAAAAATAAGTTAGAAGAAATTAAAAAAACCTGAAGTAACAAAAAATAATTAATAACCTATCCCAAGTTTGGGAGAGTTCTAGTTTAAAAGCACAGGACTCAATGGACCTAAATAATTATTGTGGCCTGCAAAGTATTGGGGCTGGGTAACAGGGGACTGATTTTATCAGCTAAGTGTAAGTACAACTAAAATAATAAAAGCAAAATTAATTCAGTTGTATAAATCTAACTGATTGGCCTATGAATAAAAATACTAATAATTATGTTGATATATAATTGTAACAGAGTGTAACTAAGTACACGATATGTGCTATCACAGTTCATCACTGCCTTACAAGGGGCAAAAATGACAACTTTTCTCATTCAACCCAAAGGCATTCTTCTAACATCAAACACCAACGCTTTGGTAAGACTGGTAGTGTGGGTGCTTTAGCAATGTGTGGTGAAGACCTCAGATGGTGCCAGGCTATGAGAAGGAATAATATTATATGAGGGCCTAAAGGTTTGTCTTCCAACAAGCAGTCATCTAAGTGAGGCTTCAATTAAATTCACGTGGAAGAAGCATATCAGCCACCTGTGTGATCCAAGGAATGTAGGTAATTGGATACACATATGAAGGAGGTAATGGTATCAGAACTTAAGTTGTGAACACCTGGTCTTCAGTAGAAGCCAGTAGATGACAGTAGAATCCCCAAATCCATTTGCAGGGTCCATGCATGGATTAAGCCAGTGAATCCCCTCAGACCAAAGTCTAGAGATATGAATATCTGAACAGGTTTGTTATCAAACAACAGGCATTGTAAAGTCAGTTATGGTAGTGGAGTTAGGCTAAGATGTACTAGCTTATCATTTGCTCTCCATTTTGACCCATTTAAAGTTGTTTCAGGTTTAAAACAAAAAGTGAAGAGGAACATATATCAGGATTCAGCCTCCTGACCATATACCAGGGATGGAATGCCTTACTATCATGCAGAGTGCCTTGGAAAGTGGAGTATTGCAGAGGTAGTTAGGTTAAAATTAAATACTTTATCACTTGATCTCCCTTTTGACCATTTAAAATTTGTTCTGGTTTTAATAGATTCTACTTTCTTTTCAATTGAGGATTTTCTCTGTTTTATTTTGCTATTGTGGTTGGTATTTGGTTAATTGTTGTATATTTTTCTGTATATGAAATTCAGGATAGGTAAAGTTATAGAGACAGTAACTGAATTAATGGTTTATTAGGGATATGGCAGGTATAGAGGTTGGGGAAATTGGGAACTGATAACAATGGGTACAAAAAAGAAGAAAATACTCTAAAATTGTTTGTGGTGATGATTGTACAACTCTTTTTAATAGGACTGAACTGTTGAACTGTATATGTAAATAAGACTGTTAAAAAATTAACGGTAGAGAAGTACCATTATGGGGGTGGGTGCAGAGAAGTCTGATTCTCTGCTTGGCCCAGGTGGCTGCTCATCAAGGAGAAGAAATGTCTGCCTGTGAAGGACAACACTTGTTTGGGAACCTTAGTACAACGTTTTCTTCTCATTCTAAACCTGTGCTGTCATTTGTAAACACAAACACCTCAGTTCTCCATCATCCCTTTTGAGAATAACAGATTTGGAAATTATTTTTTCTCTTTAATTTACGAAGCAACTTTTGAAGTAAAATATGGAAATTAGAAGAGAATGCATTATTCTTTGTTAATCTCATTAACGCTTACTATAGGACTTAATTTAAGAATCACTCACTTCATTTCATAAAAGATTGATTTCCTGAAAATTTACCTCATGAGTAATAATTTAGGCTATTTTGAAGAATTGTTTAATAATAATATTTGAAAATTTAATTTAATGAGGAAAAATCATCAAAGAGAATCTTGGTCATATTACGTTCTAAAAGTTGAATTTTTATATGTTATTTATAGAAATGTATAATAAGATGATCAATTAAAATGTTCAAGAATTTTCAAGAAGAAAATTCTATAAGGACATTCAATGAAGACAGGAAAGTTGTTACATGTTTGACCAACAATTATTTTTTCACATAATTTTTTACACATAGAAACTATATTTATTTAGTGTTCATTTTTTTTGTTTTCCATAGTATTAATCTTCTTTTATATCTAGCATAATTTCTAAACCTTTTCAAAGTAAAATACATAATACCCGCTTAAGGAGAATATAAAATGAATACACTGGGAAAAAATTGAAGGAAAAGTATGGACAATTAAAACAAAACCAAACAAAATCAAACTCACTGCCATTGAATCAATTTTGACTCATAGTGACCCTACAGGACAGGGTAAAACTCCCCTCTGCGGTTCCAAGACTGTAACTGTTTATGGGAGTAGTTAGCCTTGGCTTGATCCCCTGATGTGGCTGGCGGTTTTGAACTACTGATCTTTCAGTTAGCAGTCCAATGCTAACCACTATGTCACTCAGGCTCATTGGGTGATTTTGAAGATACCATGGAATACAGCTAAAAGAAGCACTTAATCATTATACTTTTTAAACATGAGTATTTACAATATTCTAGAAATTATGCAGTAACTTTTATTTAAATTTGTGATTAAAGTGGTGAAGTATTAATTTTTAAATATGCAAAGGTGTATGTGGTTTTGTAATTCTTTTAGGGTTTCATTAAAAAAAACTGTGATCATTGACATGCTATTCAAGAATCAGTACCCTCAATTATGTCAACAGCCATGAAATGCCTACAGATAATGCCAACCTGATCAAGATTAGATAGCAGGAGTAATTGCCTACTTATGAAAATAATACATGTAAAAAAAACATTGTTGTGTTAAACAAGCTCTTAAAGTATCTTATAAATTGTATTACTTGTATAAATCTAGTGAAGCTACATTCAATCCCAAACACATTTTGTGTATCGTACTTAATACTATACTACCAGCTTTAGAAAGTAGTCTACTGTATTTATTGACTGCCATGGTGTAGTCACCAATGTCATTTTCTAGATTATCAGTTAGCCAAATATTTTAAGACTCTATTTAAGCAGATGTTTTTGCACCAAACCTAAAGTAGAAAACAAAAGTGATAGAAAAATGTGGACCAATCACTTTACAAGGAATCAGGATGATTTCACAGAACAAAATTTGAATCACGGTTCTTGCTGATCACATTAAATGTTAACTCAGCGTTGGGAGAATAAATGCTCACCTCAGAAGCAATATGTATCCAGGTATGCCACCTAGAGATAACGTGTACGATGTGATGACTGAAACGACAAGGAAATACAGAAACCTTTGGGGACACCCATTGTCCTTTGGACATCTGCCCGCAATGCCCGAAGAGTTTCCTGATTGAGATGGTTTCATTCCCACACAGGTGCAGTTATAAAATATCTGGAACACAACAGGGAAATATCCAATTATTGCAGCAACATTAAATAAAACCAGAGATACATCCATATTCAAAGGTTCCCCTGTGCAGCAGACAAGCATTGTGTCAATCAACAGGGAAGTTTTTTTGGAACTTTTCTTTGTTAGAGCAAAGTGAAATCCATACAGAAACATCATTTACTATCCAACGAGCGAACAGTTGGTCTACGCACTGCAGAATCTATCCTTCAGCAAATCCTATAAACCTTCCTTATTTCTTTCATTATGGCATCCACATCGAAGCCATGGTTCTTCCTTATCTTAATAACTGTAATGGCCTCTTCATGGTCAAGCTACTTCCGTTCGTTTTCAGCCATCATCTGTCTCACAGACCGTAGATCATAAAGGGATTCTTTCCAATGTCAGTGGGGTTGTGTCACTGCCCTCCTATTGACAATGGCTCCCCAGCTTGTCAATATAGAATATCAGATTCTTACAGTGGTTGACAAACTTCACAATGCAGCGACTGAATTCCCTTTTGATCTAGTGCTAACCACTCTTCCCTTTCTCCCTCTGCTCAGGTACACTTGTCAGTTCCCATCTCGGCCTACTCAATCCTCACACAGGTTTGCCCATTCCTCCTGGCTTTGTGTTTTCTCTTCCTGAGCAAGGCTTCTCTCAGATGGGGCACAGTGAGCACTTGCATTTCATGTCTCTGTTCAGATCTCATTAGTGAGACCTTCCTGGAGCACCCATTCAAAGTAACAGGACTTTCATTGTTCTAACAGTGATGATCACTATTGACCATGATCTATGTGCTTATTTGTAACCTGTTTCCCCACAAGGATGCAACTTCCCAAAAGGCAGATAGTGCCTGTTTGTCATCATGGTACATCTGAAATGTAAAACAATGTCTGGCACCATTTAGGCCATCGATTTGAATTCATCATTTGTTAACTTTGGTACACTTGCATTGAAAATGGGCAATGGGCACAGGGTATATTTATAGTGGTCACAAGAAAAACTATTCGTGGTGCACTAAATTTAGACAAGAATAAGGCTATCTCATCTGTTTATTTCTAAAAACTTTATGTCTGTGTGTGTATATATAACAACTTGTAATTTCCAACACAGACGAGTTTGTGAATTTTAAAACCTACAGTAAAAATCCTTTTTTCAGAAAGCGGTAATGTAGATTATTTTTATGGGCAGGAAAAAAGTTATTAATCTTAATCTCCACTTTTTTGGTAATGTGAGTTTAGGCAAGCACCTTATTGCAGCACCTCAATTGCCTTCTGAGGCAAATGGATATAATGATATCCAGTTTCTTGAGGACCATGGGATTCAAATATATTACCATATATATTCAAGTATAAGTCAGTTTTTCAGCACATTTTTATGCAGTTTGGTAAAATTAGGTGCCTCGGCTAATAGTCGGGTCGGTTTATACTCAAGTATAGATGGTACGTTTAAACTTTTAAAAATTTACAGTAACTGTGGTAGTTACATAATCTGTTGTCAATTTGAGAGGATTAAGAGTGAAGGGGTGGAGTTTAGTCTGTCAATCAGGTCATAGCTTGATGACCTCATTTGGAGGTGCTTAGGAGATAAATAGCTCATATGACAAAGGACACAGGCTCACTTCTGTGAGACATTTCTGTTGAAAGACATATGCAGCTACACTAGAGCTCTGGAGCTGGAGGAAACACATGGAGACCCCAGCCCATGCTGAGCTGCTTATACTGCCACTGGATCCACAAGACCTTCCACCCACTGGCCTGTGATCTTCCTGCATTCAGCATCATTGCATGTGTTTTGTGAGTCTGAATAGAACTTTATAGACTGATATCAGATATATGGGCTAATATTGGACTTGTGGACTTGATCTGGACTGGGCTGGGATGTTTTCTCAATATTCAACTGCTCTCGTATATAAAGCTCTTTCTTATACATATATGAATGTCTCTGGATTTGTTTCTCTAGTCTATCCAAACTAACAGAGTAACTTTCTCAGTCCCTTGCATGCAATATTCTTAATAAAAGCTAGTTCTACTTCTGGCAAAATCTCCTATAGTTGTAGACAAAGGAATAAAAATAAAAATAAATAAAATATGAAAAGAGATTGGACAAAAACTTTTGTAGATGATTGTGTTAGCCTTATGCATAATTGCTAGAGTCCCAAGCTTCCTGCTCTTAAGTCAAACATGATACAATAAGCAGAAAATCCAGAAGTGTTCATTTATGAGTACAGATGTGTTTCAGTATTAATGTTTAGTTGATAAGCACATGTAAACTCAATTTTGGTTGAACTTACAAACCTTCCAAATTGTCGGATAAAGGTGGATTTAATTAGTCACAGATAGAAAGTGGTCACTGTGCTTTATTCCTAGGAGTAGCCCTGATGGTGCAGTGGTTACATGTGGAGCTGTGATCCTTAGGGTCTACAGTTCAAAACTACCAGCCATTCCTCAGAAGGTGCTTTCTACTCCTGTACACACCTACAGTATCTGAAACTCCCAGATGCAGTTCTACCCTGTCCAGGAGGATTGCTCTGAGTTAGCATCAACACAAAGGTTGGGACTGAAATGTAAAGGTGTGATACATGTTAATTTATTAATGTTGTCATATATCAATGCTCTCACATGGGTTTCCTTCCTATATTGCCAACTTCATCTTCCTTCATTCACACTCATCTGCTCTCTTCATTATTACACACAATAGTTTATACTCCTCATGCAGACTCATCCCAGAACCACTAATTTCTTACAAGTCCTCTTGTGCCTGGGACTGGACTCCTTACACTGGCCCTGATTTGTCCTGACCCTTAATCTACAAGAACAATGGGTCTTGGGGTCAGGCAATGTGGATTGCAACCCAGATCTTATTTAGCTGTATGATCTTAAACATGAGATTCCCTCATCAAAAGTTCATATCCCTTATAAATTAAACGAAGGAATAAGATCTGATAATTACAAAAACGTTTCACAGTTGTTGGTTCTAATTCTTATCTCAATCATTTCAACAAATTTAGTTCCACTAGGAATGGTTGCACATTTCCTGATTCCATATAAATGCTCAAGAGCAGGTAAAAGCACGGCTCCTCTCAATGCTGGAGGACTGTGGAGTTCATTCCTCTGTGCCCACAAAGTTCTATAGACTCGAGTAGACCCCGGGAGATGGATTTTAGGTGAGATTCCTTACGATATTTGTTCCATTCCCGGTGAAGCTTTCACAACCAGCAAGGCACGCCGATGCATATGTGATTCCATTTTCACCACACATGGGCTCCCATTTTGTCTCTGAACATTTGCATCTCGAATTGCAATCTGAAAATAGTGCTTCTTGCTGATAAGAGACAAGTTTGCTTCTGAAAAGGAACAGAGCAGTATGCGTAAGTACCATGTGGCAGACCGCCTCTTCATTTGTTTAAATCATGCTTATGAGTTGGGTGACACACGTGGCACTGCCTATAAAGATGACATGTTGGAAACACACTTGACATGGGAAATCAGTTAACGAAATGCCAGCTTCTGGTCATAACGAGTGTGCCATTATCCATCAGCTTCCTGTGAACAGTTATCTTTGAAAGTTTACTACTTCACTATTTTTTTCTTAGCTTATTGCTTTGACAGCAGTCTACTGCCTCTAGTGTATCCTGAAATAGTTCAATGTGAATGTGAAAATGTCCATAAAGGCAAGTAGTAAAGCAAACTTTTGGAATAATTGGTGATGCTACTTAAATACTCAGTACTAGAATATACACTCTGTGAGGGCAAGATTTAATTGTTTGATTCACTTTCATTGTTTCCAGCACCAAGAATAAAGTCTGGCATAAAGCTACTGTATATACTCAAGTATAAGCCGAATTTTTCAGCACATTTTTTATGCCGTTTTTGTGGTAAAATTAGGTGTGCCTTGGCGGATAGTCGGGTTGGCTTATACTCGATTATGTATGGTATCTAAGAATCAGGATTTCTGGGAAGTACTCTAATCCAAGGAGATTGCTGTTGTATTTTGGAGGAAGAATCTGTCATTTTGGCCCATAATCTTGAGAGTTATTTCCTATATTGGTTTTGATCATAATTTCTTAATCGATGTAGCATCCTATTCTGAAGGAAAATGACTATGGGTTAAATTACTGTTAATTCCTGAATTGGGTCCCCTTGGCATATGTATTGTAAAGCCCAACATCTATGCCTGTTTCTTCTCCCATCTGGGAATGGGCTGCCTTTGCAATGTTACTGAGGCAGGGTTAGTGTAGGGTGTGTCATGAGTCAATCTCTGTTGAGATATAAAAGAGATAAAAGAGAAGCAATCCAAGGGCAGAGATGGGTGAAGAGACATGCAAAGCCACAAGAGATGATTGGGCGGGAACAGAAGCTTGGTAAAAATAAGGACTTTCATCCAGCGCCAACACAGGAAACCTTCTGCTAACATGGATGTCCTCAATTCACACTTACTGTCCCTAAATTATGTGAAAATAAATGACTGTTGCTTAAAACCAGCCCCCTTTGCTGTTCCTATTATAGCGGCACTAGATATTTACCTGGAAAGTAAAGACAAAACTTTTAAGATGACCTGAGAGTAAAAGGGTACTTAACCAGGCCTACACAAAAATGTAATTTTATTCTCTTCCATAAGCTATCAGTTGTTACTGAGATCATTATAGATAATGGAGGGTGAAGGCATAGAAGGTTGTAGCTGAAAGAAACATTGGAACGATCCTGATCCATTCACTCACTCGGCAATACTAGTAAGGTCTAGAGATGGTATGTAACTTGCTCAACTTCATACCATTTATTAGAATCCTTGTCTCGCATCAAGCTTACCCTCATTATTGCAAAAAACGAAATTGCTTTCGTTATCAAAACTAAAGCTTTTCTATTCTTGTTGAATGCTCAGAATTAACATCCAGAGTCAAAACAGCTTTTTGGAACAAAGCAACTCACCATAAAGCTTAGAAAGATTTGTGTATGTGTGTGATTTTATTAAGTCTATTATTTCATCTTACTCAAAGTTACTTAATTTTATCACCTCAAGCTGTGGTTCTCAACCTTCCTAATGCTGCGACCCTTTCATACAGTTCCTCATGTGGTGGTGACCCCTCCAACCATAAAATTGTTTTTGTTGCTACTTCATCACTGTAATTTTGCTACTGTTATGAATCAGGTGACTCCTGTGAAAGGGTCGTTGGAACCCCAAAGGGGTCGTGACCCACAAGTTGAGAACTGATGCTTTAAAGGGTCTTGAGGATCCCTAGTGGTGCAGTAGTTAAAATGCTCAGCTACTAATCAAAACATTGATGGTTCAATCCCAACAGCAGTTCTTCAGACAAAAGATACAGTAATCTACATTCATAAAGATAATAACCTTGGGAAATCCTACACTGTTCTAGAGGTCTTGAGGCATAAATTAATTATATAGATACTATAATAAAACTATGTTGACAAAGCATTGTGATTAAACATGTCGATGGCAAGAATGTTTCACAAATATTTCAGAATAATGTGCACAAAGGGTCAGGTAAGTCTTGGACCGCTAACCATGCTGACGGTGGTTCAAGCCCATCAGCTGCTTTGTCGGAGGAAGATAGGGCCATCTGGTCCTATGGATGATTTATAGCCTTCAAAACCCGACACAGGGTCAGCACGAATCGAAATAGATAGACTCAATGGTAAGAATGCTTTTTTGTTTGTTTGTTTTTACATCCAAGAGATTTAAAAATTTTTTTTTCCAAAATAGGCATGCTGGAGAGTGAGAGATGTTGGCCTCTCATTTTCATTTATTTATTTCTTTTAACTTCACAGCTTCCAATTCCAAAGCGATTCTTGCAGATTAAGTTTCTGTTATTGTTGAGAATTTCTCAAAAATATGCAAACCTATTTTAAAAGAAGGGTTGTATTCATTTTTAAACAAAGACAGTATAACTGCACAGCAGTTGTAATCATTCTAGGAGACTACTTTGTAAAAGAACGTATTCTTTTATGTAATGACTATGTTCTTTTATTTGATTTAAAATATTCCATAATTTATTATGTAAGTACACCTTTATTGAGGCTCTCTAAATTTGCTGTTGTCTATATGTTGTGTGTATGCTATTGTGAAAAAACAATAGTAACTTTGAGTCATGCTTGTTTTCAAGTCTTTTCTAAACACAATATTCTATAAATGGAGATAACAAAACTCACTTAGTAAAGATGTTCTGAGAATATAAGTGAGATAATGCAAGTTAAGATTCTCTGCAAATTGCAAAACATCGAGTACTCTATCCCTGTCCATTGACCATGTGGTTCAGAGGGCCAAATAGAGATGCCCCAGAGCATCTCCTTCCTCCAGGACTCCCTTGCAATTCATGTTCACAAGTAATCGTTTTTTACAGGCATTCTGGTTGTTACTAAAACAATACTGTACTAGGTTAAATCTAACAATCTTGTTGTGATAACGCTCAGAAACCATGCTTCTGTGGCTCAATAGTGACTCTATGTAGCCAGAGTCAAAAGCGCTCCTCTGGATTTCTGAGACTGCAAATCTGTAAAGGAGTAGACAGCCTCATCTTTCTCCTGCGGAGAAGCTGATGGTTTTGAACTTCATAGCTTGTAGTTAGCCAGACAATGTATAACCCACTGCACCACTGATTATAGCAACAACGAACAAAAGATAGGAGGAAGTTCCACTCTGTTACACGGGTTCCTATGGATCAGAATGGACTTGATGGCCCCCAACAAGAACACAGAGATACAGAGAGCTGCCTCTGGGAACGGTCAGAGCTGGAGGGATGGGAAGGTCTACTGATAGGGACAAAAGTGGCCAGATATGATTCAGTCTTGTATAAAGATAGGCTCTGAAAGCCAAGAAATGCAGTCACACATCCTTATGAGATAGCATAAATCTGAATGCATCCATAAACATCCTCCTTACCAATTGGAAGGAACCCAACTAGAGAGAGCTATCAGGAGGGCCACTTTAGAAAGAGTCATTGTATTCTGAAAATGCATGCGATTTAAGTACACAGAGACTATAGAGAATGGCATGAAAACCTCCTTGATTATCCAGGCATAGAATGTATTTTCTTCATGAATGAAGCACTTATTTGTGTCAGTCAAATACAATACCTTCCGTGCACCCTTTCTTGCTTAAGTCTTACAAAATCTTAAAAGGAAATTTGAAAAGTGAGTCTACACTGAATTAAATAATCCATAGATCTATACTCAACTAAGAAGCTAACAACTGTCAGAGGTAAAATTCAAGGTCTCTGTTGTTGTTGTTGTTTGTTTTTTTTAAACAATAACTTGACCTCTTAAGTAATGTAGGCCTATTGTCTAGAGTGAGTACAGGAGTAGCTTTTACTAAATCTCTCTGAGGCATAGTCCAAGTGACAAATTTTGTCTATAATAACAGATCCCAAGTCACGTGGAGTCAGTTGGGTCACATTAAAATAACGATTTCCTTCCCATAGTTTTAATGTTGAAAAATAGTTAACCTAGTCTCAAAATCCATCCATAATTCATTTCATTAAACAGCCAAGCCTTCATGTAATACGTGGACATACCCTTGGTAGGTGACAGTTAGCCCGGCCACATCAGAATTTTCACAGCCCAGTGCAAACAGCGAAAGGAACAGGAGATAACCAAAGACAGATGATCCCAAGTAGAGTTTTGCAGCTCCACACACGCCAAGCCTGAACTTTTTCATAACTATACCCCCAGAGAATATTCCAAGTGCCACTGCCGGTATGTTGATAAGCCCTGAAGAACAGGAGAAATACATCATTGCATCAATCTGTTAAATTACTATAATTTCTAATCTCTAGAATAATTTTCTCTGTAACTATACAAAATGGTTCAATAGTGCCTGGTGCATTACTAGACTGTAATCATTTAAATTACGAAAACATTCAGTCACTATCATCTACCAATACTGGCACATGTTAATATTTTCCTGGAGAACCCAAGAGGAAAGCGAATTTTGAGAATGATGAGGGCAACACATGTATAAGTGTGCTTTACACAATTGATCTATGTATTGCAATGAATTGTATGAGCCCCACTAAAATGACTAAAAAAATATTTTCCTGGAATCATTGATATGTAACTGGGTCATTGAGTAAGGATAGCTCAAGTGAATAGTTTTAGAGTTTTGTATAGGACAATGCCTAGCTCAAGTTAGGAGATCAATAAAGACCGATAGAATCAATGAATGAATGCCATTCTGGTCGAATCCCAGGAAAGAGAGATAGAACCTGATGGCACTCATGTGATCCTCACTATTACTTAAATAAAATTTTATGTAAAAGAATATTAAGCATCAGGAATACAGAGAATTT
>NW_022103918.1:7553996-7555970 GCF_000313985.2 Echinops telfairi | reverse complement strand
CACTGCCAGACTCCAGACTCCCACTGCCCGACTCCAGACTCACACTGCCAGACTCCAGACACACTGCCAGGGTTTGGCCTTCAGTTCTGCCACTTAATTTTCTTAGTTCTGTAAACCTGTCTCCTTGCCTGTAATATGAAGTCAATTGTAGTGCTGTTGAGAATATTAATTGACATCATTCCAGAAAAATTCTTAGAGCAATCTCTAGGACAAAAATATCATTTAACTAAGCTATTATGGGCAGGTCTTCCATCTCATTTAGAAAGTTGAAAAGATCGAGAAGAGAAAATGCCTTTGGGAAAACCTCAAGAAAAGAGGCTCTTCATGCTGTGCTTGTGAAATTTTAAAGTGGTATAGTGCTACAGTGTCCAGGAGAAGAATGTGCTCTTCGTTGTGGGAACTGAGGACCGGGAAGAGAGTGCATGCAGACAAATTCTCTATGCTCATGCTTGAGGAGCCTGGGAGCCAGGATTCTGGGTGGAGGGAGCCGCCTTCATGTTTGTGACTTGGAGAAGAGTGAGCATCATGATCACATTCTCATAATTAAAAATCATCTCCACAATATCCTCCCATAATAGTGCTACCTTAATATTACTACTTACAAGCACATGGCTAATTATGATGCAGTCTGGCAGCCCTTATCTATAGGAGCAGACATGTGACTATTGTCCCCCTTCCTCAAGGGACAGTCAACTCCCTTCTACCTGCCCCACCACTGGTATTAGGTTGATCCCCCAATGAACTCAGACACATCTAGTTCAGGACACTGTTCATCTTGTTACATATGTGGTTGTGTGTAGCTAAGGGGCCTTGTATGTCCTGAGGCGATATAAATTGGTGAAAGAATACAATCTCTCTCTCTCTCCTGATCCTGACCCCATGGAGGAGGTGAACACACTATCTTCTCTCTCATTCTCTTTTATGTCTTCTTAATTTTACAATCATTCCCTAGAACCAATTCAATTGTTGGGGGCTGGTATCCTCCCGCACTTAGTAATAAACCACTGCTCTGCTAAATAGAATTCATTTCTCATATTTTTCACTCATGAATCAGAGATCTCTTTATATTATCTTAAGATGTTGAGATAATGTATTTGTAAAGAAACATGAAAGGACTGAGGTTTGTGTAAGATCTGGGAAACAGACAAGGTTCAAATACAGGTTCACATCTTTGGGCAACATAAGTACCCATCTCCTTGACTTATAGTTCAATGTGAAATCATTTTTAAAAATTTAAAACATTAAGATCTAAGCAATACTAAGTTGTCGCCTGCTGGCCTCCCTTCCTGCTTGCCTTCTTTCCTTCTTACCTTTCTTCATTCTTCATTTACTTTTAAATTCACAAGCTCCATCTTTTAAGCATCATAGAATGAAAAGTATTATATTACTTAATTTAAAAGTGTAGTTACTGTACATGATTTAACCCAACCGGCTACCACTGAGTCAATTTTAACTTGAGTCACCCCATAGGACAGAGTAAAGCTTTCCATAGTTTTTCAAGCCTGTAAATCTTTACAGGTGCAGATAGGCTGATTTTCCTGTTGTGGAGTGACTGATGGGTTTGAACCTCCGACCTTCAATTAGCTGCCCAAGGTTATCCCACAGTCGTAATAGAGCTCTTTCTTCTTTCATCGTAAGTATTTTTAAATCGTTTAAGGACATAACATTTTTATTCTGACTTATGAATTATATATTTTTCTAACCACATCATGAACCTCATTTGTTTAAAATGTTTACCATTAAAATTAGGCATGATTTACAAAAGTGTCTACTGGCTTGTTTCCATTTGTTTCAATATTTTCCTTTAAATTCAGCATACTTACTACTTTTCATCTAAACATCAGAAAAACGAAAAGAAATTTGAGAGAGCTAATTTAATTTTCCATTAGCAAAATTTAAGATAAGGATGCTAATCTTTGTTGTTAACTGCTCTAAAGAAGTTTTGGAGAATGTGTGAAATGTTTTGAGTTGATT
>NW_022103918.1:7545999-7553055 GCF_000313985.2 Echinops telfairi | reverse complement strand
TGATTTTCCTTTTCCGCTGTTTCCTTAGTAGAGCAATAATTCCATCTAACCCCAATAACAACTAAGGGAATGGAGATGGATACTAAAGAAAAACTTGGAGAAGTTATCTAAAATATCAAAAAAATATTTTCTTAGCTTAAATTACCTCAAATTTTAGTAATTTCTCTTGGAATAAAATAAACGATGGAAGTACAGAAGAGCAAACTAACTTCATTACATATTCCTAGCCCCTGACTGGAACATTCTTCTTACTTTTTCTTTCATTTTCATGGCAAAATTAATTTACCAAGCAGACAGTGCCATTTCTAAGCAGCAGAGTGAAATTGGCGACACACGAAAACATAGACAGCAGTCTGCGTGCCCTTGAACACCTCTGGAGATTTCTGCTTATTCTTCCCTCCACAGCACGAACAATACTTGCTATGCCACTCCCCTATTGTATCACAGAAAGCATCATTCTCTCATCATCCATAGAACAGAAGAAGGAGAAGATAAAAAGAAGAAAGGAAATAACACATTTTTTAAAAAGAGAGCCACGTGGGTTTACTATGCATTCGGTGTTGTTCCTGGTAGGTGTCATCGCACCGGGTCCAACTTACAGTGACCCTCCGTATCATGGCACAAAGCACCTCCCAGGCCTGCGCCATCCTCGCTATCCTTATGTTTGTGCCCATTGTTGCCACCACTGTGTCAATCCATCTTGTCAAGGGACTTCCTCTTTTTTCCTGCCCATCCACTTTACCAAGCGTGAGGTCCTCATCCAGGGACTGGTCTCTCTTGACAGCATGTCCACATTGCGTGAGACAAAGTCTTGCCACCCTTGCCTCTAAGGAGCACACCAGCTATACATCTTCCAAGACAGATCTGTTTGTTCATCGGCAGACCCCGGTACTTTCAAAATTCTTTGCCAACACCACAGTTCAAATGCATTGATTTTATTTCGGTCTCCTTATTCAAGGTCCAACTTTCTCATGTGTATGAGGTGATAGAAAATGCTATGATTGGGTTAGGGTCACCTTAAACCGCAAAGTAACATCCTTGCTTTTCAACACAAGGTCTTGTGCGGCAGACTTGCCTAGTACAATATGTCCTTTGATCTCCCAGTCTCTGCTTCCATGAGCACTAAATGTGGATCCATGCAAGAGGAAATCCTGAAAACTTCAATTCCTCTCTGTTTATCATGATGTCACCTGTTGGACCAGTTCTGAGGATGTTTCATTTTCTTTACATTGAGTTGGAATTCACATGAAGGCTACAAGTCTTGAGATTCATCAACAAGTATTTAAAATCTTCTTCACTTTAAGCAACCACAGTTGAAATAAGCCTTCCTCCAATTCTGATGCCTCATTTTTCTTCATATAAGATAACTTCTCTGTTATTTGCTCAGCAAACAGATTGCATAAGTATGGTGAGCGAATGCAAAATGGATGCATACCTTTCCTGACTTTAAACCATGCAATAGTTCCTTGTTCTGTTCACACAACTGACTTGATCCACGTAGTTTCCACTTGGGCACAATTAAGTGTTCTGGAATTCCCATTATTCTCAAGGCGATCCATAGTTTGCTATCATCCACAGAGTCAAATGCCTTTGCATAATCAATGACACAAGTAAACATTTTCTTATATTCTCTGATTTCAGCCAAGATCCATATGACATTAGCAATGATATCTCTTGTTCAATGTCCTCTTATAAATCTGGCCTCAACCTCTTAGAGTTCTCTGTTAATGTTCTTTGCATGTGAAATCAATGATACTGTTCTGTAATTTGTTCATTTGGTTGAGTAACCTTTGTAAGGAATGGGTACAAATATAGATCACTTTCAGTCTGTTGGCCAAGTAACTGTCTTCTGAATTTCTTGGCATGGATGAATGAGTGCTTCCAGACATGGAAAATGGAAAGCCAACATAGTCAAGCCTTGGGGACCTTCGTTTGCTTCTGGGGTACAATTTAAAATGAGATAAAACAGCTGCAAAAATTATAATAATAATCATAGCTTGGAATGTATGAAATATGAATCTAGGAAAATTGAAAGTAATTAAAAATGAAGTGGAACACATAAAGATCAATAGTCTAGGAGTAGATGAGCTGAAATAGACTGGTATTGGCCATTTTGAATCAGAAAATAATGATTTAGTATGTTTAGAATGACATAATAGAGATGGTGTTGCATTTATGTTAAAAAGGACAGTACAAGATCTACCTTGAAGTATAATACTATCATCTATGATAGGATAATGTCTATCTGAATACAAGGAAAAACAATCAATACAACTATTATTCAAATTTATGCACAACCATACCAGCATCTTCTGTTGGAAACTGATCCAATAACATGCATTGATGACTATTGAAAATTGGTATGCAGAAGTGGGAACAGTAGCTGGGAAATAAGGTCTTAGTGATAGAATCAAGCTGGTGATCACAGGGCAGAATTTTGCAAGATCGATGACCTGTTCATACCTTTTTCAACAATACAAAGAATAACTAAACAAGTGGACTTTTGCAGCTAGGTTACAGAGAAATCAAATTCATTACACCTGTGGGAAGAAATAATGGAAAAGCTCAACATCAGCAGCTAAAACTAGGCCACTGGCTGACTGTGGAGCAGACCGTCAATTGCTCATATGTAAATTCAGTTTGAACTGGAAGAAACTGAAAAAAATCCAAGCAAGTCAAAATAAAATTTGGGAGGTCTCTGAATTCCAAGAACAGATTGGATGCATTAAACACTAATGGCAGACGACCTGATGAGTTGTGAAAGGACATGAAGACCACCACTCATGGGGAAAGCGAGATGCCATTCAAAAGAAAGGAAAAAAGAAAAGCTCACAGTGCCAGAGACTCTGAAACTTGCTTTTAATCATAGAGTAGCTAAGGCAAATGGAAGAAATAATGAAGTCAAAGAGCTGAAAATAAAAATTTAAAGGACAGCTTGAGA
Organism: Echinops telfairi; assembly: GCF_000313985.2. Classification (NCBI taxonomy): domain Eukaryota; kingdom Metazoa; phylum Chordata; class Mammalia; order Afrosoricida; family Tenrecidae; genus Echinops; species Echinops telfairi. Next base: position 7,550,114 of record NW_022103918.1, on the reverse strand, counting down.
AAAACATGTTATAATGTAATGTGCAAAGATCTGAAGTTAGAAAACTAAAAACAAGGACATGCACAGCATATCTCAAATTGAAAGAACTAAAGATAAAAGAGCCTCAAGCTGAAATAGTGAAAGATTCTATGGGCAAAATATTAAATAATGCAAGAAGCATCAAAAGAAGATGAAAGGAATACACTGAGTTATGGTACCAAAAAGAACTCGTTGACAGTCAATCATTTTAAGAGGTAGCATATAAGCAAGAATCGATGGTACTGAAGAAAGCAGTCGAAACTGAAAATATTAGCCAGATACATGGCTCCAAGAATTGGTAAAATGTCAATGGAAATTTCTCAACAAGCTGATGAAGCATTGGCTGTACTCTCTCGTGTGTGCAAAAAAAAAAAAGAGAAAAATTGGAAGACAGCTACTTGGCCAACTGATTGGACACTTTGCATTTGATATATCTTGTTTCCTCTGTCTGAACCTAGTGACAGATTTAATTTCACCATTCAACACATAATCAAACATTGCATATGTTGCATAAAGTACCCACTTACTTTGCTATGCTCCATACTAAGTAATATGAAACCAAGATTTACTTTGACACGGTTTTTAAATGCTGGAGTGAGTTTATTTAGATATCAGGGATGCATTTAAATCCACAGAGGAGGGTCATGAAGTAAATGAAATCAATCAGTCACACTTTAAAAGATAGATTATTCATTAGATTCTATTATGTCGTGTGGTAGTTACCTAATCTGGTGTCGATTTGAGGTTTAAGAGTGTAGGGGTGGAGTCTAGCCTGTCAATCTGGAGATAGCCAATGAGATTTCTCGGTGGGCATGACCTTCTCCTGAGAATTCTGAGAACTGCTGATTTTCCTCCTTGGAGATAGGAGACACTCCCTCTCTCTGTTAACTCCTTGTGAGACATCCCTGAGGAGAAGCTACATGGCCCTAACCTGATGCAGCCTTGGAAGCTGGAGAAACCATGTGGAGACCCTGCCCACGCTGAGATGCTTACACTGCCACCGAATCCTAAGACTCTCTACCCACTGGCCTGTGATCGTCCTGCATTCGGCGTCATTGTGTGTGTTTCATGAGTCTGAAGAGGACTTTATAGATTGATATCAGACATATGGGCTAATATAAAACTTATGGACTTAATCTGGACTGGGCTGGGACATTTTCTCAATATTCAGCTGCTCTTGTATATGAAATTCTTTCACATACACATGTGCATGTTTATGAATTTGTTTCTCTAGTCTACCCAGACTAACACATGTCCATTTTTTAAAATAAGCATTCCCAATAGGAAAACATAACTCAAACTCAGAGGAAATTAACTTATTCCAGACAAATCATACCACAGGGATGTAAGGGAATGGACAAGTCACAGAATATCTCATAATTTTAGCTTCTTTGTTCTTTGCTGATCCAGTTCAAGGGCTGTGGTGGCACAGCTGCTGAGCTGCTACAGAAAAGATCCGGGGTACAAGCCTACCAGCCACTCTCCAGGAGGAGAGATGTGGCACTGCGCTTTTGCAAAGATTCACTGCCTTGGAAACACTGGGACATACAATACTTAAAGGATATCCCTTCCTAGAAATTCATGTGAAAGGATGGTCTTCAACTTTTATAAGAGAATCTTGACTCCTTTCTTCATATTATACAAATAGTGGCTTCAGGTGCATCATAACCTAAATGCGATGGTGAAAATAAGCTTCTAGTATAAACATTATAAAAACATTTTCAATTCCTGGAAGTTTGACACTGATTTCTTAGAACGTGACCAAAAGTGTACTAAGAAAAAGAATGAAAATGTAACTTAATTAAAATGAAGAAGTTCAGCCCTGACCGAAGGAAAAGACAGCCTTGAAACAGAGCATATTTACAAAAGAAATATTCAACAAAGAAATTGTATGAAGAAAAATACTAAGCACTTCTGCAAATCAATAAGAACAAGGCTGAGAACTCAATAAAAATAATTTAAACAGTACAAATGAGAATATTAAAATTATTAATAAGCTTATAAAAAGGGGCTCAACACCAGTAATCGTCAAATAAATGCAAATGAAACCACAATGAGAGACCACCACATCCCATCCTAATGGTTACATGAAAAGAATTGATAAAGCCAAGTGGTAAAAGGATGTAGAACTACTTGAAATCTCATCCATCGAATAGGGGCATAAACTGGCACTTTGTAAGATGGTTCATTAGTAGCTACCTGATATCCAGTACCTATGATACAGTCATTCTCTTTTAGAGTATAGCTTCTGTTCCCATCACCACCAACAAACCAACCAAACACACTGTGTGAATCTGCTCACCATAATATGTGCAAAAAATTTACAGTAGGGTGATTTGTAATAGCCCAAAGCAGAAAACCAAATATTCAACAACAATAAATAAACTGTAGTAAATTTGTTTGCAGTGTTTGAAAATGAAATTAGAAATTCCAATGAAATTAAAACCCAGATGGGTGAAGGAACACATCGAATGGTGTAAGATATGAATATATATATGTATATATATATATAATTTATTAAGGGTTCATGAGGGTAGTAGGGTGAGGGGGGTGGGAGGGAATAACAAGGAGCTGATATCAAGGGGCTCAAGTAAAGAAAATGTTTTGAAAATGATGGCAGTATCTACAAATGTACTTGATATAATTGATTTATGGATTGTTATACTATCTGTAAGAGCTCCCAATACAATGATCAATACATAAAATAGATGTGTTTTCCAAAGTGATGATATTATAGAGGCATCTAATATCTATGAAAAAAGTAAATTAAAAGAAAACATCTCATGGTGAGATAATTGCACAACACAACAGTTACTGCTCATGGAGTTGAAAGCTTGCTGAGGCCAAAATGTTTGACGTTTGTTTGAAATAGGAGATGCTGAACCACGTGAGATCCCAGTTTCATTAGTTATCAGATCAATAGCAATTTCATAGTCTTTTCTACCAGTTCCTGGACTCCACTTCAGGTTTTTAATTCACTGTGGTCGATGATCTTCCTGCTTTGCATTCACCTGTGAGGGCTAGCTGACCTTCTGTAAAATGTTTGATTCATCTAAAATCTGTTGTCTGGTGTGAGGCAGCATTCCTATAAACTTGCTGCAAAGATTCAGTGATTTCGTTAAGATATCCCTTGAATTTTGTTAAAAACTTGGTATTAGCTGAGGTAGTTAATTTATTGTGCCAACCTGGCCAATAAACACATGTGGGATTAATTTTTTTTTAGATGGACTGGTGAACTTTATTGCCTTGTTATTATTTGCTATTTAGGAATTTATCTAAAGCGTTTAGAACACATGGTGGGTTTTGTGTGTTATCAATGAGCAGAGTGGAGATGAAAACAGAATTGCCATCATCATCATCGTAGCAGGATCACCATCAGATACAATGCCTTCACTGCGCTCACATTCTCTCTAGACTATCCCAGTGTCTGACGGTGTGCCATGGACCACACACAGAGGGGATGTTTTCCAGGGAAAAATAACATTAGAATGATCACAAATTTTAGCAGATATACTGGGCAAGGGAAACTAGAGAAGTTGAGTAAATACAAGTGATAAGAAAATTAGAAATATAGAATTACAGAATTGCATAGGACCAATTAATATTCTGATTTCACAGAGAAATATTCAGATCAAGATGACTGAGCGCTTTATGTCACTATGTAGAAGAAAGTTAACCGGGCAGGGATGGGAATGGCTGTCTTTAGAAATGCCTGGTTGTGAGATCCTTTTCTGGTGTCTGAGAACTGGATTGTCAAACAGTTCCTAACATTATCACAAAACTTTCAACAATGTCCAAACCACTTGTGCAGAGAATGCAGCTATGCTGAATGCCTGCTTTCCTTCTGGGGACCTGGAACTTTAGCGCCTACACTTCAGCCCCTGATAAAGACTTTTGGCTGTAAGTCTCTAATGATCTTCCCTGGTAGACAATACTTCACTGTTACTGGAGGAATGAAAAAAACCCAAAACCCCCAAACATTCTATGTAACTCCACTGGAAAAGGATTCAGGGACACTTTCACCGGGTCTCATCCTACTTCTATCCACATGCCTTTTCCCTTTGCTGATTTTGCTTTCTATCTTTTTTTTTTTAATC
>NW_022103918.1:7541730-7545783 GCF_000313985.2 Echinops telfairi | reverse complement strand
CCCCCAGAGAGGAGGTTATATGTAGATCACTGCGACCAATTCCCCCTTTTTAATCCCCCCCACCCATATGTGGGATTAATTGAAGGGTGGAGAGATAAATGGCTCAGCGAGCCTCTCTATCTATCTCTCTATCTATCTATCTATCCATCCATCCATCTATCTATCTATCTATCTATCTATCTATCTATCTATCTATCTATCTATAAACTATCAGCATTCTGGTTTTATTTCTCTAGAGAACCCTGTCTAACACATTAGCTTTAGCTTGCCTGTGAATACCTTTCTCATTTTGATTGTACTATTGCTTCAGGTTCATGTCCTTTTCATAGTACCCAACTCTTAGAAGTCAGAAAAATCTTGATTTTGAGAAAATGGATGTATATATATATATCCATGAAATGAAATATATATATATGGATATATATTGGATATATATATCCATGAAATGAAATATATATACATATATTTCAAAGAATGCATTTTAATCTGTCTGGATGGCTGCTTCAGGCATACTAGAAATTGCTTGGGTAAAGCAACTAACAAGATGAGGTTTTGGCTAGACTGGAAAGCCAAATATTCAGTATCAGTATAATAACCTCTTTATAAAATATATCTTTTGTCTCTATGATATTGCGTCTTCAAGGACTGTGTCCTTTCTGAGTCATTCATCCATGATTATGAATGATTCTTACAATAAATATGCACTAGAGAGAACCTAACTATTTTATTCTGCTAAATGTTTTTCACATCCTTTTAAAATCCTTATCTAGCTACCTAAGCTACATTTGGTCTATATATTGGGCGAACTTTCTCTAGGCTACAAAGGATTAGTAAGAAACAGCTAAAATGGTGTCTACTGGAAATCATGAAGGGTGGATGCTCATACCAATGACAAAGTTGGCCTTGGAGGTTGACTGTCCATACTGCTGCTCAATGTACTTTGGTTTGTATGTCACCATGCCAAATAAAGAATTAAACTGAACAGAGCTTGCACATAAGTATAGGAAGTACACTGGATTTCCAAAAACATTCTTCAGTGATGGAAGAAAATCTATAATACAAAAAGCGTGTGAAGTCATTAAGGGACAGTGTCAAAATTAGCCGAAATGACATTAGCCACAAGGTTTACCTTGCTGAGCTCAACTGTGATATCACAGTCATCAATTCTGACTCACAGAAACCCTATAGGACAGGGTAGAACTGTCCCTGTGAGTTCCTGAGACTGTAACTCTTTATGGAAGTAGAAAGCCTCATTTTTCTCCTGAAGAGCATCTGGTGGATTCAAACTGCTGATCTTATGGGTAGCAGTGCACCACATTACCAACATGCAGACACACCACCAATAGTAAGTAATTGGCACACTTCATGGCTGCATGATTGAGGCATATATTCACTCTGTAAGCAAAAATATAGCCTATGACGAGAGATGTCAAAGAGAGGAACAGAGTCCTAACTGAGCAGGAGAAAAACAAGAGAAAGGAAACCACCCCTTCAGTACCCAGCTAAAAGCCATAGGCAGGACAAGAAGCATTTCAGATTTCTGGTTCCTAGTTTCCAATTTGGAGGCATAGTTACAGGGAAAGGAATGCAAATGTTACCTCCATTTAGTATTTGAAACCGGGCATTAAAATGAGCTTTGAGATTCTCTGTTCTTACTGTTCTATACACAGCCAAACAGAATCTCAAGAATTTCTATGGACGTAAATTTAATTTGCTAAAGATTGGTGCTAAACGCTTTTTTTCTTGGCCGTTATTTTCACATGGAAGGAATTCACTTGAGGAATACATGCATTTCTGGTCTTTTGCCTCATGACACGGCCACTCAGTTGATTGGGGATAGGGGGGATGTATCGGTTCACATTTTTTGATGGATGGATCTCAATCTGACAAAAGGCCACAAACCTTTAAGTTTCACTGTTTTCTTGCCTATTCTCCTAGACTAACTCGAGGCAGGGATCCTAGCTAGGGGCAATTGCTTTCTACACTGAGGTGGTATAAGGAAGGAAATGTTAATAGGGAAGGTAATCAAGACTATCACGATCTTCCATCAATTTTCCAGTTATAAAACTGACTTTTTGATCTCTGTGTCTGCTTTCTATGGATATGATTCCTCAATTTGTTCAGAATCCGCACAAGGGAGCAGTCTACTATTGTCCATGCCCTCCCTCCCCCAAAGTGCCCACAGGAAAACGGAAAGATCTTCACAATCATAGAGAATCCGACTCACCTCTTGCCATTTCTACTATTTTTGTTTTTTCTCCACAGGGTGTTTGGTAGTCTGTGATGAACTTGGATTTCTCAGAGGAGGAATGACAATTTTCTTGACCACAACATCTTGGTAGAGTCTTTGGTAAAAACCAGAAAGGTACAGCTGCCAGAAGACTTACCATTCCTGCGATTAGATAACCAAGCCACCAGGCCCCTACCCACTGGGGATCCTTGGAAGTCATGGTTATATGATCTGAAAGACAAGGTGGAGGGCTCAGTCATAGGTGTTGGCAAGTTGACCACGTTGAAACAAGTCTTGTCCGTTTTCACTCATAATACTGGCTCCATTGTGCCCAAACCCTCAGAATTCACACGTGATCCTTCGCTCTTCTCCAGCAGTTCTCAACCTTCCAAATGCCGCAACCCTTTCACACAGTTCCTCATGTGGTGGTGACCCCAACCATGAGATTATTTTCGCTGCTACTTCATCACTGTCATTTTGCTACTGTTATGAATTGGGCAACCCCTGAAAAGGGTTGTTTGAACCCCCCCCAAAGGGGCTGCAACCCACAGGTTGAGAACTGCTGCTCAGCTCTAAACATAATTCCCTTGGTTGCTGTAGGACAAGGTGTGCTCTGGTGAATGAGGTTTTCTCCTTTTTTTCTTTGGACGAAATATATAAATTCTAACTACCGGAAGAAACTTCATGACTTTCAACTTTCACTTGGCAGTTCTGCAGACGGGCCCCTATTCCTGGGGCTTGAGGAAGGCCATGGGTGTGGCAGAACTAGGAGGGCCCCAAAGCTCTTAAACCAACTACTCAATAGGAGCTCTGCTTTGATCTCATCTACATATTGAACATTGAACATTTTGCATGAAGAAAGGGTTAGTCCTTGCACCCTCCTCTGACTCACATCTGGCAGTCTACTCCTCGCATCAGAGAAGGGCTGCTAACTGCAAGATTAGCAGTCCCAACCCCGCCTCCCGCCCCATCAGCTACTCTGGTAAATCCCCAGGGGCGGTTCTACCCAGTCATATGGGGTCATTGTAAGTCAATCGACTTGATGACACTGAGTTTGATCTGGAAAAGCTTAAGAGTTATTGAGGTTAAATCAGGAGAATATCATTTACTTAAGGGTGGTTAATAAGACTTTAGTGCAAGGTCTAAAGCAAGATATTTTTATTTTTATGTAGACAAAAACCTTGACATCTTACTCATAATTAAAAATAAATTAATATCATTTCTAATTTGACTAAATTATAAGCATTACGAAAGGTTTTTAAACCAATTTTTTTCGGTATGCTTTTCAGTTGTCATCAATACGATTCTGCCTCGTGCTAGATGGACAAAGTATATTGTTCCACAGGACTTTCAAGGCCGTGATCTTTCGGAAGGTGATCACCAAGTCTCTCTTTTGAGGTACCTTTGAGGGTCTCAAAGCACCAAACTTTCAGTTACTGGTCAAGCCTTTGACTGTTTCTACCACGCAGTACAACCTTAACCATTTGCTCACCCTTTTTAAGACTCTATAAAGCATATCACTTTACAGGTACTTCCAAAACTCTCCATGAGAACAGCACAATAAGCAGTAGTCCCTGGACCAAAACAAACAAAAACGCACTGCCATCAAGTGGGGCAGTGGCTATGGGTTGGGCAGCTAACTGAAAGGCCAACAGTTTGAAACTACCAACTGCTCTGAGGAAGACAGGGCTTACTACTCTCATAAAGAATCACAGGGAGCTACATATAACCTCCTCTCTGGGGGACGGGCAGCAGAGGGGTGGGTGAAGGGAGACGCCGGACAGTGTAATATAAGATACAATAATAATTTATAAATTATCAAG
>NW_022103918.1:7516719-7541380 GCF_000313985.2 Echinops telfairi | reverse complement strand
TTCCCTTTAACTATTCCCTCTAACTCACCCTACCTATACTTTCTTATTCGGTATCAATTTTGAAGTCTGAATTTTTATTTTATGAAGTCAAGGAATTTTATTTAGTGTACTATAATGCAACCTGGTCTAAATAAGTTTTTAAATGCATGAACACATAAATGAAGGAATGCAATAGTTGAAATTATCTTGAACCTTATTTGATTTTTTAAAGAAACATTAGTATAGAAGTTTCTATATTCTGTTCTAAAATTATTTCAAACTGTAATTGTGAAATTATTTTGTGAATAAAAATTATGTGTTTTGAACTGCTTTCAAGAGTTTCCTTTAAAAAAGATAAATATCTGTTTCTAGAGGGTTAAACTCAGAGGGAAAGAAATATAATTATGGAAAAATCAGGTTCCCTCTCTCTCCATATTCCCTACACAAGCATTCTTCGACACATTTTAATTTTATTTAAAAAGAGTTCTCAAACAAACAAACAAAATGAAGTATACTGCCATTAGTCAATACAGACTCATAGTGACCTTATAGGACAGGGTAGAACTGTCCCTGTGAATTTCGGAAACTATTGATTTTTTATGGGAGTAGAAAACCCCGTTTTTCTCCAAAGGAGCCACTGGTGATTTCGAACACTGGATCACAGGCCATCTTATAGCCACTATGCTGCCAGAGCTCCTTAAATACATTTTTCTTTAATTGCATGGTAAAGAAGAAGAAGATGGAGGAGGAGAAGGAGGAGAAGAAAGAGGAGGAGGAGAAAGAGAGGAAGAGGACGGAATTTTGACCGCTAGAACATTTCACCTTTCTAGCAAGGTTTCAGGTGTATGATCAATTGGTGTGACTGGAATACATATTGAAAGGCCTGAAATAAAGGGGAGCCAAAACGTAGCCACAGTGTTGATCTTGGATATATTGACACGCACTTGAACCGGGAGACCAGAGTGAAAAAGGACTCAGCTTAATAACAGAGCACTGGCGTCCAGCTCCAACCACCACCTGTGTTTCTTCCTTATTATGGCAAACGATGATTCTACCAATGATAAGTCTTCCATAGGTTATTTTCACGTTATCAAAAGTTACTAGCCTGCCATTCATAAAACGATATTTTTGATTTTCCACATAATCCTCGCTAAAGAAAATACAGTAACAAAAATGAAAGAATAAAGGGAAATAAACTCCATTACCTAGGTGTACAAAGCCAATATCCACATACAGTTTGGCACATAAGGAACCTAGTAGGAAGCCAAAAATCGGTCCTATAATTGCAACCGTCTGCACACACCCTAAAAAAGAAAGAAAGCAAAAGCTATTGTTTTGTCTGATTTTATAAATTAGCAGCTTCTTAAACAAGAAATGTGAGCTAGCGTTAGCAGTTAAAAAATACATCGGTTTCTCATTTGGGTTCTTAATTTATCAATTTCATCAGGAAATGAATTCTTGTTTGCTGGGAGGGAAGAGTGAACAGCTTTGAAGGCACTGATTATCTCTTAGTAAGAAAATAACACCTAGAATCTGACAAAGCCAATTTCAGAAAATGCAGAGAAATGTATTCTCTAGGATTTGATCCTCTACTGATAAAAATCAGAATTTTACTAATGCTGACAGCCTTTCAAAAAAATTTTTATGGTCAGCTACATTGCAGACTTGATTGAACAAAAACACTGATTTCTTCCATGTAAGTGAAAATGTGCATGCCTTCACTCCGGGTTTCTCCGGGGCCATTTGGGGGAGCAGTGCTTGAGCCGATCCCTAGAGGCAGCTAGCAAGGGAAGGAGGCTTTTGAACGGGAGAAGGGGCTGCTCTCAGCACACTGAAGCAGCCTAGACGTCCTTGACAATTGGAGCAGACTGTCTGACTGACACTATTTCTAGGAACTAGCGTTTCCCCGCGAGATGTCTCCTCTTTGCCTTTCATGTTCCTGCAGTTTAATACGCCCATATTGCTGGGAGAGGTAGTTGTCCATTTGAATGAACTGGAGGAGTAAATAGCGGACATCAGAGCCTTCCCTGGATCTGATAGCGAGCAACAAAAGGAAGCAAGCAGGCTCTGGTCTTTGACAGGAAGGCAATTCCTAGGTTCATTTGGCTGCAACTCTTGTCCCCAGAGTCATTTCTTAGCACATGTAATGGAGCTTCTGTTCCGCTTCCAGCGCCTGCTGTGGACTGACGTTTCTGCTGGAGCCAGACCCTTGTTCTTAGCCACAGCCTACTTGGCTAGGATCAGAGGCTTCCAAGAGTCCTCGCGTGTCAAGCCAGAACCGGATGGTGCAGTTGTTTTTGCTATCGCTCCTCGATTAACTTAAGTCTTGGTTTTCTTTCCATGAATTTGAAGCCCACAAATGATCCCAACCCGAGAAATTACTACCAACGTGAGAGAGCAGCTCTTTGTCACCCTGAATTTTACACTGTTTAAGTGCATCTGACTTTGTTTACTATTATTTTGGTTTTTGTTATTTTAGCCACTAGCCTACCCACGGGGACCTCCAGAGACCTGAGACCTTGCTCTTGGATTTTCTCTATTTCCTCCTGGTGACTGTTGAGATTCCAGAATCCCTTACCTTCCATCATTCATAGAAAAATGAAATAAAAATTAAAAAGCTGCTTTACAAAATCAGGTCTTGTAAAATGGGGTCCAGTTTCTAGGATTTGGAAAAAATACGTATACAATGTTAAAGCTGAATACTATAGCAGGATAATCATGTGGGGATAAGGGCCCACGGCATCGCAAGTGCACAGAGGTGAGGATAACTAAAGGAGGTCCCATACAACACTGAGGTTCAATTCATAACTATTGTTCAATTTTTAAAAAGGTTTTTTTTTTTTGTTTTAAAGTTTTTTTTTTCTGGTTCAGGTATCATCTCATCCGATTTTTAAGAGTGTACTTCCAAATTGGGTGGCCTCAATAAAGTCGCTGGGTGTGAAGTATAAAACGTTCAATGCTCAATGTGGTTTCTAATGGAACAGGAGAAACCAGGTGCACTGACTTTCAAGAGGCTGAGTGAGGGGGTTACCGATGTAGAAGGCCGCATTGTCTTCATGGGCAAAGTCATCCAGGTAGGTGATGCCCAGAGGCTGGATGGGGGTTTCTCCTATCCCCCGAAGAAGATTTCCCAGGAAAACATAAACCCACATGGAGGAACCGGCATCCGTTTCACATTCTTAAAAGGAAGCAAACACGAGGTTTGGAATTAGATGGATAGCAAGGTTAAAAATGGAGTCCGCATCGCAACAATTTACTTTACTGAATTGCAACAATTTGCTTTACTTTATATTAGATTATAGACGTGAAATCTGTAATAAAAAACAAAACGCAAACTCACTGCCACCGACTCGATGCCTACTCATTGCGATGGTGTAAGACAAGGTAGAGCTGCTCTGCTAGGCTTCTGGGACTGGGACTCTACTGGAGTCGAAAGCCCTGTCTTTCCCGCAGGGAGAAGCTGGCGGTTTCATAACTTATTATAATATATGAGTTTGGGCAAGATTAGAAAACGCTTTATAACTTTAGATTTTATGCAGTATGAAGACCCCGAATTCTGACTCAGGAACTCTACATCATTTCTTGTTCCTGTTCCTTTTAATGCTCATTTTCTCTCTTTCTTTTCTTCCAACACTGAGTTCTTTGAATTCTTATATTCTAACAACTCTTAGTATCTTCTTAGGGACAAAATACAAAAGTATAAACAAAACTTTACTCGTGTTACATCATAAAAATACTTCCATTTTCAGCAAAAATCAAGTTTCATCAAAAATTCAAAAATTCCTATGACTAGTACTCTCAATTGGACAGTCTTGTTCACAGTTATATCTGTTTTATAGTGAGAACGGTGAATCTTTCTGCTCTCTTAAAGATTTACAGTCTCAGAAACACACTGGGGCCACTCAAGTCCGAATTGGCTTGATGCCAGTGAGATTTGAATAGGGAGTAACCATCTTTTTGGACTATGGAAACAAAGTCATGTAAGAATTACAAAGGATTCAATCTGTGGCAAGGATCCCTTGTGGCACAATGGTCAAGTGCTCAGCTGTTACCTGAAAGGTCAGAGGTTCAAACCTGCCAGCGGCTCCAAGGAGCAAAAGAGACAGCAAACTGCTCCATCAAAGAGTACAATTTAGGAAACGCTATGGGGAAATTTTATTCTAGCAAATAAAGTTGCTCTCAGAACTGACTTGATGACACAAAACAATTAGAAATGCATTGGCAATACAGCTATTCTGGTTTTAAAAAAGAGCATTTTGACATTATTTTTTAGAGTAAAATGAAAAGTGAACAGCTTTAAAAGGCTTCTATAAAGGTCATATGCTAATATGACCATGTGAAGTAGGATAATGCTCCCCACATCATAACTTAAGTGTTACTTTAAAGACTTTAGTTATTTTAATAATAGTGATACCATCAATGAGCCCCAACAATAACGACTTTGGAAAATGTCTTCTGTACCAGGCTATTATGGATTGTATTATAAATCCTAATCCCGGTGGACGTATTCTCATTTTGAAATAGGGATTTCTTTGTTATACTATTGAGACCAGATCAGGATAGGGGTGTTTTAAACCAATCACCTTTGAGATATAAAAGAGCAGTTTTGGCGTAGGAAGAAGTGGGGAAATACCTACTATCTGAATACAAAGGAAGCCAATCAACCTGCTTCCAACCCAGGAACTCCAAAGGTGGTTGGCTAGAGACATTTGAAAAGAGAATTTTCCCCCAGCACAGGGAGAGAGCCTCCCCTCCAGCTGGTGGCCTTGGATTGGGAAACCTAGCCTTGGGGATTGTGACAACACTTGTGATGCTCCATTAGAGCAGCACTCAGAAACACAGGCACTTGAATAAATGGCTTACATGCATTACTCAATTGCATCCTCTTCACAATCCTATGAGGTAGGAGTGAGTTCCCTACCTTAAATGCGATGGCCCAGTATGGGCTATTTGAAGAACTGTCGTGAATAATCTCTGTGCAGATGAATATGACTACTGAGCAGTTATGTTGGCTCTAGTCTTGATTCTGCTCCCTTCTTGACATGGAATAAAGTGACCATGCATTTGGCACTTATTTTACCTGGATTTTTATTCCTTTTCTAAACACACGAGGCAAGTTCTTTTCCTACAAATGGACCCTAATATCAATTCTAGCCCTAATATTTTTATGATTCTATGAAGGTAGACATTTTAGTTTTGTGCCACCCAACACCCAACCAAACACTGCCCCTGCATCAGTTCTGATGCCTAACATCCCTGAAGGGCTGGGTCGAGTGGCGCCTGTAGGTTTCTGAGATTGCGCCTCTTTACAGGAGTAGAAAACCTCACGTTTCTCCCTCCAGGTGACTGGTGGCTTTGGATTGCTAACCATTGAGTTATCAGGTCCATGCATAACCCACTACACCACCAACATTGTAGCCACTACTGTCCAATATAATAACAACTAAATTTAATTTAAATTGAATAACATTTCAAATTCAATTCTTAAGTCAAGGTAGCCACATTCAAGTTCTCAAATACATATGTAGCTGGTGGCTTCTATATTGGACAGCACAGATATACAACCGTTCCATTATGAAAGACATCACCTAGTGAACAGCTTTTCTCTATTGAATGGGGAAAATTGAGTTGTGAATGTTGTATTTTTGAGAGAGTCATGTTTATTATATATCCTTCTTTGTCCACTAAACCCAAGGAGCAGGGATTTCAGAGAGTAGTCCCTAAAGAAAAGAGGGGAATTCATATGCTGTATATGATTTGAGTCGTATAAATTGTGAGAAGACTGATAATACCAAGCCTACCCCACGGCAGCCCTTGCTATTCTATAAGCTTCCTAGAGTGCAAGGGAGAAGACAAATTGAGAGAAAGTACTTGGTATTCTTCTAGAGGCTGAACACAGAAATTAAGTAAATTATAGAGGAAAACTCTATTTCTCTCAAATCAAAGGAATGGGTTGGGAATTAAGGGTGCTAAAGTAGGTGTTGTGGTCCATCAGAAACTGCTAGAAGGCCTTGCCAGAGTTACTAGCAATTAATAGTATTTCTTCCTCTGAAATTTGATGGCCATTTTAAAAGGCCTCTACTACTTTATATGCTAGAAATTTTAAGGCGTTACATACAATATTTTCTCAATTTAGGTAGTTATGTTTTTGAAAGCAAAAATAAAATCAAAATATTTGTCACAGCAAGTTTTGACAAAAAGTGCTGACTTAGTCAAATTTAGTTTTTAAAAATTATCTTACCGTTATTCACTTTAGATTGTGGCTTTTCCATGACTGAGATTGGTCGTGGATCATTTGTCTCTGGGAGACATGGAGAGATGCTGAGAGTGGAGTTGGAGGAAGAAGAATATCTCTCATATCTGTACCTACACAAAAAGAATGATTGCTTTATTACAGAGTTATTTGTGTCATGCTTTTAAAAAGTGCATTCGTGCTATGTGGCTTAGTGTATAGCGCCTAATTGAGATGGCAACTATTCCTCTACTTATCACAAAGCCAAACTCGTATTTAACAGCAGAACTTGATAGGTATCCAGAAAGTCTGGATCATAAATAAGAAAAGTGTGGATGTCAGAAGAGACTCTAAAACATGGTCTTAATCATAGAGTAGCTAAAGCAAATGGAAGGAAGGATCAAATCAAGGGGCTGACTAGAAAATTCCAAAGGGCATCTTGAGAAGACCAAGCCAAATATTATAACAAAATGTGTAAGGATCTAGAATTAGAAAACCAAGAAGGAAAACACTCAGAATATCTGAAACAAAAAGAACTCAAGAAAAACTCAAACCTTGACTATGAGCAAGAACCAGGGGAGCAGTTTAAGCTGCATTGAATGCAGCAGCCCCCCCAAAATAAAAAGGCTCCAGAAATGGCCAGAATATCCATTGAAATGTGTCAGAAAGCTGAAGAACTGGAAGCATTCACTTGTCTATGCTAGGAAATGTGGAAGGCAGCTATTTGGCCAACTGACTGGAAGAGATCCATATTTGTACCCATTCCAGAGAAAGGTGGCCCAACAGCAGGCTCAAACTATAGCAGATATCACTGATATTGCACACAAGTAAAATTTTGCTTAAGATCATTCAGCAAAGGCTGCAGCAATACGATGACAGGGAACTGCCAGAAATCCAGGCCGGATTCAGAAGAGGATGTGGAACAAGGGATTGCCGATGTCAGATGGATCGTAGCTCAAAGCAGAGAAGACCAGAAAGATGCTGTATTAGTCTGGGTACTTTGGAGAAACAAATCCACAGCAACTCATATATAAGAGAAAGTTTTATGTAAAGAAAATGTGCATCACGAAAACATCCCAACCCAATGCTGCCCAAGCCCACAAGTCCAACATTAACCCATTAACCCAACACCAGTCCACAGAGTCCTCCACCTGACAAAATAGAGGCAATGATGCTGACTGCAGGAGGAAAGCTGAGTCAGTGAACGGATAAGCATCTCAGCACTAGCAGGGGTCTCCACACGGCTGCTCCAGCACCCAGGGCTGCATCGGGATAGATCCATGTGGCTTCTCCTTGGGGATGTCTTGTAGGAAGTCAATCTTGCAAGCTGAAGCAGGGAACTGCTAAGGCAGCTGCACCTGGTGCGACCATCATAAAGCAAGAGACCCGAGAACTAGAAAGGCGAGGCTCACCACCCATTTATCCCTCCGCCTTTCAATTAGCCCCACAAGTGATTATCGGCCAGGTTGGCACAATTAACTAACTCAGATGGTTACTTGTGTTTCATTGACTTTGTAAAAGCCTTCGACTGTGTGGGTCACAATAAACTGTGGATCAATTTGAGAAGAATGGGAAGTCCAGAACACTTGTTTGTGCTCATTTGGAACTTGGATATGGATCAAGAGGCAGTTGTGTGAACAGAATAAGGGAATACTGCACAGTGTAAAACCAGGAAAGTTCGCCAGCATTGTATCCTCTCACCATACTTGTTCAATCTATATGCTGAGCAAATCATCAGACAATCTGGATTATATGAAGAAGAATGTGGCATGATGATTGGAGGAAGGCTTATTAACAACCTGCAGAATGCAGATGACACCATCTTACTTGCTAATAGTGAGGAGGAATTGAAGCACTTATTGATGCAGATCAAGGATTTTAACCTTCAGCATGGATTACAACTCAATGTAAGGAAGACCCAAATCCTCACAACTAACCAATAAGCAACACCATGGCAAATGGAGAAAAGGTTGAAGTTGTCAACGATTTTGTCTTACTTGGACCCATCATCAATGAAAGTGGTGGTTCAGAGATCAAAAGATGTACTGCATTGGGTAAATCTGCTGCACAAGACCTCTTTAGTGTATTAATGAGCAAAGATGTTACTTTGAAGACTAAGGTGTACTGAGCCAAGCCATGGTATTCACCATTGTATCACATGCATGTGAAAGTTAGGCATTGAAAAAGACCAGAGAATAATCAATGCATTTGAAATATTCTGGAGAAGAATAGTGAAAGTACCATGGAATGGCAAAAGGACCAACCTATCTGTATTGGAAGGTCAGAGTGCTTCCTACAATCATGGATGACAAGACTTTGTCTTACATACTTTCGACATGTTGTCAGTTGAGAACAGTCTTTGGAGAAGGACATCATTTTTGGAAAAGTGTAAGGGCAACACAAAAGAGGAAGGCCCTTAAAAGATAGATGAACACAGTGCCTGCAGTAATGATTTCAGGCTTAGGAACATTTGTGAGGATGGTGCAGGTCCATGCAATGCTGCCTTCTGTTGTGCATAGGGTTGCTATGGATTGGATCTGCCTCCATCACACCTAATCATACTGGGCTAGTTAAAGACCTAGTTTAATGAACAAAGTAAGTTATTTACTTTTGTAAATAACACCAACCACACCTGGGCTAGTTAAAGACCTAGTTTAATGAACAAAAGTAAGTTATTTACAGGGGATAATTTTAATTATAGAAATGTAATCCTTTAGATACAAAGAAGCCACACTTGCTGAGTCATGATTATCTCTGAGTCAGAGAAAAAGAAGTAATTTAACCACTCATGACCAGTTGCACATTTCATTTAGAGATACAGCTTTTGTAGAACAGCTACTAGGCTGATATATGCACGGAGGTTTTGAATAATTTACCGAGATTGTTCCCTGCTTTCCGTTTAGACTCAACTCTGATTCATGGAGACATTACGTACAATACAACATCTATTGTCTACAATATATTAATATATTTCTAATTCTACCATTCTCTTTGTTTTGGGGGTTGTGATGGCAGTTGGGAAGAAGATCCAACGTTAATGGTAAGACTGAGTTTATTCTATCTATAGTCCCTAAGATCCACACTTTCACTCAGATTATCTTTCATGTTATCTACTTCATTAGCACCCTCTTAGAAGGTAGAATCACTGCTAAACGGGTATTACAAGATCATCTTGACACTCATTATGTTCATGCACTATATAACAAAGGGCTACTATATAGTAATTGTCTGCAAAATTAATAGTAAAATCTATTCAGTGTGATAGAATGTATGGGAATATCCTAAAATTTAATTGACTAATGGATTATCATATATTAGTGCTACTTAGTCAATGATTCAATGGGTTCATGAACTCCATTGCAAAGCAACAGTATTTTTTTCTGTGACTTTGAATATCAATGTTTAAGGAAAGAGATTAATCATTTTGTCATTGTTTTACATAGTTCCCTGAGCAAAATAAGCTAAGAGCTATGCAATGGGAAAACTGATTTTCAAACTCTTTGCTCCACAAAGATCATTTTAACATGAAATTTTTGATCAGTATGATTTTCTTTTAAAAATTTAGCATGCATTGTACCAGTGTCTCAAAGTAATTAGAAAAGTGATTGTCATGATGCAGTTTTTATTTTATTTTAAAATTTTATTTCTTCACAGTCCCTAGTAATCACTGATGTTCTTTTTATCTGAGTAGATTTACCTGTTGTAGATATAAAGGAAACCATAAAATATTTATGTATTATTTTGAAATATCTTAATTATTTGAGGTTTCACCATTCAATCTACCAAAAAAGTAATTGTTGTAAACATGACCGCTTAGATTTTGAATAAATAGATTTTATGCTAGTGTCACTGTTTTCATTCAATACTATCTGTGGTATTCTACACCACACACACACACACACACACACACTCAGGAATAAACTCATAATTTTAGTCTTCAGTTTTCTGAGTTGTAAAAAGAAGACTATAGGTGGTGTGTAGCTATGTGAGCTCTGTTGGATAAAGAGGAAAAGAAAGGATGGAACTGAAGAACAGTACTTTGAAAGCCTTTAAATTCGGGATTTTTGTTCTGACTTGCATTCAGATCCCGACTGACATGGTCTTGACCGATGAATGAAATCCTTTCTCCAGAAACATCCCTGTTTCCAAGCTTGCCCTGGCAGGGTCCGTTTTCTAAGCAGAGTCCACACGCTCCTTCAATGCTATGTCAGCTCATGTCATGCTGCTCATCACCCCTCTCCCCATCGGTGTCCTGTCTCACTCAGGGGAGAAGTTAAAGTCCTTGCAACTGTTTCCACGTCACGTGGGCTCTGGAGTGCACATTGCAAGGTTGATGGTTCAAACTTACATCTGTGGGGAAAAGATGAAGCTATCCGCTGCCATCGAGATTCACAGCCTTGGAATCCCTGTAAAGGGTGGCTGTGAGCCATAATAGACTCCAAAACAGTGGGTTGAATGTTGGGTTGACCACTCAGTCTGCCTTACCAATTACCAGCTTCAGCAGCAGCAGCAGCAGCAGTTATAGAAGAACAGAATCTAACACCCGCTGCTGAGTTATTGGATGAGAATCTACATTTCAGCAAGATGCATATCGGGGTCCTAAGATCTCATAAAATATCAGGGAATTCATCCAAGATTGGAAGAAAGTCTCTCCAGATGATTCAAATGTTATCCAAGTTTATAAAACAAGTTTGACATCTTCTCTCATTACCCCTTTACTTTTGTTAAGTGAACTGGGTGAAATAAAAGTGAACCCAGCCTGTGAGAGGAAGTGCCTCATGTACTGGTACTCATGGCTAATAGTAGGTTCTGAGAGACAGAAGGGGAGCCCAGGTGGCATAGTGGGTTGCACATTCGGCTACTAATCACATTTTAAATCTAAACATAACACCTTTATGATGAAACCTTTGCTGGTCATTGGTTCAAACCAAATGGCTTAATTAGCTAAGGAGACTTAATGATAACATACATCAATAATGACACTGCTACTAATAATATCAAGAACCTTAATAGGCATTTTGTGCAAGTTTAGAAGAATGGTGTCTTGATGATTATTTTAAAATGTAGCAACTTGGACCTTTAAAAGTTACGTAATACATCCATGGTCACATAAAACAACCACTGATCCAATTCAATCAATTCACTTTGAAGTCAAGAATGTATTGATCCTTTGAAACCACTTTCAAATTTCAATGCTTTTTAGTGATGAGACACTTTTTGAATTTTGAGCACATATCTACCAAGAAGCCCAATGTATAAAACAGAAAACTATGGCTAAAACTATGGTTATATAGTTAAGGTAATACCTTTATGATTAAACCATCGCTGGTTAGGAGTTAGGCAGAACAGAAGCTCAGTTCTTCAGCCTTCTCCTCAATGCTTTGTCTGCCTATTATAACACCTATGAGGAAGGTCAGTGAGCTAAGGAAACTTCTGCTCTGTGAAAAAGAGATCGGAGGAGTTTGAAGAATAGGCAGGGATCCATAGACACTGATAATGAGTCTGGGAAATCATCCAAGAAACAGTAGGAAATCTGTTCCATAGATTCCACCTTCACCGATCAGTTAGGCAGGTCAAAAGAGATTTGGAAATCCAAAGAAAAGTTTGGGCTAGATCATTTCTAAATGTCCTCCTCTCAAACATGATATGATGCAATGATTAAGAACAGGCAATAGTCAAAGTATGTTCACATTGTATATATTCTCTTGTTACTCACATCTCTAGTGACAACAGAGCAGGGAGGTGGTGATAATGTGCATAAAGAACACTGGTGAAGAAGTCAGCAGATTCATTTGAAGGCTCAGATTCCATGCTCACGAACAACTAACATCAAGAATGTTAAGAAATTCTCCAAGTCAAGATCCTTTGCTCAAAAATAACATCGATAGGTTGTTATCCTACCCCCTAGATTGTTTTAAATATAAAAGGATGTAATTGCATGAAAACATTTGGAACGACTGATGTTTTATGTGAGCAGTGCCCTAATGGAAGTGTCAAAACCAGACTTTTAGAATGGGGATTACTGGTAAGCCCACTAGTTCTACTGAGTGAGAATTGTCCATGAGATTATGTTTGGACGAATTGATAATATAACCTGGGGCTCATTATCACCCCGACAAGAAAACCATGATTCATCGCTTATTACTCAGTTGGATCATTTGGCATTTAGCATATGTTAATTTCTTTTTACTTTACATTTTACCCCCACAAAGGAATTAAAGCTTATGAATCAAAATGCTTAGTACAAAACTTCTTTTCAATCTCATGGAAATCAACACAATTCTTACCACATAGCAGCTGATCAATAGGTAAGTTTTACAGATAATAAAGACAAAAGTAAGATTCTAAAAGTGTTCTGAAATAATGCCAAGGCGGATGCAATAAAAATGAGACATACATTTATCATGGATTTGAGCCATGTACTAGTGTCTTGAATTTAAATAATTAAGTAGAGTCATAAAAAGGGAATCGGTAATGCAGTTTGGGGCCAAGGTGAGAAGCAGGCGATCGCTCTGCACTTACTGTCCCATGAAGAACTGTGGCATCGCAATGAGCAGTGTCCCGACTCCCATGATTAGACACCCCGCTCCGATTATTTTTGGCCTGTGAAGTTTTGCTCCAAAGTAGCTAACAAATGTTATAACTAAGAGATTCCCTTTGGAGAAAAACAATGAAATGATCACACGTAAGATCATTTAGAAAATGTCATTGGCATACTTATAAAACCACATGTATATAAGTACATGCATGAATGCTGACAGGAGGTAAAAGATCTAGCAACGTTTTGTTTTGACAGCAACATGCACCCAGTCCATTTCCCCCATTGTTTGCCTGTCCTTTCTTTAATCTTCACCCTGTCTTTACTCCTTTGTGAAAATCTTTTCACTATCTATCTTCCTACTTCCTTTTCTCCCAGCCTAGTTTTTGTCCTTTTTGAGCACTGAATTAAAAAAAAAAAAGTCAGGTTCTTCAGTTATTAAAGTTTCCACTAATTTTTAAAGAAGCAAAGCTCCCAATTGTTCTTGAAATAAACATTACATCACCTCTACATACCTGTTATTCCCTGTGGAGAATGTAAAAAAGCATACTTTACTCATTTTATTCTATCAAATTATGAAACCCATTTACACAAATTCTTTAAAGCTTTGTTCTTATTTATGTTATTTGAAGACAAAACTCAAAATAAAAACCAAAATGACTTCACAAAGACTTCAGAAACACACCTCTTTTATCACTTCAGTGTAAACCTGTAACACACCTTTTATGAAAAACAAAGTCTCCATGAAGAATACAATTAGTACACTAGTCTACTTTAGTATATTCCATAATATATATATTTAGGTGTCTTGAAAGATAAAGAATATGCTTTTTGGAAGTGGGAATGAGGCCTTTCTAAATGTCTCTAGTGAAACATGCAATAGATTATTATTTCATTGGTGATGGATATTACTGATGAAATATGCCTTATGCCAGGTGTTCTCATGCTTTGGTATACATGAACATTACTGAGATGGGTAGTTGGAGAAATCTGACTTGTTAAACAGATAGATTCTTGGCATTCTGATTACCTGGATCAGGGTCCAGGCCACGAAACCTGCATTGTTTATGCTAGCTCAAGTGTCTTGACTGGAGGGAATTCCTGACACATGCTTTGATGACCATTGCTCAGGATGTTAGAGTTTCAAGCCCTTTATGATGTCGTGCCTCCCATGTGGGCTGCTAACCACAAGGTCAGCTGTCCAGTAGAGGCCTTCTCTGTCCATCCAGAACCTCACAGGGGCAGTTCCACCCTGTCCCACAGGTTCACGATGTCAGAATGGGCTCGATGGCGATGAGGTTTTCTTGAATATAGTTTTATCCATTTTCATTTGTGATACTTATTTTAAAACATACAGTGCTAGCTAGAGTAAGATTTCAGCAATCCTTTAATAATTGATTATGATGGCTGAGGGGTGGCTTTGCCTAGGAACTCTCCTCTACGTTGTCAATTGTCCAGCCAGTGTTTCCTTACATCTGTAACGCATCTTGTCATTGACGACTGTGTAGTCAAATCTCCAGCTTAGTCAATGGAAGAAAGAGCAGTGATTTTTTTTTAGCCTTGAGGACAGTCATAATGACAATCAGAAAAGACACTTGCACATTGACTCAAGACATTCTGACTCTGGGACAAATTAAGGTTTTTTTAAATTTTCTTATTTTAAAAAAAAGTAATTATGTCTGAGAGTTCCCATTTGATATTTAAGTATTTAGTCGGAGATATTTTATATTACCTTAATAGTTACCTCTAGATTTTTGTTAATGAGTTACAAAAAATCCAAAGTGTGGTGAAAGATAACTTTCAATGTATATGTAATGCCTACCTTCCTTCCTTCTGGCTACCCTACCAACACTTCCATGAGGAAGGACTCAGGTTTGCAAGGCTGCTTCCATGTTGCATGTCATTTGTATATCCATTAAAGTTCAATTATTTCTCATTTACTACAACTCCTTTTGGTAGGATGATGGCAAACATTACTCAAACTGAGATGTGTACTATGAACTTGAAAACACAAATTGTTCAGCAGTAGGAAAAAACAAATCCCTTCACTTTTCTGAAAATTCATCATGGGAAGCTGACACAGGAGCAATTAGAAATGTCCATTGCCTTGTCTCTGAGTCCCCAAGAGGCAGCAAAGACAACAGAGGGTTCTATTTTGTTTATTTCAAGAAACACCGAGGAGCTGAAATTTCTCAATTCAGGAAGTAAGTAGCTGGGATTATACTTTTAAAGTACTACAGCACAAATAGTGACTAACATTACTTGGGTCTTTTCAAGCTGCATGAAGTTAGTTGCTAATCAAAGAGACACTGGAGAGTAGAATTTTCATTGCCAGCTTTGATCTGTTGTTCTTGTTAATTGAATTCCCTTTCTTATCCCCCTATCTAGTTTTTAGACAGAAGGCAAAACCCTTTAATGGTTTAATATCTTCTTAAAACATTGTAATACATTTTCAGAGTCCATTTAGATTCTTCCAAAACATTTTAATGGAATCCTAGGGCTAACAGGATACATAAGGGTTCTATAACAAGATTCCCAGCACTCCCCTGCAACCCCCGCCCCCCCCATATGCACTTTACATTGACAGTACCACCAATCTCTTACTTTCTTTCCTCCAAGAAACTCCAATTGTGGGATCTAAATCATAAGTCATACAACAATAAGCTCTTGGGCTAGGGAACTTGTCTATTGGCCTGAGCAGGCAATCTGCCTCTACAATAACATTAAAAACCTGCGAAGCCCAAAGTTATGCAGTCGATTCTGACTGGAGTCATAGGAGAACTGCCCCATAGGGTTTCCAAGGCCATGCTTCTGTATCGCAGCAGACTGTAACGTTTTTCTCATGTAAGCAGAGGGTGAGGTGGAAATACTGCCATCTTTAGCTTAGCAGCCAAGCACTAAACCGCTGCAACTCTAACGCTCCTTAATGTAACATAAAGCAACGTCATATTCAGTCCAGATCAAACTTTCCAAATACAGAACTAAGACAGCCAGAACATTTTTGAGCCACGCCTAGAAGGCCAGGAGCTTAAAAATAAGACCAGGTATCTGCCATACTTACCAATTTCAAAACTACCATCAATAACTCCCACCAGTGAAGAAGGAATATCAAACCTTCTCTCTATCTGAGTGATGGTGCTCTTCAGATAGCCTTCCGTCAATGCTTTGGCAAAATAAACAAAAGACAGCGCACCAAGGAACACCTGGAATAGATGACAGTTGCCAATTTAGTCCGAATCCAGTTTGACACACCGTTGGAGAGCTCATAAGCAAAAAGATGAAGACCAGAATTGCGATTGTGGAATCTAAAAGCAGAGTTTCTTATGCACAATTCAAAAGAGCATGGCTAGTACCAGGTTTCACAAGGCAAAGGTTATAGATAATAAGTTACCTAACTTTTAGAAGCACTAATTAGCAGGCTTCTAGAGATTTATGTAATCAGGAGGCTCTGCTCTCTAACTCCTGCAATTCCACACATTCAGACATTTGGTTATCTGAGCGCTGCTCAGCAGGGCTTGATCACCTCACACCTGCACCATTTGTCTTCTTAAGCAAACTGAAATCTCAAAGAAGAAATGATTTTGAAGGACAGTTTCATAAACTAATGAAAAAACCAGTTATAGTCATCTGGATTTCTCTGACTCATTCATTGCCCTCTGACTATAAACGACGGAACTGCCCGTAGGTTTGGACAGAATGTGGAAGCTGCATGCTTCCCAATTTGTGAATTGTAGACCAAATAATAAATACGTCTTTAGTATCATTTATAACTTCCTATTCTCAGGATCCCTGGTGGTGGAAAGGTTGTGTGTTGGGTGGCAATCCACATGGTCGGCAGTTTGAAACCACCAACGTCATGTGAAAAAGACGGGGTTTTCTACTCCCTGTTTTTGACAGTTACTGTCTCAGAAACCCACGGGGGGTGGGGGGGGTGGGAGTGGGGGGTGGAGTCTTCGGAGTTCTTTTACAATACAAGCTCAAAATAATGTCAAAATGGTGTCAGGCTACTTAGCATGAAAGGTTAAATTCATGTACTATGGTAGATCTACCCCCCAGCCTGAAGTACACGTTGATTTTTAAAATTCAAATTCTTTTTGAAATAATAGATCTTTTCAAAATGCATGTTGGTTTTAAAAAAAATGATTCCTTCTGGTCCCACCCCTAGACCTGTAATTGGGCTTTTTAAAGAGTCTTGCTTTGAAAAGAATATTCAGTGTATGTGGAGGCAAAGAAAAGGGAGAGCCAGAGATAAGAATACTAAACAAATGAATCCTACGAATCAAAGAGCGTCTCATAATGTTGCATTTCACAATAATGGTATGTGCACGTTACAATAGACTGAAAAAAGACAACTATTATTGGAGAGAAAAAATGGAACTACTGTTTCTCACATTTAAGTTCACACTCAAGTTAACTTTTAAGAACATGGAGTAAAGAGTGTTTTAAAAACAAAGATCAAAAAGCCCATCTGTTAGACAATGGAACCTACCCCCACAGAGGGGTCGCAGGGAAGGGACGAGTGAATCAGTGTGCAGTAGAGCAGCTATGGATCACACAATATACCTCTGATCCCTTGAGGCTTCCTCACCCCACCCCCCCCACTATCATGACCCCAGTGCTGCTTCCCACTCTGGACTGTACGGGAGCATGTATACAGATACAGGCAAGAGATAAAACTCACAACACACAGAACCCAGAAATAATAATGGGAATAGAGATACCAAAAGGGTAGAGGAAGGGGGTGAGAGGAGGGGAGGAAGGGGTACAGATCACAATGAATTACACATAACCACACAACCCTCTCCAGGGGCAAGAACAACAGAAACCAGAGGGGAAGGGAGAGAGCGGTCAGTGTGAGAGAGGAAAATAATAACAATCTATAATCTAACAAGGGGCCATGAAGGTGGGGGGGGGGGAAGAAAGAGGATATGATCCTAAGGGCTCATTAGAGAGTAAATGTCTAGAAAAAAATGATGACAATATATGTACAACTATGTCTGATACAACTGATGTATGGATTGTAACCAGAGTAAGAACCCCCAATAAAATTATCTTTTTAAAAACAACAACAACAACAACATAGATGAGAAGGTTGAGGGGAGAGGGAGAAGAGAGACAACCACAACAGAAACAACCAGCAGGTGACACAACGTGGAGAGCGCAACCCACAACGTTGGCCATTGTGTCCTCGGGCTGTGGAACCCAGACCGGAGTTTTGTTGTAAATATTTTCACCGAAGTAAAAGAATTCAGAACAAAAAGATCGTGTTGCTGTTCGGTGCCCTGCAGTTGATCTCAACCTACCATGACCCGAAGCAGGAAACCATTATTGAATAAGTTTTATCTACAAGGTCAGAGAGAGATTCTTAACAAAGGAGCAAGGCGTGGTTTTCAAAAATTGTGCCTAAGATTGGTTTAAAAAAGGAGGAGGGAGGGATTCTCACTTCCACTTAGATTATACTGAAGATATCAGAAGAGAGAGTCAAGAATGTCTCCTCCACCGAACTGTTTGTAACTTTACCTTTAGCTCACCACGGCAAGCTTGTTTTTCCTCGGGGCAGGCATAGTCTGCTTTTAAGGAGGATCGGCCAGCAGGCTGCACTGAATTTTTGCAGAATAACTGGATATTTTCTTTGGATGAAGTGTCCATTATGAAAATGTTCCTTGACTTTGACCTGTCAAAACAGATTAAAAAAAATTAAGCACTCATTTCGAACCTATAAAATTGACTACCTAGTTTTATTCCCCAGTGCACTACACTCCTGTAGACACAATCTTGAAGTGAAGCTATCTTTTGTTACCACAGTATATTGGCAACAATTTTCAATTAAAATCTACCAGGATATTCGACTAACCAGTCCTACTATTGAGACTCTAGCCGGCATTCTTTCCTAAGCCCTTCAGTGTAAGCCTAATAATGGGAAAGAATCAATTTAAATGTTGTCTTTGGAATAAATAATGAGGTAGAATTTTGTTAGCTTTGTGGTCTTGCCAGCTTCAACTAGCAGCAAACAGGGAAGGAAGACGAGGAATGTAGTCATTTGCATGTTGATTCGTTAGGCTTCAGTCTCTACACCATCTTCTCTGTAGAGAGTGTAGAAAGCACAGGCATCTGTCATAGATCGCGATAGACAAGTTGTGATTCTCACACATCAGAAGTACCCAAAGTAAGGCTTAAAATAGGTGAAAAGAAGTAAACTACCTGTGTGTATCATTTATTGTAATAAATAAAGATGGAAAATTATTTCTACTGCATGCTTATATATAATTCAGTTGAAAGTACAGTCTTTTAGTCTGCCTTGCAGTAGAGGAGGAAGCCTCCCATCCTATGTTTAATTTTTGCTTCCAATCCTCCCTTTAAGCTTCATACTCTACTTAACCCTGAACTGTATCCTATACTCTAAATTTATCTTCTCTTTGTTCACATCAATATTTTGCACTGTATACCCCCACTTCTTTGGGATTCAGCATAGCTAAGTACATGCATAGTTCAGTACCTATCTGATAAACTAATCTACTTTGAAAATGTATGGCCTTTAAATCAATTCCAATTAATAGTGACCCCATATGTTAAAGAGTAGAACTGCTTCATAGAATTTTCCTGGCTGAAATCTCTCTGGAAGCAGATCAGCAGGTCTTTCTTCCGGAGTGCCACCCACCTTTACAAACCATCCTAGGGGTCTCTCAACCTAAATAAAGGGATTTTAATGTAGAGTAATTTCTGGATCAGTTTAAGGATTATCAGATAAGGACGTTGTATGTCAATGGAGATTTTCTACACCATTGTTACACTAACTAAAGCAATAACACTTAAGAGTCAACATGCCATGTGCTGTAGTATAAATTTAGATTTATTCTGCCTGTGTATCTATCACTGTGACTATGCATTGGAGTCATGCTGTTGTGTACTCACTAAATTTTATCCTTAATAGTTTTAATTCATAAATAGCTCACACTGAAAATGAAGAAATAGTACAATCACTTTGTTTTAAAATACAGAGGTAAATATCAAAGAAAGACCTAAACAATTAAAAGCGGGTTCTTCCAGGGAGTGGGAAATTAGTTGAGAAAGGATGGGCTAGGATGTGATGAGATTTTCTGCTCCTTTTTGATTGATTACTTCAGAAAACCATAGGGGAAGTTCTACTCTGTCCTGCAGGGTCACTATGAGTTAGAATCCGCAGTGAGTGCTTGGCTTGTAAATAATAAAATCCTACCAAAAATTAATATAATAATATATAATATAATAATAAGGGTTCCTGAGGGGTGGAGTAGGGGAGGGGATATCAAAGAGTTCAAGAAGAAAGAAAATGTTTTGAAACTGATGGTGGCAGTAATTTTACAATTATGCTTGATCTAATTGAATTATGGATTGTTATAATATCTGTAAGAACACACACAAAAAAGAGAAAAAATCCCTAATATTAGCAAGTCAACTTTAATGAATATTCTAAAAGTACAGCAATTGGTTAATAGTAGAAACTCTTATTATCCTAAATCATCACATTATAAGAATTCAAAGTGAAAAATTATAAAATATCTGTAGATATAATACAATAAAATTCAGCAATCATTCCTAATGAAAATAACAACAGTAAAACAACAAATTCTAGGAATAAAAAAATAATTCCTCTTTATCATCTCTGTCATATCAACAGTCAACTCTATACCTCCCCTGACTCACTAAACAAACTTTCCAGATAGAACATTGATGGCTCAGTGGTAGAATGTTTTGCCTTCTAAGTGGGACCCTTGGGCTCATTTCTAGCCAAGGCACCTCAAGTTCCAATGCACCCCTCTGTGAGTGGAGGATTATTGCATGTCGCTATGATGCTGAATAGGCCTCAGCAGAGCTTCTGGATGAAGACAGTCCAGGGAGAAAGGTCTGGAGACCTCCATAAGTCTGATCATTAGCCAATGCATCACCAAGGTCTGCGCTGCAGCCAGTTATGGTTAATGCAAGAGGGGCCATGGGGCCATTCCACTGAGCATATTGTTGTCAAGAGTTGGGGATCTGACTCAAGGGAAATGAGCAATAATGACAATTTTCCCAAGGCCAAACTTCCTCAGAACAATGAAAAAAAATATTGAGAAACATTGGCTTGTACGATGTTTACTAGATTTCTCTACTTCAAAAGTGCTGAGTATTTTTAATTGAATTTTTAGAGAGACTCCTTGCTTATAAAGAGACCAAGAAACCAATGTATCTAAAACTCCAACAAGTTGTCATTATATCCATGCAGTAAAAATGTTGAAGTCTCTGGAGATCAGAGCAAAAAAAATAAATACTGTTATATAGAACTATATACATTACAGAGATAATTTTAAAGATAGATTCTACAAAACAGTATGTCTAACACCTTTGTTTCTAAGAAGAACACACACATATACTCACATTTGAATATATAGACAAACACTAGCTTCTGAAAGTTTATAAAGAATGGTTAATAATGATTATTTTTGGTTTAGGTAGAATATTTTTAAGGGACACTTTTTATATCCATATTTTCCAATATGTAGTCACTGAATATTTAGTGCTCTTAAAAATAATAAAAATTTGATATTTCTGAGTAAGAAATGTGTATATTATAAAAAACTTAAAATACAAAACAAATTGTAGTAAGTTCACAATTTAAATTAGATATTGGTTCAATAATTAAACTATATAATTCAAATTAATCTATTGATTTTGAGGTTCAGATAGTATATCATTTATCAGCCATAATGCAAGCTCATTACCAGAAGATGCAAGTAAAATGCTTAATCTTGACATGTACTCTCAGCTATATTTGACTATATATGAATGCAGTCACTCATCCTTAAACATTTTAAAGGGCTACTTACATCTTGACTATTAAAGAGAAAAAAATCATTTGGAAATAACTTAAAATACTAAAATATAATTAATATCATTATACTCACAATTATTGACATAAAATCACTAATTAGAATAAGAAGTGATAACAAAAACAAGACAGCTACTATCATTCTAATTGATGTTTCATTGGGGCAAAATAAAATACAGCTTAAAATATTGGAAATACTGGAAACATAATTTCATCTTAATGACAAACATGCAGATCATCTCAGGTATATTCTATTCCCAAGAAACTATGATTCCTTAACCATAGCAAGCTTCATGTTTACCCCAGAAGGGAAAGGAAGCCAACGGCACAAGGAAGTCTTGGCTGTGCAGACTCTCTCCTCATTTGAAATTTCAGAAACAGAGAAAGCACATACAGTTATTTAGAAGGATTGGCATTTGGAAAAGCCTCATTTCTTCTGTTGCTACTAGGATGCACTACTCCAGGAAAAGATTCATG
This sequence comes from Echinops telfairi, assembly GCF_000313985.2. Classification (NCBI taxonomy): domain Eukaryota; kingdom Metazoa; phylum Chordata; class Mammalia; order Afrosoricida; family Tenrecidae; genus Echinops; species Echinops telfairi. Next base: position 7,519,309 of record NW_022103918.1, on the reverse strand, counting down.
GGAAGTTTTTATCTGACACCTGAATTTGAAGTATAAATGTTTTTTGAAAGCCAAAGAAAATCAGGTCAAGCAGATTTTTATGAATTTTAGCTTTCAGAAAAAGAAAATTCAATTTATTTCAGTCTTCAAAGAGTGCAGATGGCTTGGAAAGGAAGGTTGTACTTGGATCAGGCAGCAGCACTCGACCTCTGTGCTCTGATCCATTGACTTATATTTTATTCAGTAACCCTCAAGGGCAGCTGCAGAGAGAGCCATACAGGCACCTACACCTCATCATTCTCATTTCTTAGTCATCTTGCCTGAGGGACACTTCTGTACAGAAACGTTTCTAGGAAAAATAGCATCCATGGCAATTGGTTTGAAATTGTCTCTCACAGATACAGATGGAAATTGTGATAATCAACAGCAGCTGCTCACTGGTCCTCCATCTCCCGGGCATGTGCCATACCTCCCATGCCTTAGATACATACAGGTCTGCTTCTGTATAAACTTCTCTCCTGAACACCAGGATCCTTGCTCGGAAAACTAACCTTCTGATACTTGTCCAGGAATACGTATTACTTAGAAAGCTGATTCTCATGATTCAATTACTGATTTGAATCAGTTCCACAGATCTTACTAAGCATATTCAATAAGTAAGAAACATCACACATTGAGTCACATAATTCCCCTTGGACAGAAAATGATATGGCTCAAGAAGTTGAGGGACCTTTCAAAAGATACCCAACTAATAAGACTCAGAGTAAAATTTTAAGGCAGACCTGAGTTTATCTGCATGTCTCTAACTTTAACCAAATCATCTTCTGTCTCCACCAACGTACAGAGGGGAGCATCACTTTGCAATAAGAACTTGTATGGCTCTGGCACAAAGTGAGAATCCGGAGTAATTGTCACATACTAGAAAAGAAACAAATCTTACCTGGAGGTGGCGATCAGACAGCCAGTGCCTCTCAATGAGCTCAGCAAGAGACAGGACCGCAGTCCTTAGACTGACAGGGGATTCAGAGGTGACTTCTACAACAGCTTCCTGTGGGTTTGCCAGGTGACGAGAGCCTGGACAGATGGACAGAATAAGACAGAGTAGTTAGAAGAAAGAAAAGGTGAAGGACATAGTTTCACCTCTGGGCAATCTTGTCTCTTTCTCTTTCCTCCTGGCCTCTTTTCTCTGGCAGACTGCGGAGAACTGGCAAGGCTGGCAAAGCCACTGACATGCATCTCAGCTCCCAGGGCACAGAAAGAGCTGAAGCCTTTGAGCCATTTCTTTGCAACTTGCTGCAAGTTTAAGGCCACACGTGATAAAGCTTTTTTTATGGGAGAGTGAAAAAAGAAAAGACCACTTGTGATCTTACTTGCTGATCCCAGAAAACATAGCTCTGTAGGGGGCCAGTGGGTAAGGGAACAGGAGAAAGAGGAGGGAAAAGCTTGTAACAAATATCTCTCTCCTTCTTCCAAGAAATTTTAAGCCAGCCAATCCTTGGGGACATCAATGGGATCCTTTTGTTTTGCTTTGTTTTTTTAAGGCTAGGGCTAAATCTCTGCATGATATTTTTCCCTTTGAGATTCTAGACTCTGCAAGGAGCACGTATTAGGTCAGTATCAAGACTCTGCTGTTTTTTCCAGAAAGAGTTGATTCTCAAAGAGATTCTCAGTTGCTCACATGCACAATTCTAAGAGTCTTGAAACTAGACGGGGAGAAACAATGATCTTTGGGCATTTCATTGTTGATTGTACCTAATTCCAAAGAATGAGAATCCTTCTTACACTGAGAAATTTTATAACTATTTTTAAAGGATTTGGAAGTGTTGGCTTGCTTTTGGTTTACACTTACCAGTGAATTTGGTACTGGATTGTTCAAAATTCCCTGTATTATGTGTTATTGACTGTAGTATGACTCTGACTCTGGGTTACTCACTTAACTTAGTTACTGAGTTTCAACTTTCTGCAATAAAAAATGTTTTATTAAAACAACCAACAAAACCCCAACACTCACTTCATTGTTGTTAAGATGAAAAGATCTCATGCATTAGCAAGCACTTCAAGCATAATAATAATGTACCGAATTAGTAAAAGGAATCATCATCACACATGTCTAATTTTATCTGGCACATTGGTAGGATTGCTAATTAACATTATTATAAATTCATGAACCACATTTTTTAAGATGAAAGGAAAATAAGGGTTTATCAAACTGATCAATGAAACAATGGTGTATTCAGACTCTGGACACTCAAATATTTATTTTACTAATCAGTCTTCATCATTAGAAATAATGAACACGAGACTTCCCAGAAGGTGGAGACTGAGCAACACATACCAGAGGGCCTGGGCAGAAATCAGTACAGTAGAGTTACTAAGAGGGAAATTGAACACTTCTGGTTCACTGGAGGAGCATTATAAAGATAAGTAGGCACAGATCCACAAGGTTTTGAGGGGCTGGGGGCTTTGGGCTTACCATAGTAGATAGAGATGGCTAGAGTTTGACCTTAGCCCTGCCACTGTCTCAGTTGGGGCTGGAATCACTTGGAGCCAGCGCAGGGGTTTTATCACAACACAGCCACAGCTTGCCGCCACCTCAGAGCAGGGAGTAAAC
>NW_022103918.1:7514320-7515891 GCF_000313985.2 Echinops telfairi | reverse complement strand
GTAACTCTGGACTCTGGACCATAGCAGTGGGTGCTGCCACGCGGCTCACTGTTGGCTGCAGTGCAGTCAGAGCAGAGAGGAAGTGTGAGGTCGCTTTAAATAAAACAATAAACAATAAATATGTACCATATTCTTTTTAATGGAAAAGTAAGATATCCCCTGAAAATAAGACCCAGTGCATCTTTGGGAGCAAAAATTAATATAAGACACTGTCTTATTTTCAGGGAAACAAGGTAGCTGCAGGCAGTTCAAAGAAGAGTTCTTATGGGTCTCCTAGAGAAAGGCAGTACTCTTCAACTCCCTGGAAAATGGCAACTGGCTCCTATACAATAATGCAATGCAAAAAGCAATCAGCCCCAACGACCTCAATGAAAAACAGGAGAAACAAAAAGCAATGGCAGAAGATATCCTGAACCTAACGGCGTGCATAGAAGAAGCAGACATTGATATGCCACAGAAAGAAATTTTCACAATGCTGCTTGAAGTCATACAGGATATGAGGGAAACAATACAGAAATATGATGAAAAATGGAGGATATAAAGCCCATACCCTAAGGAAAATACAAGAGCTTAGGGATGAGATAACAAAAACCAGTAGCAGACTCATGGACTTTACCAATCAACTGGAGGAGGCACAGAACTGCACCAGAGACCTAGAGGACAGCCAAGCAGATTTTAACAAACATGAATAAAAATCTAATAAGCTCATCAGAGAAGCTGAAGAAAACCCTAGGAGCTATGCTTGGTGATATGAAGAGGAACAACATCAGAATAATTGGATTACCAGAGGCAGACACAACAAAGAAGTCATCTGCAAAAATAGTGAGAGAATTCTCAGAGGAAAACTTCCCCAGCTGAATGAATGAAAATCAGACACTTCAGGAGGCTGAAAGAACACCAGCTAGACTGAATCCCAAGAAGAAGTCACCAAGGGACATAATAGTTAAACTATCCAACTTTGAGGGAAAAGAGAAAATCATGAGAGCAGCTGGGGATAAACAAGCAGTCACATATAAAGTTTCCCAAATAAGAATATGCTCAGACATATCAGCGGACGCTGAAGAAGAGGAGAGAGTGGAGTAACATTCCAAAAATTGAAGGAAAATAACGCAAACCCAAGGATAATCTTCCCAGCCAAATTATCTCTCATGATAGATGGAGAATTAACAGTCCTCCCAGTCAAGGAAAAACTCAAAGAATATGTTAAAAAAAACCAACTCAGCCCTACAAAAGATCCTTGCCGACCCAGTATGGGCAGAAGAACAACACTCACCGAACACAAGCAAGAGACCACCACATAGAATAACTCTACCCAGAGGGCAAGAAAGAGAAAACAGAGCACAAGATAGCATTGGCTTATGGGTGGAAAGAAGTCAAGAATGAACCACAAACACAAACGCACACACACACTGATAAGAAAAGGAGGTAAGAAAACACCCAACACAAAAGTTATAAAATGGCATTACAGTGTCCACAGATGGAGATCATAACCCTGAACATCAATGGACTGAACTCAGGCATTAAAAGACTGAGGCTAGCAGACTGGGTTCAAAAACACAACCCATCAATCT
>NW_022103918.1:7509807-7511014 GCF_000313985.2 Echinops telfairi | reverse complement strand
ATTTGGCGATACCTAAAACAGATGGAAATTGAGCTAGCACATGACCAGCAATCCCCCTACTGGGCATATACCCAGAAGAGGCAAGAAATAAACCATGGCCAGACATCTGTGCCCCAATGTTCATCGCGTCACAATTCATAATTTCCATCAACAGATGAATGGATTAAAAAAGTGTGGTACATACAATGGAGTACTACTACGCATCCATTGCTAAAAAGCAGTGATGAAGGTACAAAGCACATGGCAGAACTGGAGGAAATCATGCTAAGTGAAGTAAGCCAAGCACAAAAGGACAAGTACAACATGAGTCTGCTGAGGTAAGCTTGAAAAAAAAAAATGCAAAGGGGGCACAGGGAATAAGCTACTGTATACAGACATTCCTGGGGTGAAGTCCAGGTAGTATGGCAGGGGCCAGACAAAATCCAGGGATACATATGGTAGCCAATTTAAAATGAGGGGGAGGGAAATAAATAAAAAAAGACATGGGTAGAGGGGGAACAGGGAGGGTACTAACCCACCCAAGGGGTACGTATTATTTATATCTCCATAGGGAAAGTTAGACCAGACTTCAACCTGGTACTCCAAGACATGAATGCCACATACCAGCATGAAGCAGGGAACCAATAGAGATGTCTGAGGGGCCGGTCCCAATCCCAACTATGTGGACAGCACAGAAGAATTTACTTCAGAGGACAGCACTGAAGCTACAGCTCATGGAGAGGGACATGTCTGATCAGAGCACACAGGAGCATATGAAGGGGGAGGTGGAGTGAAGCCCATCCTGGCCTACCAAGCCTTAAGGATGTAAAATCTGCTCAGAGCAGCCAATGCATAGAGAAGACCATATGGCCGGCCCCACTACGAAACATGACATCACTCACTGACCCATAGCCCTACTGGGAAACAGCACTGGAGATGCGGTGTGGGAATTGTACACCACTCTGAGGCAAAACACTAATGGCATGGAAAAGAACAGCAAGGGGAACAGAGCAAAAGTAGACTTGGAAGCCAGGGCATGGAACCCCTTTAGATTAAACCGAAAACACTCCTAAAGGTCAACAACCAGATCTTGAACTATTTTACAGGCTTTTTTTTTTTTTGTCATTGGTTTGTTGTTGTTGTAATGTTTTCTTTTGTTGCTTTGTTTTGCTCTGTCTTGTTCTTTGTACATATTATTGTCTCTGCAGGTCTATTTAGATAAGATAGG
>NW_022103918.1:7507333-7508760 GCF_000313985.2 Echinops telfairi | reverse complement strand
TAAGGGAATGATGGGGTAGAAAGGGGCAACCGATCATAAGGATCTACATGTAACCCCCTCCCTGAGGTATGGACCACAGAAACATGGGTGAAGGGAGATGTCGGACAGTATAAGATATGACAAAACAATAAAAATTTATAAATTATCAAGGGTTCATCAGGGAGGGGTTGGGGAGGGAGAGGAAAAATGAGGAGCTGATAGCAAGGGCTCAAGTAGAAAGTAAATGTTTTGAGAATGATGAGGGCAATGAATGTACAAATGTGCTAGCCACAATGTATGTATATATGGATTGTGATAAGAGTTGTATGAGCCCCCGATAAAATGGTTAAAAAAAAACCACAACAAACACCATCAAGTAGATCCTACAGTTTACAATCTATCGAAAGGTTTCTGACAGAGCTGTGGTTTAGTCCTTTGGCCTCACAAAGACATGCAATTAATTCCTGGCCTATTTCCAAATTGTTCCTATCCATTCTCCGATTTATATTCTGTTCATGTAGTCAAAAGTTATCACAATATTTAACATCATCTTCAAAGCTTCTCATCTATAGTATTAACATTGAATTGTATTCCCTCATGCATACTTTTATCTTCTAGGCCAGAGGTCTGCAAACTTTTTCCACAAAGGCACAAACCATAATAATTTAGGTTGTGTGGACCACACAACCCCTACCATAATCTCTCAACTCTGCCCTTGCAGTGAAAAATGCACCATGAACCCAAACAAAACTCACTGCCATTGAGTTGATTTCAATTCATAATGGCTCTATAGGCTAGGTTAGAACTCTCCTTTTGGGTTTCTGAGACTGTAAATATTCACAGGACCAGAAAGTTTCCTTTTGCTTCCATTGACCAGTTGGTGGTTCTAACCTGCTGACCTTGCAGTTAACAGCTCAATACATAACCCAACATACCACCAAACCCCAAACAGAACTCACTGCCATATGACTCATGGCGATTCTATAAGGCAGGGTAGAACTGCCACTGTGCATTTCTGAGACTATAACTCTTTATGGGAGTAGAAAGCCTCATGTTTTTCCCATGGAGCAGCTGGTAGTTTTGTACTGCTGATTTGTGGTTAGCAGACAAAAAAGTAACCACTATGCCACCAGGGCTCCTTAAATGCATCATAGAGAATATATAAACAAATGAATGTCTCTGTGTCCACACCCAACCCTGCCCTTCTCCCCAGCAAAGGCTTTATTTACAAAATCATGTGGCTGATTAGATTTAGCTCACAGGCCATAATTTGCCAATCTCTGCCCTAAATGTTGGGGTTATCAAATTCTATACCTCTTCTATAATCTCAACTTTCATTATCCTATTTTGTAACCGATCCCTTCTGTATTTGCAGATGATTTCTTTTATTTAAAATTATTTTATTGGGAACTCTTATAGCTCTTATCACAATCATACATACATCCATA
>NW_022103918.1:7488169-7507064 GCF_000313985.2 Echinops telfairi | reverse complement strand
CACCCTCGTGGCCCCTTGATAGATTATAGATTGTTAATTATTTTCAAATCTGACATTGACTGCTGTCTTCCTTCCCCTCTGGTTTCTTTTGTTCTCCCCCCTGGATGGGGGTATGTGGTTATGTGCCGTTCATTATGATTGGTACTCTCCTCCCTCCCCACCGCCCCCCTTCCCCCTATGCTTTTGGTATCTCTGTTCCCATTCCTGTTCCTGGGATCCACGTGTTGTGAGTTTTATCTCTTGCCTGTACCTATGTACATGCTCCCGTCTAGTCCAGAGTGGGAAGCGGCACTGGTGTCATGATAGTGGGGGGTGAAGAGGCCTCAGGGATGAGAGGTATATTGTGTGATCCACTCATGCTTTAATGCACCCTGATTGACTCACCCACTCCCTGCAACCCCTCTGTGGGGGCATGTTCCATCGTCCACAGATGGGCTCTGGGTCTCTGCTCCAACTCTCCTCCATTCTCACCAATGCATTTTTGTTTGTTTCTTTCCTGTTTGTTGTGAATCTTCTGATACACATTGCCCGGTCTTGATGACACCTCACGATTGCACTGGCTGGTGTGCTCCTTCCACGTAGGCTTGTTGCTTCACTGTTGGATGGCTGCTTGTTTAACTTTAGGCCTTTAGACCCCCAGACACTATACCTTTTAATAGCCGGACACCATCCTCTGTCTTCACTACATCTGCTTAAGCACCCATTTTGTCTTCAGTGATCATGTAGGGGGGAGCATAACAGAATGCCAATTTGTTAGAACAAAGTCTTCTTGTATTGAGGGAAGGTATGAACTGCAGCCCAATAATCATCTGCAGCTTCAGTGTATTGCCTTATAAATATATGTACATAGACCAATACCTCTATTTTTATGGATTAATGTATTTACATAAGTACACACCTCTGTTAATATCTCTATCAATGCCTTTGCTTCCTAGAGCTTGCCTCTGTTTCCTTTTGCCTCCTCCTGCCCTGCCATCACTTTTCCCCTTCTTCCACCTCTTAGTGCTTCCTCTTTGCTAGCTCGGTGTTGCTCTAATACTCATAGTATCTCTTTCCTCCTCTACATGTTGGCTTTAATTCCCTAGTTGTTCCCCTGTCCATGATGTCGTCCACTCACCACACCCTTCTCCCCACCTCCTGAAAAATAAGCTCAGCATTTTTCAATCTGAAAGAAATGAAGAAAACAATGTAAGCCTCAAGTCATAATATTGAAGTATTCTATGGGTAACATATTAATGATGCAGTAAGCATTAAAAGAAGATGGAAAGAATACATAGAGTCATGATACCAAAAAGAACTGTTTGTCATTCATTCATTTCAGAGGGTAGCTTACAGTCAAGAACTGATGATAGTGAAGGAGAAGTTCAACCTGCTCGGAAGACATTATTGAGAAACAAGTGATCTGCAATGGGATATCAATTGAAATGTGTCTACAAATTGATGTAAAGGAATTCAGAAGGCAGCTACATGGACAACTGAGATCCATATTTGTGCCCACTCCAAAGAAATGGGACCCAACAGAAGATGAAAGTTATTTCATAATACTATTCATATTAGAAAGATTTTACTGAAAGTAATTCAAATATGGTTACAGCAGTACATCATCATGGAACACCCAGAAATTCTATCTAGATTCAGAATAACACATGGAACAAGGGCCATTATTGTTTACATCAGCTATATCTTGAGTGAAAGCAGAGAATACTAGAAAGATGCTTAATTGTGCTCTATACACTCTGTTTGCAAAGGCATTCAACTGTGTTTATAATAGCAAACCTTGGCTAACATTTGGAAGAAAGGCAACTCCAGAACAGTTCATTGTGCTCATGCAGAACCTGTGGACAAACTTAGAGACAGTCATTCTAAAAGAACAAGGGAAGATTACTTGGTGTACAATACAGAAAGTTTTGTGCTGGGGTTGTATACTTTCCCTATACTTATTCTGTTGGGAGGGAGAGCAATAATCAGAGAAGCTGAACTTTATAAAGAAGAACTTAACATCGGCATTGGAGGAAGGTTCAATAACAATCTGCTATATGTAGATGACACAGCCTTGCATCCTGAAAGGGTGGATATCTTGAGCCACATGCTGCTGAAGATCAAGACTTGAATCTTTGCTGGCCCCAATCCCAACTACTATGTGGACACCTACCCCTCCCCCCCAGAAAATTTTATTTCAAATGACAGCATTGAAACTGCAGCTCGGGGAGAGGGCCATATCTGATCAGACCTGCGGAGATAATAGCGTGCACAAAAACAAAACAGAGCAAAACCAAGCAACAATATACAATAAAACAACAACAAACCAGTGACAAAAACAAAACAAAACACAAGAAAGAAAAGTTTGTAGTTAGTTCAAGGACTGGTTGTTGACCTTTAGGAGTGTTTTCCAGTCCAGTCTGATGCCAGGGGCTTAGGTGGAGAGGAAATGTTTTGAGAATGATGAGGGCAATGAATGTACAAATGTGCTTTACACAATTGATGTATGGATGGATTGTGATAAGAGTTGTGTGAGCCCCTAATAAAACGATTTAAAAAAAAAGAATCTCAAGGGAAAATCACTTTAGGACAAACAGCTGGTTTGGGTTTTTTTTCCAAATGAAAAATTACAACATAAAAATTTAGTGAATATTAATAAATATAAATTTGGGATTTCCTCTTGACTCCATTAGGCTACCAGAAATAAACTTAAGTTCGTACCTTGTAACCTTTTGGTTCTGACTATGCCCTTCGGTTTGATAATTCACTGGTATAACACAATAAGTGTACTGTTGTCAAGCCAATGCCAACTCATAGAAACCCTATACGACAGAATATAATTGCCTTATAGGGTTTCTCAGACTATAAATCTTTTTCGGAAGCACAGTGCCTCAACTTTCTCTCACAAAACAGATGTTGGAGTCGAACCACTGGCTTTCTGGTAAGCAACTCCACACATAACTGAACACATAACCAGGACTCCTTAGAATTACGGCTAGAACATATAAAATGTGTTATATGTTTGTGGTTGAAAATATGCAGTGGACACAATTGACTCCAGTGAATCAATGACCATGAAATGTTGCAAATCTGAGCAAAGTTTCATTCCATCTACATTAAACTTATCAAGTGTCTGAGCAAACTTCATAGCACCGGAAAAAAAAATAGAACATCCAAATAAGATCAGCGTATTAAAGAGACCCACAGAACAATGTGTAGGATTCTATCTTAGAAAATCAATAAATACTCAGGTTCCAAATGCATAAACTTGGTTTTAGTTTAAAACAAGGTAGTCATAGCAAGGAAGGTATATTAGTCTGGGTACATTAGAGAAACAAATCCACAGAAACTCATGTATAAGAGAGAGAGTTTTATATAAAGGCTAAGTGCACATCAAGAAAACATCCAACCCAGTGCTGCTCAAGCCCACAAGTCCAACATTAACCCATATGTCTGACACCAATCCACAAAGTCCTCCTTCATCTCACAAAACACATGCAGTGATGCCAACTGCAGGAGGAAAACCGAATCAGTGAATGTGTAAACATCTCAGTGCTGGCAGGCATCTCCACACGGCTGCTCCAGCACCCAGGGCTGCATCAGGGTAGGTCGATGCGGCTTCTCCTCAGGGATGTCTTGCAGAAAGTGAGCCTTGCCAGCTGAAGCAGGAACTGGCTAAGGCAACTGCACCTTGGTCCGACCATCAGAAAGCAAAAGACCTGAAACCTCGAAAGGCGAGGCTCATCAAGACATTTATCTCATCTCCCTTCAATTAACCGCAAATGTGTTTATTGGCCAGGTTGGCACAATAAACTTTAACTAACTCAGTAGCAATTCAGACCTCACAAAGTTCATTTAGAACTGTCTAATCAGAATCAACGATTACAATGATAATGCAAGCTAAATGGTTAGAACTTAAATATTTAGATATCAGCCATTTACACTTAACAAAAGGCCTCCGGAGGAAGACTAACTGCTATTTCAGCTCAGGTGAGGATCTTTGCAGGTGGGCTCCAAGGTCCATAGTGACAGGCAGAGCCTCAAGAAGAAGCAATTGTGTTGCCAGGTGCTAGACCTTATTTAAGACAAGTGTTTGAGAACTGAACCAAACACTGCAGTGTTAGGCCATCCTCATGAGCACCTGAAGATTGGACCATTATGATCCATAGAGTGCTTATTGGTGGTTTCCAAAAGCAGTTTCTCAAGGCCAACCCTCTTCCCTATTTTTATCTAATCTATCTTAGTCTAAAGGAGCTCTGGTGACGTAGTACACATTAGACCGGGATATGCAAGGTCTAAAGTTTGAAACCGCTCTGAGAAAGACCAGGTTTTCTACTACCCTAATCAGTTACCACCTGGGGAACTCACAGGGTCAAGTCTATCCTGTCCTATAGGGTCATCATGAGTCCACATCAACTCCATTGGAATTGGTTTGTTTTTTCAGGGTTTTTTGTTTTTTTGGTCTTAGTTTGGAAGCTCCACTGAAACCTATTAAACATCTCACAGCAGTACACAGCCTCCACTAACAGACAACTGGTAGCTCTGAATGAGATAAGTTAACCAAGATAACTGGGTTTTCCATATAGAAAAAGAGAACTCTACCACTGAACCAACACTGAATTCCCCAAATAAGATTGGACATGTATTATTAATAGTTTGAGCTCCATGATAGGTGCATACTTAAAACTCACCACCATATGAGTGAATTTTGACTCATAGCCACATTAAAGGTCTGTGTGTTTTCTGAGACTGCAATTCTTTATAGGAGTAGAAAGCCTCAGTGTTCCTTATATATCATGCTGTCTCTTTTGAATGTGTTTGAAAATGTCCACAATTGAGTTTTAACTAATAACTAAGTAACTAGAAAGAGAGAGATGATAGATACATAGATACATGATAGATAAAGAAATGGATTCGACCTTGCAAGTCTGGCTAGACCAGAGGAGATACACTGGTACAGATAGGAACTGAAAATACAGGGAATCCAGGGCGGATGATCCCTTCAGGGCCAGTGGTGTGAGTGGCGAAACAGGGAGGGTAGAGGGAGAGTGGGTAGGAAAGAGGGAACTGATTACAAGGAACTATATGTGACCTCCTCCCTGGGGAATGGACAACAGAAAAGTGGGTGAAGGGAGACGTCGGACAAGGCAAGATATGACAAAATAACAATTTATAAACTATCAAGGGCTCATGAGGGAGGGGGAGCGGGGAGGGAGGGGAAAAATGAGGACCTAATACCGGGGGTTTAAGTGGAGAGGAAATGTTTTGAGAATGATGAGGGCTATGACTGTACAAATGTGCTTTACACAATTGATGTGTGTATGGATTGTGATAAGAGTAGTATGAGCCCCTAATAAAATGATTTTTTTAAAAAAGAAATGACAGCTGTTAGTGGAGGAATCTCAAATTTATATCTGTGACCCAAGTGTGCCCCATAAATCATAAATTCTGTATTAGAACTTAAATTCTCAGCAGACTGTTTGCAGAAGGGTATGGATGGCAAGGCGAGCCCAAAATCTGTTTGCAGATTCCCTTGAGTGGAGAGTGAGGAGCCTTGGGGATGTAGTGGTTACTCATTGGGCTGTACTCCGCATGGTGAGCAGTTCGAAACCATCGGCAACACTTCGGGAGCAAGACTGGGCTTTCTATTCCCATAAAGAGTTACAGTCTTGGAAATCCACAGGAGATCGCGATGAGTCAGCATCGACTCAATGGCAGTGCATTTTATGGTTTTGTTTTTGAATGGAGAGTAGATCAAGGCTCCACTGTATTTTGTCTAATCATTAAGCAAGGATGCAGATAAAGTTGCCCTCAAGTTGAGTGCTATGGAAAGTAGATTACTTCCATCACTCTCAATCTAGCTCTGGGAAGGGCAGTCTCCCTTTGGGACTTGCTTGTGTATGTCCTTGATGGAGAGTACTTTGGGTCCTCATAAGTCATACCCTATCAGTTGTGTCCTGACTGCTGTGGTCAAAAGGCCCTGGACAAGTTTTGTAAACTCTTTTGTCTAATATGATGCCTGTGTCTCTATCATGGTCTTGTTCCTGCTTCTGTAGCCCCACTTGTAACTGTGATGTATTGATCTGCCACCAGTCATGATTTTGCAATTGTTTCCTTTGTGCCATGCCCCATTAATTAGTATCCTAAGTATGAGTCCTTATATGCCATTATGACCTCGTGCTGATGGCCTTCCTCATCCACATGATGTGTCTAAGTCTTTGCTCCTCTTAAGACTTAATAAATGTTCTCCTTAAGTTATATATGAGATTGGGGCTCTTTTGTATCCCAAAACATCTCCAAAATTTCATATCCTCAATTTTCACTCTCCTCAAACAGCTCTGTCCCTTCTCTATCTTTGCTCACATTTTGCTTTCCTAGTGAGATGAACCCATTAAAGTGTAAGTGAAGTTGTTAGTGTAGAATCACCTTTGACTCATGGGAACCTTTTGTATAACAGAACAAAACATTGCGCAGTCCTCTGTTATTCTCACAATCTGTCCTATGCTTGAGCTCATTACTGCAGCCCATGTCAATCCATTTCATGACAGCTTGCCCTCATCTTTGAGAACCCTATCTCAAACCTGGCATCCTTTTCTAGACTAACTGGCATTATCGAAGTGATGGACATCTGATGACATGTCCAAGGTAAGCCAGGTGAAGTCTTGTCATCTTCCTTTCTAAGGAGCTTTCTGGCTGTACTTCCTCAAGATTGATTTGTCCATTTTCTAGTAGTGCATGCTATTGCAATATCTTTTGACAATACTGACAAAAATGAGACTGCATATTCCTATAAAGATTTACAGTCTCAGAAACACTCTATTGAGATGATATGACTAATAATTGACTCAATGACCAATTTTTTGCCAATGCTACAATTCAAATGTACTTCAGTTTTCCTTTTGTTTGTCCAACTTTCGCTTGCATACAAGATAATAGAACAGGCCAAGGCTTGAGCCAGATGCAGCGAAGTCATCAAAATGACATCTTTGCCTTCAGGCACATTAAATAAGTTCTTTACAGTTCTTAAAATAGGATGATTATTCTAGGTAATTTGGGATCTATGAAATAACACGAATCCATAAAAACGGATTTTTCCTAGTTGGAACCAGAAGAGATGTAGTAACATTTACAATATTTTAAAGTCTGAGAAGAAGTCCTGGGTTCCTGCTGGTTGAAAACGAGGTAGGGTGCAACACCAGAAGGTTCAGAACCTGTGAGATGTTGTCGGCGAAGTAGATTGCCAGGTCTTTCCCACAAAATGAAATGCACAAAGGTAAACATCCCAGGCAACAGTGGGCTGACACGGACTGGTCTTGACCATTTGAGTTTACTATGCCAAGAATGAAAAATTTAAGAGGAATGACTGCATTCATCATCAAAGAGAACATTTCATGATCTATCTTGAATGACAATACTATCTGTGAGTGGATAATATTTATATGCCTACAAGGAAGACCAGTCAATGTAATTATTGTTCAAAAATACACATCACCTATGAAAGGTGGTGGTGAAGCTATTGAAGAATTCTACAAACTTCTTCAGTCTGAAGGTGAATTGGGCATTCGAATATGAAATTTAGATACAAAGAGGAAGGATCGTTAGTTGGGAAATATAGCCTTGGTATAGAAACAAAGCTGGAGATCACAAGATACAGTTTTGCAAGACTTTGCGGCAAATACCTTTTTTCAACAATGTTTATGACAATTATAAATGTGGGCTTCACCAAATAGAATACATAGGAGTCAATTTTACTATATCTATGAAAACAACAGTGAAGAAGAAGACGCTGAATTTCATCAGCCAAAGAAAGGCCAGGAGGTAACAGACCATCAATTGATAATATGCAAGCTCAAGAATTGTCTTCAAGTTGAAGCTAAAGAAAATTAAAACAAGTTGAAGAGCCAAAGTATTCCCTTGAGTGTATCCTACCTGAATTTAAAGAACCTCTCCAGAAGAAGTGATGGAATGGCCATTGAAAGGTTCTAACAAACTAAAGCAGTGATGCAATCACTCACTAGTTGTGTCAAGAAACTTGGATAGCAATTGAGTATGAGATTAATATTTGTGCCCATCTCAACGAGAGGAGACACAACAGTATTTGTAAAATACTAAGCATTATTGTAATATCACAGCCACATAAAATTTTGCAGGAATTACTTTAAAATACAGTTCCAGCTGTATGCTGACAGGGAGCTGCCAGACATTCAAGTCCCAGTTAGAAGAGCACACGGAACAAGGGAGATCATTGCTGATGTGAGATGGATCTTTGTTCAAAGCAGAAAATACCAGAGATAGTTACTTTATTGCATTTGAGTGATTGTGGTTAACAAGCAATTAATAACATTACAAAGGATAGTAATTCCAGAACACTTACTTGTGCTCATGTGGAATTTATATGTAGAATAAGAGACAATCATTTCAACAAGACAAGTTTGTGTCTGCTTTGTATCCTTCCACATACTTATTGAATGTGCATTCTGAGTAAATAATCAGAGAAGCTGGACACTATGAAGAAGTATGTGGCATGGGGATCGGAGGACAACTACTAACACCTTTTAACATGATGATGCTTATTGGAAATGGGGACTGGGGGCACTTGCTGATGAAGATTATAGACTGAAAGGTTAATATGGATTATAACACAGTGTAAAGGAAACAAAAATCCTCACAACTAGACTAATCGACAACAACATGATAAATGAAGAAAATACTGAAGTCAAAGATCTAAATTTTCTTGTTCCCATTATCAATGCTCACAGAAATAGAACTTGAAATGCCCTTTTTGATGCTGCATCTGATGCCAATCCTCCTGAATTTGTCACTAGCAGCATAGTAAACCCAGTCCATTGCAGCTCACTGATGCGTAGGATATTGACTTTATGTATTCCACTTCGTTTTTTATGACTTCCAAGTTTCCTGGACTCATACTTCATACATACTTTCCAAGTTCTGATTATTAATAGGTGTTTGCGGCTGTTTCTTTGCATTTTGATGATGCACTTTCGGCAAACGAAGGTCTTATATAAAGCTTTGCGCTAGCTGCATCATAATGGTTGACTTTACTTTGAGAAGGCAGCTCTTCAGGCATGTTTTAAATGCCTTTCTGACCTAAGGAGCTAATTTCTAGCATGACAGCCAACAATGTTCTACTGCTAGTCATCAGGTTTTCAGTGGCTAATCCCTCAGAAGTGGATAGTCTATTTCTTCTGTGTAGTCTGTCCTTAGTCTGGAAGCTCTGCTCACACATATCCACTTTTGGTGACCCTGCTGGTATGTGAAACACCATTGGCATCGTTTCTAGCCTCACATCAATACAGAAGCGACCATAGTATATGCAACTGAAAGACCAGTGGTGTGTGTGAAAGCTAGACAATGCGTGAGGAACACTGGAGATACATTGATACGTCTGAATTGTGGTGTTGGCAAATATTGAAATACTAGAGACTGCCAGAAGCACAATGCCCATATACTGCTTACCAGGGAGGAAGGCAAGATACTTTGGATATGTTCTCAGGAGCATCACTCCCTAATAAAGGGCACCATACTTGGTAGTGGCTAAGGGAAGAAGTAGAAAACCTTCCACAAGATAGACTGGTACCATGTCTGCAATAAAGAGCTCAAACATCACAATTGTGAGGGTGGTACAAGCCTGGGTAATGCCTCATTCTCTTGTACACAGGGTCACTATGAACAGAATCTATTCCATACACCAAACAACAGGAATCCTGGCATTTCTGTGGGCTAAGCATTGCACTACTAACCACAAAGCTGCTCCTTGGGAGAAAGAGGAGGCTGTCTGCTCCTGTAAACATCTGAGACCTTAAAGAACAATTCTACTCTATCCCATATGGGGTGCCTATGAGTAGCAATCTACTCACTGTGAGAGGTTCATTCAACCATACTGACTGCCTCTGAGTGGATTCCAAATAACACCAACCCTATAGAACAGGGTAGAACCAGCCCTCTGGGTTTCTGAGATGAGAGTAGAAAGCCTCACCTTTTTTCCGAGGAGTTAGCTGGAGGTTCTGAACTGCTGACCTTCCAGTTAGCAGCCAATACATGACCATGCCACAAGGATCCTTGGAAATTGTAGCACTGTCTCACAGTACAAAGCAAGTTCATGAACCACATCACTATTTTTGGACACGGGGAAAATGGCTTCAAAACTCAAGCACTAAGGTTATATAAATAACTACATCAAACATGATACCATGGAATTATATTTATTTTTACATTATCTTCACATTATAGCATCCACATTGATCATAGGTGACTCACAAATCTGATTATTTGGGATATATATTTACTATAATATTAGCATCTATTTATAAAACCAAGAGGCACTTCCAGTAATTCTGGCAAAAAAGAGATTATCATTATGATGGCTAAGCTAAAAAATGATAAAAATAAATACAATTCATCTATATTTTTTCTGTACAGATTCTACTTTTTATAAAACATTTATCAGCCATTAACCAAGCTTCTAAACAAATAATACTTGTGATGGGATGATATTAAGTATTGCCACATAAATCAAGTGCAAGATAAAGGTCAAAGGACAAGATTTATTTCATTTGTAAAACGGTCACCTAAGGTTAAATTCCAATTCCCTCTTCAGTCTTTCTAAAACTTTGATAAAAATTTCAAGGCTATCCATGAATAAATGGATTCAAGTTTGTTGACAGTGGTGAAAATTTCATTGCTAAAAATTATCACATACAAATAACATCTAAACTGTCACTTTGGTTGGCAGTTGCTTGGAAATATTGCTTTCTGTGATCACTAAATTATGTTATTCTAACACTCTCTGGTTTACAAATATCTTATAAAGTCAATAAGTTAATTAAAAGTTACCAATGATATTTCGTTGTCAGAATGGCTGCTTCACTGGGAAGGCAGTTTAACACCCAAAACCAAATGAACTAATCTAAACCATGAACACTCTGAATTCAGATCTTTTTTGCAGTGGCATGTCTCAATAGTATATAGGCAACCAGGGAGAATCTTATATTTGTCATGTTGCATGGAGACCTGTAAAATATTTTAAAAGCACCAATTTGTATTTTATAATTTGCATGATAAAATCCCTAGAGAGCTATATTTGGGGGTAGAGTCTTCCATGATATTTATTTCCAGTGCTTGTCAACTAACACATTGTCCTTGTTGAACAAAATGGTACGTGTTCTTCTGTGAGAGACTATATTAAGAAATAAATGGATACCCTTAAAAAACAAAACTCAACAAACATTTAAGCTAACTTACTATGGTAAAAATCCCATGCAAATATGTTACAAAGAGGATAAAAAACTTCTGATTTGTAAGCTAACCAATATATACTAAAAGTCAAGCCATTAAAGCCCCACTAGCAGGAATGCATATATCTATATACAGTATAAATGTTAGGGTTGTTATCTGAAGATAGCAAATTTATAGTATTCGATTACACTCATTAATATAAAAATTGGAATATCTGATATAATGATTTTTAGTGGAAAAATAATCAATTATGAATTTTTAAAGAAATGTAGGGAGATATTCGATCATTTCACAAGTTATATACACAAAGAAACATTTTAAAATATTTACTTTTCGTTTCACATTGACCATATTGAGTTATTCTCCTACTCTAGAGGGTGCAACATGGCGAGAATGAAAAATCAGTGTTCCTTTCAAAAGGTGTTGCAGCAGCAGGTGCCGAGCTCCATGGGATAATTCACATTCAGAAACACATATAAATGCTCATTTTGGAAAGAAAGACTGGGTGGAAACATTTGTCTGTTAATCCTTTTTACTCCAGAGCCACTTATTCACTAAGTTGGTTTATCCTCAAGCAGCAGGGATGTACTGGATGGTCTTTCCCATTCTATGTAGGTTCCCTTCGAATCCACAATCCTGCTCCTTGTGCTGCATGCTGGCAAAGGTTTCAAATGAAACCAGGCATGATGAATGGGAATCTGAGGGAACAGGCTTGCTTTTAGAATGAGGGCAAGACGTCTTTGTATATTCCCTTTACTAATTTTGGATAACAGACGTAACACAAAGAGCAGCCATGCTTTTCTCCTGTGTTAAGACTTTTGTGGTTGTTTGGTTTCTTCTTGGAAAAGAAAGGAGGAAACGATTCTCTGCTGTGGGTTTTCTTTCTTTTGTAATAGGTACTTTCACGTACTAACAATTTACAGCACTAGAGCTTTACAAATTAATTTATATTTCATTTTCTTTGTGGATTTCAAATGCTAAGCTACCATTTGATCATGCTTGGAAGAAGGGTGTAGTGAATAGTATTTATGTTTGGATGTCAGGATGACTGAGTTTTAATTTTTTTTTAGTAGTAAAATGCTTGTTATAATTGTGTTGGAACTTAGTAAATAAAAATACTAACATATCACTTTTTTTACAACAACCTAAATCAGGATATAATCCTGGATGACACACTCCTTGAGGAGGGGGCATTAGGGGGTGCTAATTCAGAAAGATTTGGATTATATATTTTTTCGTATTTAGCCAAAGTAAAATTGTGACTAAGATAATTTTTATTTGTCATTTATTTATTGGGCC
The DNA here is from genome assembly GCF_000313985.2 of Echinops telfairi. NCBI lineage: Eukaryota > Metazoa > Chordata > Mammalia > Afrosoricida > Tenrecidae > Echinops > Echinops telfairi. The sequence goes on along the minus strand of NW_022103918.1, from coordinate 7,494,530 downwards.
CTTCATGAAACATCGTCTTCAAGGCATGACTTGATATTTAATATCAGAAATATCAAATAATCTTCTTCCCAGTTTTCTACAGCTTAACACTAGTTCAGATTACAGCAAACTATTTAATATCTCAGTACCATGAAACTATATTTTATGGATTTTATTTTAATTACACACTGTAAAAAACCTGTAATTCAAGAACATAAATAAAATTTAAATGTTCTCAATGCTGCTTACATGTGATTTAGCATTATTCTCTTTGAAAAAATTATTTTCATAATTAAAATACCATTTCTTGATGTGAAGTAATGAAGGAATCCATCTAGTCCTATATATATTCAGTATTTCCTATCAATAAGGAGAAGGGTTGGTCTTTTGTTGTCTATGAGTCCCTAGAGAATCAGGAACCTATGGATATCAATGCCTGCCAAAATAATCAGATTTAAAAGCATACTTTAGAATCTGAATCATGTATCAAAAGTCAATTTTGTTTTGTGTGTATATATTATTTCATACTTTGTAGCCTCAACTTCCCTAAGATAATTTACACAGCATCTGAATTTTTTAATTAGTTGATCTAAAGCTACCAAGTAGTCTGAATTTTCAGTTTTATATCATCAAATATATTTAGTGACAGTGTCCAATTGCCTTTTGTCACTATTATTAACCCAATGCTAGAACGATTTGTTAGCATGAATGTAACATTAAATCCAGAAGAAGTAAAAGCACCATTATCGTAACTTTTGCTGTCTGTTTGGCAACCACACAGATTCCTATGCATCAATGGTGTTCACTATAAACTGGAAAATGTTCTGGCTCTTCTCAGACCATGCTACACCCGTGATTAACATAGATTCTCTGGAAAACTCAAGTTTAAGTTATGTTTGCCTTTTACTGAACTCAGTGATTTTGCTTTAATTCACACCTCCCATTGACTTTTCAGTTAGAATCTGAGTACTTTTTAGAGAAACAAACAGATGAATCTAGGATGTAAAAATTGGCAAACTCCTTTCTGATTTGGAATTCTAAGAGTAGTTTACTTTTGGATCGTTCTTCACTGAACACGCCTAAATGGTCTCCAAGTCTCAAGTTCGAATTTGGCTGACCTGACTAGAAAAATGCAATGACAAGATTCAACCATTTATAGCGTTACATCCTGATGAAGCCACGGGAGAAGGGACGGAACCAGAGCAAGGACATACATTATTTCCCTGTCTGTGAGGTGAGAGTGGACGCAGGAAATGCAGTTGGATTTTGTCTTGTACAGATATGTAGATCTTACATATCAGAACTTGAACTATCTGATATGACAATTGACTGAATTTTCCACCATGCACCCTAATTGATCATCCTTAGAAAATAGAGACTCTTGACCTACTCTAGAACATGAAAGTTCACAGAACTCTGCTTATGGAAGCCTTCTGCCAATTTATATGCCATGATATATAAATCAGGAAAGACATTAAAAGGAGTCAAGGGCTAAACAAGCACTCTTGTGGCTTCCATGGTTATTTTCATCATATTTTAAATAATGATAGTGAAGATTCTAGCCCGACTTGAAAGAAATACCTTCAAAAGGAAAATATTGGTGACTTCTAAATGCTTCATCCCTGTGTTAGTCAGTTGTTCATCACACACATCATTCACTTTTTAAAGCAGGCATTTCAAACTTTAGGCTTTATTTATAAGGATGATTTGCATATCTTTATTACTTAGAAAATAATTTATATTTCTCCAACATTTAAACAAAGACTAGGCCTGAGTCTCGTGCTTTTTGCACACCTTTTACCTTCAATGAAAATTCTCTGGAAAACAGGGACAGAGATACAGGGAAATGGAGAACCACCAGTTTCCACTCAGCGATTCGAATAGCGACACTCTGTATGGTGTGGCGTTCTCTCTCGGCATTCTCACTGTGACTGCCGTGACCAGAATTTGTTCTGAAATTCTGTCCATACAGAACAGACAAAATGGATAATGTTTTCAGCAAATTGGATACTTTCTGAAATGAATAGGAGGAACTTCCTTCACTTGTCAGCTGAAGATCAACAAAGATACATGAGGGTGTAAATGAAGAAGGGTGGAAAGGATTTCATGATAAAAACAAACAGGGAAAATGGTATTTTCACTAATCAAACAATATTCTAAAGGTTAGTTTTGGTAGAGAAGTGGAAAGGGATTCTTATTAAGCTGAAAATGATGTCCATGGCATTCTAAATATACTTGGTCTTTTACTTAACAAAAAACTAATCAACTGGCATCCAGGTAAACAGTTCCAACCATTCTTTCCTTTGATTTTATAGATCCCCTACAAATATGCTTTTCCCTAAGTGAATTAGAAATCTCTTCTTTCAAAAGACCTGAGTTAAATTAATGATGTTTACAAATCAGCTCATATTAGATGTAGTAAATTGTATGACTACACTGACTCTACAGGAAGTAAGCTGCGGAGTGGCAGTACTGCTACCTGGGAGGAGAAGAACATGTCACTAGAAGAAAAGATCTTTGTATGTCATTACGCACTGTGTATGGGCAGGGATGCAACCAACTTGATGAATACCCATCCTTTCCCCAATTATCCTACTCATTTAAACAACAAAGGATAACCTCTGGCTGTAATTATCAATCTCCCTAGGTAGGTAAAAACAATTCTGAAATGAACAGGTTGTAATTACAGTGGCGACTATTAGTCCTATCATTCCATGGACTGCAGAGTAAAACAAACATCGGGCAGTGTGCATAGGTTGCCACACCATCATCTAGGCGGCCTCTTACTGAGGCCATGGAGTTTTGAGAAAAGCTGCCGCAATGTGATTCGGTATCGACAAACGACAAACGTTCAGTTCAAGTTTGCATTTTCCATCATCCCACTCACACCACCACTTGATCTTTCCCAATTGATATTTATTTCAGAAACATAGCTGATTTGGGAGAGAGAAATTCATTGTTCTGTAATCAGCTATAAGGGGCCATGTAAGTTAAAATGATGGGTTATTTTTTTTCCTTACTTGCAAAGGAAGAGTGAGAGGAAAATTCAATGGAGACATGCATTTGGCCCACGATCACTGGTATCTACAAATGAGCAGGGCGTGGGGAGAGGGGGTACTCCACAGACCATACTAAGAAAGTAGCAAGGAACAAAATAAATCCGAAATAACAAAAACCTGGTGTTATTCAGAAAAAGACTGAAATAGATTCTGATCATTTAAGTAGGTGTTTGAGTCTACTTGATCTTTTTCTTAGTTGCCCTAATAGTTGAGAAATTGCCTTCAAGCAGTGTTTTCTTTGTATGTGCTATTATTGTGTTTGAAAAAATAGCATGGATTCCTGTTAAATCATTGCTTCAGAAGAATACAATATCCACTTATGAGAAACAAAAGCAGTTTTAATGTAAACACTCTTCTTATGATGTCCGAGGAAATCAAGTGGTGAAATCACTAGCAATCTAAGAAGGGGTGGAAGCCCAGGGCCACACATGGGTCTGCAGGGGGAGTTACAACAAAAGAGTGTTGGGAAGAGACGGGTCCTGGTTAGAGGCAGTCTGTATCTCCTGGATCAGAAAGACATCGGGGAGACAAGGACACCACGTTCTTTTAGTTAGTGAAAGTTACGAATGAAAAATCATTGTCAGCTTCCTCATTAAATGAACAAACAGCAATTCTATGGGATTATCATTCGAGTAGGTGGATGAGTGGCTGCCCATCACCACCCTACAAATGAATCATCATTGTCTTATTGGGCTTGGAGGTGGCCACAATGTATAAAAATGGTGATTAAAATATAACTTTATAAAAATGTTTCCCTTTTTTTAGAGTTTACTATCTACAAAGACAACAACAAAATCTTTATATTTACATCACGATAGCTATGCATGACAAATATAATAATGTGAAATAAAATATTGAAAGTGAGTAGCAACTTTTTAAATAGAGGTTTGGCTCACAGCATAACCAAGTGTAGATAAACAAACCCAAAACACATACAAGCAAAACAACACAAAAACTACTTTCAATGATAGAGGCCCAACCCCCAGATACCTTCCCTGCCAAAAGACAGAGGACAGCAGGCCAGATGCAGACACTGACCTATCGCCACATGTGGAATACCAGGCAGAGGCTGTCAGTGGGAGCTTTACCTCCCAAAGTGAGTCTTCAACCGTTGTCAAGAGTCAGCCTTGTACTAAGCCACCATGACCAAAACCCTTGGAGGAAATCCATCCACCTAGCTGAACACTGTACTTGTTTGCCTTTCCTTCTCATTTTCTCTGACATGTTTCCCAGCAAACTTAAAAAGTCATAAAAGATCACTGTATAACTCGCCCGGCCTTCTCCAGCAACCATCTAGAATTCCAACTCAAAGGACCTGCTTTGAGCATCTTCTTAGAACTGTGTATGTGTAGAGAATGCCATCCCTTAAAATGGTGATTTGATCTTAGGTGATTGACACACGGACTCATAGACACGGTGCTCCTCCTATACATTCATTGGGCTTACAGATTGAACAATGCCTTCTTCCCATGTTTGAGGCTGGTCAGAGCACCTCTGAATAGTGCACAGCAGTAGTTTCCAATCAGGCCCTCTCAACCAGTCCATGGACACGCTGTAGCTGCAAAGGAATCTTCCTTGGCAGCTCACTGGAAGAGGGCATTTGGAATGGCTGCCTCTTCAAGACACTCCAGAGTGAACTTCCTTCTCTTGGTTCACATGCACTAAGTCATTGGCTAGTTATTCTATAAATGACTAAAACTACAAAATTCTCTCTCTACATTCATACCAACACGCATGCACACAAGCACCCTTTCAATCCCTGGCTACACACACTTACACAGGCAGTATTAGCAGTATGTATCAGAATTCCAATAATGCTCTGGATCTTTCTTCCCTCAGTATTAAGGGCAAAAGCTGCCTACTAGTTGGCAACCTACATTTGATGTACTGTTTCCTGGTTAAGCTGCACCATTTCCTTTGTGATTTGTTTTCCTTTATGATTTATGACATCACAGTGACCATTATATATCTTAATATGAATGTTATTAAATTATGGGCCAGTGATTCTGGCTTTTTGAATATGTGCATGTGTGCATGTACGTGTGTGCATATGATTTACATGTATTAGCGTGTGCATTTACACACACACACATACACACATATTTCCTCCTTAAAAAAAACAAACACACACAAAATTTAGAAGCTGGTGTTGCAGTGTGAAAGCTTCTTTGAGTAAGTTTAAACAATGTACCTTACTGTAAAAAGATACACAAAAAATGCAAAGACTCTCAATATGCCATCGCTGTTTGTCCATCTTCTCATATTTCTACAGTGTTGTGTCTAAGTGTTGTGCTGGCTTGAAAAGAGTCTGTGACAAGTGAGTCTGTTTGGAAACGCGGCCTGTCTGCCAATTGTCACTGGTTTGGCTGTGGAGCTGGGATCTCCTCTGCTTTCTGCTTCCCTTTCTCTTCCTCTTCTTCCCTGATAGCCTGAATCTGGTCTGAGGAGTGCAGCAGAGCTGGCTGGTCCAGGGCTTGCTTTTCCACACCTGCCAACCGCTGCTCTTCTTCGATGACCTTCTTCCACATCTTGTGGTTCTGCAGGAGGTGCTGAGTTATTTGGCAGTAGACTTTCCTCCTTTTGAAAGTTTTCTTTCCTGAGAAAACATCAAATCAGAGACCTGAGCACATGAAAGTTATTCCCTTTGAAATGATCAATAGAAGTTAAATATCAAGTGGATACAAATATGTATTACCTAGTTTGCATAGTATAAGAATTTAGTTTTTGAACCGTACATAAGGAGAGGAGAACTCGGAGGTGTGCAGCAACTTACTATAAAGAAGTCTAGTTATAAACACAAATACTTAAAGGCCTGTATTTTGCATTCACAATTTACAGGGTCAATAAGGGACTCTAGACTACTTAGTATACCCAGCATACACCACAACAACCACAACCTCTAGAACCTGCTTCTTACACCTCAACATTACCTGTTCTCCTCCAGTGTACCACCTAAATACATATCCCCCATAATCTTCTGCGCCCAGGTCCTCTGAGTCCCTCCCTCCCCTGCTGGGACCATGTATGCTGCTCTGTCTGTGCATGATCGGCCTGCCCAGTGCCACCCTCACTGCCCACAACAGGCTTGGAACTTCTGCTTTTGACTGGTCAGTGCCCAGATCACCTGAGTAGCTCCCTCCACCCCCAACATTTTACAGCCCATGAACATTGGCCTGTGCTGCATACAATTGGCTTTCCCAGCACTACCCCTGCTGGCCGTGACTGCCTTGCCCATGCTGCCAGAGAGGGCCACCTGATCTTCCCTCCAAACAGATAATCCTTGCTGTCTAGGGAAAGAGCAAAACCCCAGTGAGATAGAGGCA
>NW_022103918.1:7477591-7487505 GCF_000313985.2 Echinops telfairi | reverse complement strand
CATATAGTAGGCAAACTATGCAACTTTGAGGAATGGGAGAAAATCATAAGAGTAGCTAGAGAAAGAAATGCAGTCACCTCTAAGGGTAGTCACATAAGAATATGCTCAGACTTAGCAGAAACCAGGAAGAAGAGAGTGCAGTAGCATCTTTCAAAAAGTTGAAGGAGAATATGGTAACTCAAGACTCCTCCATCCCGCCAAACTATACATCAAAATAGAAGGACAGGTAAAGTTTACCCAGACATGAAAAATTTAGAGAATACATTAAAAAAAAAACAACAACAAAAAAACCCCAAAACCACAACCCACCCAGCTCTACAAAAATTTCTTTCTGGCTCATTTGGCTAGAGGATCAACATCCACAGAGCATATTCACCACTTGAGATCACCGCATAGTATAACTCTAACTAGAAGTCAATGCAATGAAAGCGTAGCCCAGGATGTCATTGACTAAATGATGAAAAGAAGGCAAGAATGAATCCCCCCTCATATACACAACACACAGCTAGTAAATATCCAACACAAAATGTACAAGATAACAGCAAAGAACCCACAAATAGATGTAATAACTCTGAATGTCAATGGCCTGAATTCACCCATTAAAAGAGAAAGGCTAGCCAACTGGATTAAGAAGCAAAACCTATCAATAGGTTGTCTGCAAGAAACACATCTAAAGCTCACAGACAAAAATAGTTGAGGATCAAAGACTAGCAAAAAGTATATCAAGTGCTAATAGCAATTTTTAAGAAGCACGAGTTGCAAATCTACTCTGAAAAATTCAATCTCAAGGTGCAGGACATAAGAGACAAGGATGGGCACTATATAATGCTTAAGAGATTAGTAGACCAAGATCCAGTGAGCATAATAAACATATAAACGCCTAAAGAGAGACCCACACAATACATCAATCAAATCCTTCAAAAGATGATAAAAGGAATCACAGGATGAACAATCATAGTAGGAGACTTTAATACACTGCTCTCTTAGAAAGACAGATCATGGGAATGAAGCTCAACACGGAGGCTAAAGAACTGAACTCCACCATTTGACAACTTGACCTGATAGACAGAGCTCTCCTGCAAAAAATTTCACATTCTATCCAAGTACACCTGGCATGTATTCAAAAATAGACCACATCCCAGGACACAAGTCAAGCTTGAGTAAATTCAAATATATCGAGTTCACTCAGACTTCATTCTGTGACCAATACTCCATAAGGCTGAAAATTAGCAAAATGAAGATAAAATCAAGGGCAAATACTTGGAGGTTGAGTAACTTTCTTCTTTAAAAGGAGTGGACACTGGCCCAAATTAGAGATGAAATTAGGAAGTTTCTAGATACAAATGAGAATGGGAATACAACATACCAAAACCTATGGGATATAGCAAAAGGAAGTTATCACAGGATGTTTGATAGAGATAAATGCATATATGATGGCTTATGGTTCAGCAATTGGAAAAGAGTCAACAAAATAATCTTGTAATAGTAAAAGACAGGAAATCATGGAGATAAATGGGTGGGGAAAAATAATGCAAAAAATCAATGTGGTAAAAAGTTGGTTATTTGAAAGAATTAACAGAATTGACAAACCGTTGGCAAATCTAACAGTAAAAAGAGCCTATGTCAATATACAGGAAGAGGGATGAAATGGGAAATTATAACAAACCCTGATGAAATTAAAAGACTAATTACACAGTACTAAGTACTATGAAGGTCTGTACTCCAGTGAATACAACAACTTGGAAGATATAGACAAATACTTGGGAAAACAAATGCTCCCCAGATTGTCTCACATAGATGTCAAGAAACTGAAAGACCCATAGCAAAAGAAGAAATCACTAAAGTTATCAAGGGAATACTAACTAAAACAAGTCCTGGCTCAGATAGCTTCACAGGAGAATTCTACCAAGCATTCATGGAAGAGCTGACACCAATTTTACACAAGCTCTTCCATAGCATAGAAAAGGATGGTAAACAGCCAAACACATTCTATGAAGCCAGTATAACACTGATATCAAAACCGGGCAAGGATCCCCCAAGAATAGAGAACTACAGGTTAATATCTCTAAAGAAAATCAATGTAAAAATCCTTAACAAAAATTTGGCAAATAGAATACCAAAGTATATAAAATGAAGAATTCATCATGACCAAGGGGGATTCATACCAGGGATACAGGGATGTTCAACATCCTAAAATCCTTCAACATTATCCATCACCTTGAAAAGAAAAGGGGTAAGAACCATATGATAATATCAATAGATGTCAAAAATAGAATTTGACAACATTCAACACCTGTTCTTAATTAAGACACTCAAGAAGATAGGATTGGAATGAAATAAAGTCAATATAATTCAAGCGATATATGAAAACCAACAGCCAGTGTTACAATCAATAGAGAAAACATGAAAACATTCCCACTGAAAAGGGGAACCAGGCAAGAATACTCCTTGTCCCCACTTTTATTCCTCGAGGTTCTAACTAATAACATAAGGGAACAGAAGGACCTCAAAGGTATTCATCTGGGGGAAGAAGAAGGGAAACTATCATTAGTTTATAAACGAAATGATTCTATATATTGAGAACCCCAAAGACTCCACAATAGGAGTGCTGGAAGTGATACAGGGATATGATAGAGTGACAGGATACAAGATCAGCAAGAAGAAATTCATCTGATTCTTATATAAAACTGATTGCATGAAATAAAAAGAGAACAAGAAGGTAATATCCTTCACAGTAGCCAAGCATAAATTGAGATATCTAGGGATACACTTAATCAAAAGATTCCAAAAGATCTGTACAATGAAAACTACAGAATATTATTTCAAGAAACCAAAAGGGACCCTCACAAATGGAAGAATATCCCATGCTCATGGATTGGAAGACCCAATATTGTAAAGATGTCAGGCCTACCCAAGGCCCTGTAAGTTCAATGCAATATTAATACAAATACCAGAATCTTTTCTCAAAGAAATGGAAAGACTAATTACCAACTTCATATGGAAAGGGAAGAAGCCCAGAATTGGCAAAGAACTCAAGAAGAGTAAAGTGTTGGGGCTTGTATTAACTGACTTTAAAACATAGTTGTCAAGATAGCATGGAACAGGTATAATAACAGAAACACAAACCAATGGATAGGAACAGAAAATCCAGAAATAAGGTCAGCAGCACACAAACAACTGATTTTCAATATGGGCCCCCCAAATATCAAACAAGAAGCAGATGCTTTTTTAACAAATGGTTGTGGAAAACCTGGATATCTATCTGTAGAAAATGAAGCAAGACCCTGACTTCAAACCCCACACAAGAACAAATTCAAGGTAGATCACAAATCTAAAGGTAAAACCCCAAATTATCAGGATTATCAATGAGAAAATTGGGACAAAGTTAAGAACCTTAGTTCAGGGAATACATGGGCTATCAGAAATAAGGAAGGATACACACTCAGAGGAAGATAAAATAGACAAGTGAGACTTACTAAAGATAAAACACTGTATACATTGAAAAAATTCATCAAGAGAGTAATAAAAGAGCCCACAGACTGGGAAAAGATATTTAGAAATGACATATCAGACAAAGACTGTAATCACTAAAATCTACACAATCCGGAAAGCTTACAATAAATAAAAAAATCAATTGCTCATTGAGGAGGTGGTCAAAAGACTTAAACAGAAGTTTCACAAGGGAGGAAACTCGAAGGACCAATAAACATATGAGAACGTATTTCTGATCAATAGCCATCTGGGAAATGCAAAGTAAACAACTATGAGATATCACCTAACAACCACAAAGATAGCCAATTCAGAAAATCAGAAAGCAACAAATGTTGAAGGGAGTATGGTGAGACAGGAACTCTAATTCACGGCTGGTGGGCCTGCAAATACATACAGCCACTGTGGAAAGTGATATGGCGATATCTAAAACAGATGTAAATCAAGTAATCTTACAACTCAGCAATTCCACTATTGAGTATATACACAGAAGAAATGAGAAACAGACCATGACCAGCCATCTGTGCTCCAATGTTCATCACAGCACAGTCCAAAATTGCAAAGAATTGGAAACAACCTAAATTTCCATCAATAAACAAAAGGAATATAAAACTCTGGTATACATAGAAAATGGAGTATTACACAGCCCTAAAAAATAGTGATGAAAAGATGAAGCACCTCATTTAGTGGAAAGAGTTAGAGAATATTATGCTGAGTGAAGTGAGCCAAGCACAAAAGGACAAGTACAACATGAGTCCACTGAGGTACGTTAAAACAGCAGAACAGCATAGGGGACAATGTACATATCACACAGTTCCTGGACTGAGAACCAGATACTCTGATATGAGCCAAACCAAACCTAATGATACATATGTCATCAAACAAAGCAAATCAAAACAGACAAATAATAATAAAAATAAATAAAGATGTAGATAGCACCTATGCTGAAAGTCATTTCCCATCCCCACCCCACCCCCCATATGACTTTAAGGCTGAAAAGGGGTGGGGGAAGATAAAAGATGGCACTGTGGGACAAGGGCACTAATCTACCCAAGCAGATGTTATTATTTATATTTCCACAGGAAAAGGAGACAGGAGAGTAGAACTCAATCCGGTGTGCCATTCCTTGAGGGCAATGTTCCTGCTCAGAGCAGCTCATTTCCAGACATGACAGCAGGGCAGGCCCCAGCACGAGACATGACATCCCCTCCCTAGATGACAGTGCTATAGAGAATGGCCCTGAAGATAGTTTTGGAAGAGTAGCTGGTCTGATCCCCACACATAGGGGCAAATCAAGAGGAGAGTGAAACAGATCAGCGTTGGGAGTAAAGCCTTAAAGTCCACGAGAAATCCTGCTTGCACACTTCTGACTCTGGGGGAAGCACTTGGCACCTTACCCTAACCGGTTGGGGATTACTCACAAGAGAGCCACACTGAAAGCCTAAACATGTAACCGGGTGGGAGGGTGGGCAGCACTAAGCCGCTCCTTCTCTGACAGCAGGAAAAGCAATGGGGACTGGTAGGATGCACAGCTTTTGGACACTAATGCTGAGGACTGTGTTTAAGTGCAGTTAGGTAAGCAGGTCCCAGGATATGGAACCCTATAGAAAAGGGGATTGGGTTGAGGGGTTATAACAGGTCCTGCTCACTATTTAACAGAGATATTCATCTACTCTGGGTCAGGATACCAGTTATACTTGGAACTTTTTATATAGTCTTTCTCTTTCTTTTTTTGGTGTCTTATCTACTACATAAGACAGGCAGGATAAGTAATACCATGGAGACAGCAACAGGACCAATGGTTCAGAGGATGGTGGTGGAGGGGCTTCATGGGAGGTGATAAGACAGGGGGAGGTGAGTGGTGAGCCAATAATGGCAGGGACAGGGAAACAACCAGGGTTATAAAATTGACAGTGAGGAGGGTGTAACGTTCCTGGTTGTGTTTGACCAATTGAAAAGTGTCTGAGAGGATTTACTGAGAGGTGAATGAAGAAAAGAAAACAGGAGAAAAGAAAACAGAAAAAGAAGAAAGTAAAAATTATTTATTATAGGTAAAATATGGATATATTAATATGTGAATATATAATAACATGAATGTAGGTGTATTTTCTATACATGTTCATATATGTAAATACAACAAGGAAACAGATGGACTTTCCGTCTATACTAAAATCTTATCTAAGCACAAGAATAGGTATAATACCTTCCAGACACAACCGCTGAAGACAAAATGAATATATAAGCAAATGTGGTAAAGAAAGCTGATGGTGCTCAGCTATTAAAAGATATAGCATCTGGGATCTTAATGGCTTGAAGTTAAACAAGTGGCCATCTAGCAGGGAATCAATAGAGCCCACATGGACGAAGCACATCAGCTGGTGTGATCAGGAGGTGTTGATGGGAAGAGGTATCATAAGTTCTAAAACAAGCAACCAGATCGTTGTGAAGGAATATGAATAGAGTGGAGACCTCAAACCCACTGGTAAGATAATTGGACAGTCTTTCTCAGAAGGGCCACACAGAAGGGATGATCAATCTAGGGTGTGGTAGAGCACTGATGAAATACGTAACTATCTTCTAGTTCTTTAATATTTCTTCCCACTATTATTAAGGCTTTTTTTTTAGCTCATTAATATTGTTAGACCTATGTACGTTCGTTTGCATTATTAAGATTGTTTGATTCTGGAATGCCAGGATAGATGACCCTTCAGAAGCAGCAATGGGAGTAAGGATTCCCTGAGGATACGGAAAGAGGAAGGGGAAGGGAAGGAAGGGGGGACTGATAGCAATGATGACTGTACAACCCTACTTGACGGGAGTGAATAACAGAATTGTAGGTGAATGGATATAATAGATGGGAGAAGATATGGCTATAAAGATACATATATAATAGAGTAATAATAATAGTACATAACAATAACAATAAGGGTTCCTGAGGCAAAGGGGGGGGCTAAAAGGGAGCTGATATCAAAGAGTTCAAGAAGAAAATCTTTGAAACGGATTGTAGTAGCAATTATACAATTATTCTCGATCCATTTGAATTATGGAATGTAATGACATCTGTAAGAGCTCCCAATAAAATGATTTTTAAAAATAGTTTTGAGTGTACAGAAACAAATGGAAAATGGAAGATAATCTATCCAGGGATTCTACTGGGCATAAAAACCTGTGACCTCAAATGAATTCCGATTCATGGCGACCCTTGTTACAGAGTAGAACTTCTCCATGAGGTTTAACTTTAGGGAAGCAGATCATCAGGCCTTTATTTTGCAGCACTACTAGGTGGGTTTTAATGGCCAGCTTTTTGGTTAACAGATGAGTAAAAAATATTTGTGCCACCAAAGGATCTCGCTATTGTGCATTAACCAATATTAAATCTTGTTCATAACTACTTCCACTGCCAACAAGGCAACTTAGACTCATAGTGACCTCTATACATGGTGTCCAAGGCTGAACAGGAACAAACAGCCTCATCTTTCTCCTATGGAATGGTTGGTGGTCGTGAACATCCAACCTTGCAATTAGCAGCCCAATATTTACCTGACAGTGCCACAAACTGACAGGTTCTTGAGATGAAGATAGGGTTGTCATGAGTTGAAATGAACTTCCCAGCAATTGTTTTGTCTTTATTTTTCATGTCCAATTCAAGGCTCTACTGGTATCTTGATATACTCCGACTGCATACAGACTTTCAAAGCTTTACTTACACTATTGTAAGTACATCTTGTTATAGCTTTGCTAACAGATGCAACTCTCAGACTTCTACAAGATTGATTGCTTTAAAGATAACTTTGATGTTAATAATCTGCTTCATGTGGACTTCACATTTCTTTGTTTTTGTTTCCTTTGCCTTTTAACACTTACTTTTACTCACATTCATAATCATCTCCTTTTGTAGCTTACCCTCTAGCAATATTTAACTGCTCTATTTTCTGTACATAAAAAGGAGGTTTTAAAAGTTTTTTTGGGGAAATTCCATTATCTTTGAATTCTATTTTCCATCCCACTTAACCAATGAACTCTTCGACTTTGAAGCTAGCTCTTTCCTTTTCCCCCCAATCATTAAATGTCCATGTCTGTTTTTAAGACCCAGCCAGATTTCACTGACTTCTTCTCCTAAGAAATCACTTTTCTAAAAGCTCATGTTGCTCCATATACTCCTCATGGAACAGATATTCTTTCTGTGCTTGTTTGTCTCCTTTCTCAATATGTTCTCTTTTTCTTGTAACTACACATCCTGTGGGGAAATTCTCGTCTTACTTCAATTACATGGTTCGGGAAAAAGTTGTCAATCATGAAAGCATATTTTATCATGCATCTTTCAATTATACATACTATGCCATACTGATCGCCCACGGGCAATATGTACATGAAAATGCTCAGCAAATATGTATTTAATATATAAACAAATCATATTTTCTGTGACCAAACAACTTTTTCAATATGAAAATGTTAAAAGACATTTTTACAGAATTACACCTCTAGATTCAGCAAGTATGGAAAACCTAATTTCAAACAGAAGAAACATGAAGTGTAAAGGAAGACTATGAATTAATGTCACAATTCACTAATTAGGCTTCTGGTTCCATATATATTTATTAAGCACTTCAGAAGTACCAAGTGTTAGACTAAGTTCTTGTAATTCGTGACAGACAAGACAGACATAATGTTTGCCACTCGGTTGGGATGATAGCGAAGACAGAAGGGGAACAGGTAGTTACAATTATATCGAGTCTTACACATTCTTTGAAAGTTGGAAGAAAGACAAGAATAGGAAGATATTGCATGATGATGGTTGCATGGACTAGGATAAGACTGACAGCAGAGATGAATTTGAGAAACAGAATCAGTAGGACTATACATTAGATATAGGGAATAAAGAAGAGAGGGGAATCAATGATAGCAATATTGTCTGATTTGATTGGTTGAGTAGTGGTGGAAATATGTAAAGAAATGGACCATTGGATGAGGAGCAGATTTGAATGTTGTTATGTAGAGCTACAAGTGTCTAGGAGACATTCAATATAGAGGCAAGAGACAGCTAATCTCACACTTAGAAGACTGGCTTCTTTTCTAAGCAGTAACTGTATAACTATCATTCCTACAAATGAACATGTCAGATATAGGCCAAACATTTATAATTTAGGCTAAAATCCCCACCTTAGCATTAGACTATAAATGTTTCTAAACGCAGAACCCCTTTCCCATTGGCTTGTATATTCACTTCGAGTCCCAAGCCTTAATAAGTATTCAGTAAATATTTACTATATTCACTTCTCTCTAGTATCTGTTTCATGTTACTACATAGATAGTGAAATATTGATAAATGTGCTAAGTAATAACATAAGGTGTTCAGCAGCTCCTTCCTCCAGAGTGGGGTGCAAAGTTCTTCTTCATTGTCTGTTCTTAGCTTGGAAGCTCCGCTGAAACCTATTCACTTTGGGTGACCCTGCTGGCTATTGAAATACCAGTGACTTAGCTTCCAATATCACAGCAACATACAAACCACCAGAGTATGGAAAACTGACAGATAAGTGGTGGTGAAAGGTTCTATAGCCAAATTTGGATTGACGTAGGAAGCATCAGGAGAAGATGGAAAAAATATACCGAGTCACTATATCCAAAAGAAACTAGTTGACAATCCACCATTTCAGGAAGTAGCTTATGAGCAAGAACCAATGTGCTGAAGAAAGAAGTTCAAAGGGCACTGAATGCATTAGCCAAAAACAAGGCTCTGGGTATTAATGGGGTACTGATTGGCATTTTTCAGAAACCTAAAGAATCACTGGAAGCACTCACGCATCTATGCCAGACTGTGTGGAAGACAGCTACCTGACCAAGAGAAAGATGGCCCAATAGAATGCTCAGATTAGAGCAGGAGATCCTTGATGTCACACACAGCAGCATTTTGCTTAAGGTCATTCAACAACATTTGCTTAAGGTTGCAGCAGTACATTGACAGGGAACTGCCAGAAGTTCAGACTGGATTCAGAAGAGGATGTGGAACAAGGGATATTGTTGCTAATGTCATATATCAGATGGATCTTTGCTCAAAGCAGAGAATACCAGAAAGATATTTACTTGTGCTTCATTGACTATGCAAAGGCATTTGATTGTGTGGGTCATAATAACTTTATATAAGCTTGAGAAGAATGGGGTATTCCAGAACACTTCTTTGTGGCCATTCAGAACTTGTACATGGATCAAGAAGCAGTTATGTGGAAAGAACAAGGGGATACCGCCTGGTTTACAATCAGGAAAGGTGGCTTTAGGGTTGTATCCTCTCACCATTCATGTTTAATCTGTATGCTGAGCAAACAATCAGAAAAAATGGATTATATGAAGAGGAGAACCACATTAAGATTGGAGGGAGACTTATTAACAACCTGTGGTATGCAGCTGACATAAACTTTCTGGATGCAAGT
>NW_022103918.1:7373658-7475156 GCF_000313985.2 Echinops telfairi | reverse complement strand
TAGCATGCCATATTGAAACATTTTATCCTGTGTTTCCTGGGAGATGTCCAAGATTTGCAAATCTCAGAATTTACAAATACACATTTAATTTCATTTCCCCCGTCCAATTTAAGTACCAAGCTAAATCAAGGTTGCCCTCTGATGTAATGTGAATTCTGAAATTAAAGTGCCAAAGAGCAATGGCATTAAAAATATTAAGGAAACTGGGTTTCTTTTCTGGTTCTGATCTGAAGAGGTTATTTAATTATCTAACTTCTGGTATACTTTTTTTATAAAGTGAGAGAGCTAAATTCGTTGATCATTGATTCTTCTTCAAGATCTAAAATTCCATTATTCCATGTGGCCAATTTTTAGCAAATAAATATTACCATGGCCCAACATTAATCATTTTCATGACTTGAAGGGAACACTTCACAGATAATTTTTCAAAAGCTATGATATCAACTCCTTGTTGATGGAATATTGTAAATTTGACTTTTACATGTCCAGTTTACTTTTGAAAGCCATTTGTGGACAGAATCCACAGAATTCTCCTAGCTGCTTTAGAGAATTTGATGTGTGTTTTTTTTTAAAGGAAGGTCAGGAGAGTAGCACAATAGGAACTGGAAGTCTGGATGTTACCCAACTCTTGAAAAAAGAATGAAATCTTTGGTAGTAGCACGTGCTAAGCCTAGGTTTACAAATTGAACTTGTTAAATCTCCTGGCCTGAGCCTTTCAATGCTTGATGCATACATAGATTGATGTATAGGTGTTTCCAATTTTGTTTGAATTTAAATAACAACCAGTCAATATAAGGATAAAGTTCTCATTAATTTTCTGACTAAAAATGTCATTTCCATTCCCAGAGATAATGCATATAATCCAGGACCTTCCCAAAAGGAGTTATTACCATAACTGACAAAATGCCAATGTTGCTCATTCCTTTTCATCCTTGGAGTTTATTTTTTATGATTTGTGTACAGAAATATGTAAATAGATGAATAGTACATATAATTGTGCTTAAAATGTCTGTAACTTTAAAAAATTTATCTGTAAGCTTATATACAATGTTTCTAACTCCCACAGAGAAGCAAATATAAGATTTATAGAGATGTTGATAATATGAGGCAATCCCAGTGAACATGAAACAAACAAAAAAAGAAATACGCAACTTATCTGAATCAATTCACAACAGTCACGAGAATGAAACTCTCCACAAATTGAATATTACTCATAGCTTCCCATCTTGCTGAAAATTAAAGCCAAATCTATCACATAACCGACCTAACCCCAAACCCACCCCAATGCCAGGGAGTTGAATTTGGACACATCCCAATCCAAAGTACAACTGCTGCGTTGTGTTTCTAAAGTTGCCTTCTTCACATCTTTCTCCCACTGAGCAGCTAGCTGTTGGGTTCAAAACACCAACCCCCCAGTTAGCAACAGTGAGCCCCCGGGGATCCGTGTCATTCATTGCCATCAAAATGATTCTGACTCAGACTGACTCCATGGGGAACAGGGTTGTCATGGCTGTCACTTTCCAGGAGTAAATCAGCAGGCTTGTTTCCTACGGTGCCTTTGGGTGGATTCACATGGCCAATCTTTGGTTGAAGAGAGTTGAGCACATAACCCTTTGTGTCACCCAGAGATTCCAAGGCCTACAAGACAAACTGTATATAATTTCCCTGCTACTGCTTCTCTCTTTGAGGGAAAAGATGAGGCTTTCTACTGCCAGAAAGACTTACAGCCTGAAAGACTCCAAGGGGCAGTTCCACTGTCTTACAGGATTGCTGTGAGGCAGCATCAACTTGATGGTAGTGGGTTTGTTTTGTGTTTAGGTCTCCCACGTACCACTCAAACCAAAATGCAAACTCAGTCAGCTTATTAAAAATCTCTTTATTTGTTTTCATTGATATCTTATAGAAAATTTTATGAAGCTATATATCAAATTGCATACACTTCTTCAGTAGTGTTTCCAATTGTCCTCCTACAGGTCTCCTCCTCCACTTCTCAGTATGATGGGTTTACTTTCTTGTCTTGCTCAGTGTCTGCTGATTTTACTAGAATGTAAGTTTGTAATGGCAATCATTTATTTTGCTTTGTTTGCCTTATGGATCTCCCCTTTCAAACCTGAATATATGACACATAGTAGGTACTCAATAAATATTTCAAAAGAAAGAAAAATGAAATGCTACCTCTTAACTTGTTCATGTGGCCTTCCCTGAAGCATGCCATGAGAAGCCTCTAGTTGATTTATATGGCAACATATATTTCTTTCATCTCAAACCATTTAGGTACTTGAAAGAACAGGCTTCAATTCTTTATTCTTTCTTTATTTTTTTTTAACTTCATTACCAAGAACACATCCTTGTAGGGTGAGTGCAGAGTATGGAATTTCTGTCATATGACACTGAGGAAGAAGGCTACCCAGAATCAGATAAAGTAAATGGGTATTTGGACTCAGAATATGTAATTATTTAAAGCAAAACATTCCTCTAAACCTAAGAAAGAAATCACTAGAAAAAGTGTTAGAAACTGGTTTTATAACTTACTTGGGGATTCATTATTTTCATAGGTTTCCTCCTCAGTTGCTACTTCTTCTGCCTCTTCTTCTGGGTCATCCGTGTCTCCTGACTCATCACTGTCTTCCACCCACCTCCCTGGCATTAGTCCTGCTGAGTCATAGGAGTTGCACAGAGGACCCACGATGTGAGAGATGAAGGATTCCTGGAGATTGGCCAGCTGAGGCGCAGAGCGGTCCATGAACGGGCTGATTGGCAGTCCCAGACTGGCCTCCTCATCTCCCTGGAAATAGGAAGTCAGCAGGATTAGTTGGTGGAAAAGTTAAATGGACAAGTTTAAAATGCAAGTCAGGCAAGTAAGTATTTGCCAGGCATCTATGAAGAGTAGATAAAAAATACCCAAACTCTTTATTTGATTGCTGAGGGATTCCAATCATTGAAATTCCTGAAGAAACGCTTTTTTGCCATTTATCACTCTGGTGACCTTAAGTTTTTATCTTTTTTTTCAAGATGAAATATGAGAAGTGGTTCTAATATTTCAGTTGATCATGTTTCTTATCATACTAGCCAATATCTCTTATGTTAAAAGATAAATGCATCATAAAACATAGTACTAGGATTTTTTTTTCTCCTAGAAAAAAGCGGGGTCTTTTATTAAACAAATATTTATTTTAGCATATTTATTTTTTGACCTGGCTGCTAGAAGCTTAAAATGAATTATTGCTCAATGAATGTTACCACTTAATCCTAGATTTTGGTTGGATTTTCTTTTGGAAGAACATGATTTCTGATATTAATTTTTTTATCCATATGTATTACATAATTATCATATTATGTTAAACAGCTTTAAATATTTCTGAAAAATAAAAAGAACATACTGTAGACCAGAAATTAGCTAGGAAAAGTAATGAAGGTTGTCAACAATGGTTAGGTCTATGTTGTGGGATTCTAATTAGATTTTCTTTATCTGCCATTTTAAATATCACATTTCAGTTATAATTATAGGCCAATCATTTTTCTAGGAAAGATAGAATATTAATTTTTTAGAAGGACAAAACTGTTATTCTATACTGAGTCTTTGTTGCTGTTGTTTTCTTTTTTATTATTTTTCTCACTTTTATGGCATACAATTCATATAGGACACAATTCAATAGTTCAATCACATCAAGAAGATTTATACCATAATCACCACAATCAGTTTTAGAACATTTTCCCCATTCTTGTATTCATCTTTATTAGTTCCTCATTCGCCCTGCCCCCCTACCGCCCCTGGGACCCCCCATGGAACCATTACTACAGTTATTGTCTCTCTGAATTTTATATACACAAAACACTGAAATACAGACAAAAGCTAACAAGAATAATAAAGTAAAACAAATACAAGCTTCAATAGAAAAGAAACAAACTATCAAAAATTAGAACACATTTAAATGGATTATAAGGAAGATTAAGTAAGGGTGCTAATATGCAACAATCCACTTTGCAATGCATTCTGCAAGTTATCAAGGCTGTTTACATCCCTGGTCCACGAGCAGAGTGGTTTCACCAGAGGCTTAATCCACATGTATTTCCCTCTGTACTCTTCTTCTTCTTCTTTTAACTGATACAGCTTTAAAATGAGTCAAAATGGATATCAAATGATAAGATATTACATTTTGATCTAATGACATCTGCCATAATCAACTTTATAATACTCTCTGTCTGAAAACAGGACTATCCACATCCTTGAACTGTGATCGAGGGTGATTCACCGGAGGTTAAGTCCATGTGTAGACCCTGACCATGGATGTGGGGCTTCCACTGTTATCCACATACTTCTGAAAACCAGAGGGTCACAGTTCAAGCTCTGATGACATGCCCTTCTTTAGATGTGAATTTTATTATTTACAATCCTTGGCTCACACAGGCTGGTTTGTTTATATCGGAGTCTTATCTCCCACAAAAGCCTCTGTCATCTCTTTCTAAATTATGTCCAGGGATAGGCAATTTACTATATCACAAAGCTATCTCATGCTACTTTTGGATGCCTTTAGTAAATACACGGAGTCCTGGTCCCACAGTGGTTATGCATTGAGCTGCTAACCTCAAGGTCAGCAGTTCAAAACCACCAGTAGGTTCTCTGGAAAAAGATGAGTATTTCTACTCTCATAAAGAGTTATAGTCTTAGAAACTGACAGGGGCAGTTCTACTCTGTCCCATAGAGTCGCCATAGGTCAGATTTGCCTCGATGATAGTGAGTTTGTTTTCTAGTAATACACATTCATTTCTGGCTGACTTTAAATTTAACTCCCCATAACCTTTCAAAGTAGCCCTGGTGGCATCATGTTACATATTGGGCTGCAAACCACAAAGTCAGCAGTTTGAAACCCCTAGTGGCTCCTTAGGAAAAAGATAAGGCTTTCCACTCCCATAAAGAGCTACAGTCTCAGAAACCCACAGGGGCAGTTGCATCCTGCCCTATCGGATCACTATGTGTTGGAATCAACTTCAAGGCAGTGGGTAGAGTTGAATTGCTAATTTCGATGGAATACTCATATTCATACCCTTTTTAGATAAGTAAAGAGGGAAAGAACATTTCTTATAAATTAGACCTTGTGTTAAGTATATAACTCATCTTTTTATAATCTCTACCTATGCAATGATAAACTTAATCTTAAGTTTGTATGTAAATCCTTTAAGCATTGGGAGACAGTTATTATTTCACCTCCATTTTCTGGCAGTTCAAATATCTTCACTTCCGTCATGTACATTTGTGTCAGGAATGCTTGTCCTTTGCCCACGTTCCTGTACCAACCATCCTTCTTATGCATTCACAGAGCTGAGCACAATGCTTCAAGGATAATCTGATCAGTGTAGGGTTATGTATGTACTTATGTTTTGTGTTAGATTTTTTGGTAATGTGTTTATTTTTATATTATCATGTCAAATAAAATTCCCCCATTTTTAATCTATTATTTATTGCTGTTATAACTTTATCAGAAAAGAAAATTATCTCAATTAGATAAAGGTATTCCTCCATGTAAGTGAGCACCAGTTTTCAGCATCATAAGTAATTCTTAATAACATTATAATAAATAGCTTCAAGAAGTTGTATTATCTTTCAATTCCACTCTTCAATGAACTTTTTGAAGTCTGCTGGTACTAATATTTCATGAAGTGATTCACTATCTCAATATCTTCCACTTTGCCGATGGTTGCAGATAAACGTGATTTTAGAGTTTTATGGTTAGAGTTTAATCCAAATTTTGATATCTGTCATTTTCTATCCTCTGATAGAAATTTGATAGAATATTTTCTGACTTAAGTATGTTTATGAAATAAAATGAGCACTTTATAGCCCTTGAAAGTTTTCATGAGTTCACAAATAGAATAGCTATCTATTGAAAAGTGATTTACCTGTTCATAAAATTCATTGACAATCCCCTCTGTCCACTGAAGGTGGAGCTCCTTACACTTAGCCGGTCCATTGATGTCAGCCAACTTTATGCACATCTGACAAACCAGCAGACGATCATTTTCATTGGTCCAATCGATTCCAACCTCATCATTGACCTATGGGAGGGCAAAGTTAAAATGTGTTTTGCCTCAGGGACAGAAAATGTTTGCTGGAGAGAAAAAAATAAAATGTTCTTCATCTTCCAACCATTTAGAGATCAAAATATTAGGTATTGTGGAATTTACCCATATTTAAAATATTGTTAATGGTATGCATGAATAATAAAATGGTATACCAAAAGGGAGAACAATGAATAATGGATAAAATATTTAATTACTAATAAAAACTTGGCCAATAAATTCTGTTAAGATTGGCATATGCCATCAATTAACATCAAAGTAATATAGTCACAAACAATCTTTTATTAAATTAAGATTTAGGGCATTTATATTTAATGCATGCAAGTTTGTTTCACTTTTTTGACTTGTGCTACGACCAGAAACTTATGTCAGTAGATTATAAGGGATGAAAGAAAATTAAACAAAATGAAAAATACCAAAGCTAGAGTTAGATGTTTCCTCCTCCTCCTCTGTAGCACAAAGCAAATTGTACACAGTTAGCATTACAGCGTCTAAGATTTCCAGACTGGGGCCCATGGCTTTGCATCTGCTTCTGACTAAACATCGCATGTTCACATTTGACACCCAACAGTCAACATCAATGCGTTCTGTTCAAGACTTTTGTTTTTTGACATTTCCCAATTGTGGCCATAAAACGAAGACTGGTACCAGCCTGCTTACCTTGGCATTCAATTTGGCTACGAAGTCAAAGTGTTTCTTCAGGTCAGTGGCCAAAATTGCTTCAATGACAAGGAAACGGAAATGCTTGAATTCCACATGGTCCAGGTGAACTAAGAAGTTATATTCTGGCCGGGACATGAAAAGGTTCCATGCAGCAGCTGCGTGATGGTTCTCCAAAACTGAACGATCGTTATATAGCACTGCCTAGACAAATATGCAAGAGAGTTATAAGTTCAATTTTAAAGTAAATTATATAAATATATATACGAGAGTTTGCAATGCTTTTTGATCTTGTTATTTCTTATGAAACTTGCAAAGGTAATCTTGCGACTCCTAGTTATTTAAGATTCACTTATTGCTGCACATGTCCCTAAAAGAAAGTCATTTTTCTTCTAGTTTCATTTTCTTAAAAGATATAATTTCCTTTCCTTGAAACAATATTCTAAATTCTTGCAAGTGAGGACTATAAGCCTATCATAAAAGAGTTAGTTTTTCAGATTTCTTTGTAGGACACAGTAATTTAAGCATTTTAAGAAATATATATATTTCTTAAATATATATACATATATATATATATATATATAACAGTTTCGAGGAGATGCAGTTATATTCTGCTTATGGCATGAGAATTACCTTACTTACATACATGAGTATTTAGCTAATAAGTATGAATGGACTCCTGAATAAACCCACAATTAATACTCTCACCCACAATCAGCCATAAGTAATGTTACCCTGTCTTCAATCATTGAGAATATAGAGTGAGTGTCTGTATATGTGGAACTCTCTGATGGATGCCTCATGGGAAGAGGAAATCACTTATCAGAAGCTTGAAGATGAATGTGAAAGATAGGCTATGGGGGGTGGGGGGAAAGGCATAAGAACAAGGAAAGATTAAGCACATGGAAATTAATATTGGGGTAAATAAAAATGCATAGGGTATTGGAAAATGGTGCTGCAAAAGGATTTGCCTGGTTATCTTTAGCAAAAAGAAAAGGGCACGATGAAAGAAGGTAAAGTTAGTAGCAGACATGTGTATCTATCAGAGCAATTGTAAGACAATGATTTGAGAAACATTCTGTGCTAGTCTATAACACGGGCTATGGGGAAGAATGGTAGTAGGGAAGGAGAAAAACGGCAAAGAAGAAAAAAAAGGTAAATGTAGTACCAGGCTAGCTTCAACTTCTCTAGAAAATAGATCAGAAAATCTGGGGGCATTCATTAACATGTATGCAGGCAAAGGAAGAAGGAGGTGGTTGAGTTTGATTGTATAAACGCCACACTGACAAACCTGCTGCTCTCGAATAGATTCCGATGCCCAGCGACCCTACGCAGGGTTTATCGGACTGTAGACTTTTCTGCAAGCAGAGAGCCTCATCTTTCTCATGTGGAGTGACTGATGTGACTGAACTGTGGTCCTTGTGGTTCGCAGGCCACCACTAGCCCATCAGGGCTAAGAGATCACTGATTTCGTTTTGCCTTAGACTAAATATACATCAAAATGAACTTTTTAAAAGTTATTCACTATTTTTTGTGTGTGTGAGGGGGCTACCTCCAGGTTAAAAATATTTAAGTGCCTTCAATAAGTGAAGTGAATAGATTTTTAACTTCCATTAACCAACTAATAAGCCATAAGAAGCATAATGATAACAAACATATTCTGAAGGAATGGGATTTATATATCACGAGGGCTTCCAGTATTTCTTCAAAGTCTAAGAGAGATGCAGTCTCCAGTCTTTTCAGAAAGGGACTTTGTAGAGGTTGGGTTTTCTTTCTTCAGGAGGCTCATTCATACAAGTAGTTTTCCTTCTTAAGAATAAAACTGAAAAAAAATCCCCATAGATAATAAAGTTACATACCAATTATTAATCTTAGAACCATGACATATTTTTAGAATTAGCAAAGTCTCTGAATTTTTTTCACCGATGACTAAATATAGTTTAGGAGACCTTGCGGCATAGTGGTTACATGTTGGGCTGTGACCAACCAGGTCCGTAGTCACAAAGCCACTAGCGGCATCTCTGGAGAAAGACTGGGTTTTCTACTCCTATAAACAGTTAGAGTTGGGGAGACCCACAGGGCCAGTTCTTCCCTGTCCTATGGGGTCGCTGTGAGTCAGAGTTGACTCAATGGCAGTGAGTTTGGTTTGGTTTGAGATATAACTTGGCTTATATTTACTTGGTGTTTATTACAAGTCAAATTTATAAAATTAATTTTCTTTGGAGAAACGTCTGCCTTGGATTAATTTCCTTCTCATCAGAATGCAAAGACCTTACCTGAGGAGCACTAGTTGCCACCAGAAAGGCATTCGTCCTTCCTGGGTGGTCGTAATCGTGCATGGCTGCAGCCACGTACAGTGCCATCAACTCCAGGGCAGGGATATTCCCAGAGAGGCATCCATATTTATCGTCTGGCACACTGTACATTTTTGAGAAAACATATCCCATATGTCCATGTGTACATCCACTGTCAGAATCTGAGAAAACAGAAGCAATAGAAGTTGTTAGTACCTTTGGTGTTCTTAAAAATAAAGAAAAGTCCACATACTCTTTCGCTTCCTCTAGCTTTCCCAAGGGAACGTGAATGTCCTTTAGAAAATACCTGAATCACTTGCTGACCCGTGATCATTAATCACAGTTGAGAGTCCTGGAATAGGTTGCGTGGTAAGATACCAAACAGCATGTAAGACATCCGTGGCATGGATTCTGTTATGATCTGTAACCAATGCAAAGGAGTAAGTCATTCCACTGTGAACTGTGGGGTCCAAGGACTAAGAGTGCCACCTACTGGATAAACAATTTAGTCCTAGCATTTTAATACCCCACTGAAAGCCAACTGGACTTTCTAGGACAAATACTCTTTGATTACTCTTCCACAACACCATAACATGCGTAGTTACAAGAAAAACAACAACAGCACTCAAAACATTCATTATGCATGCAGATGCCAGAAGTGGAAATATCTGTGTACACAGTCTACTGGAAATGTGTGTCCATAGTGAACTCACTATGTGATATGACTGCAATGTTTACTCTATAATTGTTTCCATGCTACTGCAAAACACGATGTCCAGGACCAGAATTTAAGAAAGACCAATGATATTCTTTAAGTTAGACCAATGGCCCATAGTATCCACTATGCCATATCTTATAAATGGTACCCAAACAGAATCTATCAATAGAATATTATGCTATTCTTGGATACCAAACTTAAACCACTGAAACAAAAAAGAATACTGCATATATATATATATATATATATATATATATATCCATCCCACAAAGCAAACTTGAAAACATATATATATATATACACTCCCTGATCTAGAAATTCTAAATCGAGGATAGGTCTAAAGAGAAATTTTCTTTGAATCATAATGTAGGAAGTTGATACAATTAGAAAAGTAAAAGTTACGGAAATACCGTATATACTCGTATCTAACCCAAGTTTTCAGCACACTTTTAATGAAGTTTTTGTGGTAATATTAGGTGCCTTAGCTGATATTTGGGTCGGCTTATACTCGAGTACATAGGTAAATAAATTTTCCAGTTAAAGTATCATTAAAAGGAGGCTTGGTTGTGCTCTTAGGTAAGCACCGTACTGAGAATCTAAAGGTCAGTGTTCAAATCCACAAAATGCTCCCATGACGATTTACATCATCGGAAACCCTAGGTAGGGACACTACGAGCCAGAATCACCTTGACAGCAGTGAGCAATGCTATTGCACCATGACCGAACTTCCAGTGTGCTGCTCTTGGCTCACCTCCTTTTCCTAGTGCAATTATTCCGGTTTTTCTGACCCTCCACTAAACTTTATTGACTGATGTGCTGTATCTTACATGTTCTAACTTTATAGGTTTTATTTCTACTAGCCACTCAAAATGGAGTTTCCTTCTCTAATATATTCGTTTTCTAAATAATACTCAAGAAATGAGAGGAGAGAAACAGAAGAGACATGAAAAATAACCATGGAGGTATGGAAGAAACACCTTTCCTGACTCTTGCCAGGCAAGATAGAAGAAAGTTAAAATATCTGTGGAGTTGGTGGCATTTAGGTAGATGGGTGTCAATAGAACTTCTTTTCCTACATTTCTGGAAACTCTTAGAGCAGTCTTCAAGTGAGGCCAAGCAATGAACTTAGGCCAACCTCACAGGCACTCAGCCAAGGGGCCCAGCTGCGAGTTCAAGAGATCTCAGGTTGAGAAACAAAACTAGTTTCCAAAGGAAGAAATATCAAAACCTGTGCTGCTGTATGTTTGCTAGAGATTAATACGATCATAGTGTACTTCAAAGAGCAATTTTTATTACAATTGGGAGTTTATAGTCCAAAGTATAGACTAGCTCAGAAAATTTCAATTTTAACAATTAAATTTTAAGTTGAGTGTGCTAGTATTTTCTGGACATGGGACAGAGCTGTCTTTGTCTCTGCTTGACTCCAGGGAGCTGCTTAAAGCTTTAAGTTTCAGTTCCTTCTCATAGAAATGTGGAGATAATATCAGCACTTACTTTACATAACTGTCAAGAGGGCATAGACAGAAACACCTTTTAAAGTGTCGGACACAGAGTAGGTTTACAATTGTTGATGGAACTTATTCATATAAAATAAATTGCTGCTGCAGAACAAGATGGTGATTACCAGCTCTCTCCCGAATCATCTGCAGTGACAGGAATCAAGCGGTGAAAGGAGAGCTCTTTAAGTCCTTGGGGAAGCAAAGGACAGCGATGGGCCGTCATCAGAGAAAAATGGGGGACCAGGCATAGCGTTCGCACTGCTGGGGGGAGCCTGTTTGTCAAGATCTTGTCCTTTTCCTCCCTGCACGTCAAGAATACTACTGCATGGGTAATTACTCTTATCCAGCAAGTCAGAGAAACCCGAATATGAGCTCAGCCTTACAAAGGGTGGGTGGGCATAGGGGAGCTCGGTCCTGGGTGTGGACAGACAGAAACAAAGACAGGCAAACTGGGAGGTCGGAGCCACGCTGCTCCATGTCCCGGCTCTCACCCTCACAGCTCGGGGGACCTTATTGGTAATTTTTACAATCTTTGAAGGCACAAATAATCCCATCGAAATAAGTTAGTTCAGAAAATAAAAAAAGAAGTAACTGCTTCCAAATTCATTTCAGAAGGTGAACTTGACAGAGAGTTGACAAAAGGTTGGTGGCTGCAATGGATCCAGAGGCTCTTCAGACAACAGGCTGAGGGAGAGCCTTCTGAGCGGTCACCGCCTGCAACACCTGACACTGCACACAGGGGCTGCCCTGGGTTAGAATCTACACACAACAGTGAGAAACAACAACAGTAGAATCTGCTTTAACCGTAAGACCGACGTGGTATTTCTTTAAATTATATAGTGTTTGGTTTTGTTTTTGGCTTATGCTAGGGGTCTAGGTGGTGCAGTGGGTGTGTTAGGCAGTGAACCACAAGGTCAGCAGCTCACAATTATGAGCCACACCAAGGCATAGGGGCGAGGCATTCCACTCCCGTCAAGACACAGCCTCCCAAGCCCACAGGGGCACTTTGACCCTGTGCTGCACGGTTGCCGTGAGCCAGAACGGACACTGAATTGATGGCAGTGAGGGTGTTTTTGGTTTATGAGGAGAGGTTCAAGGTGAAACAATAGCCAATCAAATCTGTTTGTGTAAATCTACGCGACGAAGGATTACATCATCACCTGCCACTTATGCAGAAGCAATCAATAGCATGTTGACGAAACAGACCTTTACCTAGTAAAGGTTCCCCAGTGGCACAGTGCGTAAAGCACTGAGCTTCTAAGCAAAAGGCCAGAGGTTCAAACCCATTCCCTGCTCGGTGGGAGAAAGAGGTGGGAGCATGCTTCTGCGGGCAGTTTTTCCTCTGCCCTATTGGGGTTCCTATGAGCTGGAACAGACTCAAATACCATGGGTTTTGGTTTGATGTGCAACTATTGTGCCCAATGCTATTATCTTTGTTGCTTTTTTCAGTAACCCTCTGGTAACCCAATATAGTTCAGTGTCCACTCTATATGATAGTTATATAGAAGCCACAGGCTTCTATAGAACACACATGGGTACTCCACAAAACATAACTTTTCTCGCTCTCTATGGTGGACAACTGAGAGGGATCGAGGGTGCTCTCAGAGTTCTTCTATGCTTATCCTCAAACTCATCACCCTTCCTTTATCTCTGCCTTCTAAACAACCTTCTTTTCCAGTCTCATGCCCACCTGGCCACACCCTCTCCCTCTTGACAACACAGAAACACGCGTGCACACACCAACACACCACACGCCCTACCTCTTTCTCAGTCTGCCCATCTCCCTCTTCTCTCTCGATACACTTGTTTTCTCAACTTTCTCCTTAGCCCTCAAGGACAGAGATGAAGGGGGCTGCTATGGAGGGTGGGAGTTGTATGTAAATTTTATAGCCTTCTAGACCCAAATTTACAGATTTTTCAGTTCAAAACTCTGCCTAAGCTGAAATGTACCACATATGGTGAGGGAAAGTACTAGCAAATAGAAGCATTACCTTCATCTTTTAAATTTGTTTCTTTAAAATATAGGCAGTATATATTATAATCTTGCTACTCCTCTCATTTGCACAGTGTTACTTGATCATGTAGCTTTAAAAAAATCAATGTACACCTTATGTTGCTTCACTGAACCGTAATGAACATAAACTGAGCAAAATTAGTCCCATCTCTGCCATTAAATAGCTACCTAATCCCAGCAAGCTATGAGACAGCTTCCTCATCTCTCAAACTTGAAAACTGGGCATGACAGGTGGTAAGAAGAATCTAGTTAGATATAGATATGTCTTTTAAAATAGGAGGGTAAAAAGCACTCTCAAAACCAACTGTGAGTCTATGAATTAACTAATGCCTTCATTCTTGAAAGGGACTATAAATAATATGTACAAAGCATGGATATCTCCCAACATAGTTCAGCACCAACTATATCTGATTTGTCCTAATACTTATTGAACAAATAGGTTTGTAACACATGTCTACCCGTGAGTGAGCTGAGTTGACGACGCTACCTAATGCGACTCCTTGAAGTGCGTTTGCAGCGAAGCCCGTGAGAGACAGTCCGCAAGGCCCACCTTGTGTTCTGGGTCTGGTCCCATTCCCTTTGCCAAGGGCAAGTCTTACGACTTTCTGATCACTCCTTTCAGTGGGCGACTCCTGGGTTTTCTTTTCCAGACAGGTTTCTGTCGTACACAGTTTCTACTTTCCAGTTACAAATTTAAAAGCTGTCCCACTTTCTCTCTTCTCTAATTGTTAAAGACTTAACTACAATGCTGATAAAAATTTAATTTCTAATATTTTAGCTCATCTTCATATTAATCTAACCCCATCTTCACGTTCCTTAATCATTAGACCCTTTTTTTATTAATATAGACTTTAATTTCAGATGGAGCTATTAGAAATATAATTATGAGAAAACATTAGAATAACTAGACAACCAATTTTGTACATACTTTCTGTAATTAATTATATAAAATGTTTTAAAATATAATTTAGGCTAAATTTAGAACCTCAGCACACACAGATATTTTAAATAATCAGCAAACGAAAGCTTTTCTGTGCAAATAATGTAAGTAAACTCCCTTAGAGAAAGAGTCTACAATAGCTAATAAAACATGAATTTTTACTATGTCAATTAGTTTAGCATGGAATGTGAATGTTTTAGGAAAAACACCTATTCCCTTATGTAAAAATGTAATAAGAAAATGTAAAATAGAGTAATAAAATTTAGAAACTTCCATTTACACTTAAATACTGGCCACTTTTCCCATTATTTAATGATATGTAACTTGAAGCAAAGCTAATAGACATTAAATGTTAATAGATAGCTAAGGTGTCTATCAATGTAAATGGAATTCAGCTACGAATAAATGGTTGCCTATACATTTGGAAATTTAACATTCATTTGGAAATGAAGTCTGATGACTAGCTGTTCTTAAGCATTTTCAGTGGCTTCTTTTCTATAAAAAGCTTATTTATGTATAACTCTTTAACGTCTGAAAAATCACTCACAAAGATGTCAATCACTGGCATTCAACCAGGGAGGGCCCTGGGAGAATGGTATCAATAAAGCGAGGCTTATCTTGAGGTCCTTTCAAGATATTTCCTTTCCATATTTCTCTTCCAAATCCATGGCCCCATCAGCTTGACTTTTCCAAGGGCCTAAGTGCCCGTAAGCTCCAATTCCTTCTATCCAGCTGTTCAACAGATCTCAGCAGTAGAGTCAATTCTTAATTGTTCTTTCTTATATACCCATTCCTATGTAGCGTGTCGATGGCAGTTTGAAAAAGAGCATGTTAATGATGAATCCCTAGGTTAATATGCTACTCTTTCCTGGAAAACCTTTTGTCTTATCTGCATACATACAATTTTTAACTTCAGCACTTGCGTCTACAAAAAGAGGTAAGGATATGAATTCCAACGTGCATAAAAGCAATTTAAAAACTTCAAAGGTAAAAAATGTTCAGTATGAGAAGAGGCAAAACATTTGTTGCCGCGGTGACTTAGAATACTTTTAAGTTTGGGAAGGTGTTTTTCTTTTTAAATGAAAAAAATTAAGGTCTTAAAATTAATATCTTATTGCAGGAAATGGTTGACTCAAATGAAACAGATTTAAGGGAAGTAGTCATTCATTTAGTCAGCCGATAATTAGAATGATATAAAATTTTAACTTTATATTCTCTCATTTTTCTATATTTCTAAGTAACACGCTACAATGTTCTCTTATGACTGCTTCATGCATTACATCTATTCTCTTGAAGTACCATATTTATATACATTTCGATAACATTCCTAGTTTGACTTAAAAGTATTTTCTAAAGTTCTATACATTTTTATAGCATGTAGGACAAATCTGCTTATGTGTTAATTCTAGGGATACTACATATTGAAAACTACTTTTATACATCAGTATTCGAAAGGAACCCTCATAGGCCTGTGCATTAAAGTGATGGGTTGTTTTCTGCAAAGGTGGAAGTTCAGACCCATTAGATGCTCTGAGGGAAGAAGGTGAGTTTGTTCCTGTAAAGACCCTCCATGGGGTCACTATCAGTCCGACATGACTGGAGGGCAGTTGATTTTGGTGTTCAAATTTCTCATTATTAGATATGGCAAACCTCTATTCGCAATGCTCTAAATGCCAAACCTCTGTTCACAATGCTCTAAATGTCGTTCTGTTTTGGGGTCTTCGCCTTTGATTATGTTCTCTCTTTGGGTCTTCATGGTTACCTATTTTAAAATCTCTCCAATTATTTATGTGTCCAAAATCACTTATTGAAAACTCTTTTTAAAAAATCAGCTTACAAAGCAGACCAGCTACAGGGGCAGTGAATTATTTAATGTGATGCTTCTAGCAAAAGTCTCTAATTTCCAACAACTAACCTTTCCCTGCAAGGGTCTGGTAAGAAGATGGTAAAGATACTGATAGGATTCACCTTTGAGTAATTTCAGATAGGATTTCCTGGAGTGCCATCCTGCTGTGTATCGAATGAGCCCTCTGAGAAGCAGAAAGTGGTAACTCATTACCAGGAAGGGCCAGCAGTGGAGCAGGTCCTCTGGGCCTGAGATTCCTCTACAGTGAAGCTGCTGGGTCCAGAAGACTGCTATACCATCAGGGGAGCAGCAGCAGCACCAGGATTTGAAGCATACAACAGAGTGATGGAATTCCCAACCCACGCAGCAAGTGAAGCTGGGTGCTTTTGCACAGGAGACTGACTCACGGAGAGGGGTGCATCTGGACATTTAATTGAGGAAGCTGGACTTGCTGACCCATGGAATTGTAGCCCCCCAGAAGTGGCGCTGAGTGCCTTAAGGCTAGGCCTACTGAAGCGGGATGCCTCTGGTGTGCCTTTCGGGCATTTATTAGCAGACTTGACCAGAACTTTGGTTACAAAGTTCATATGTTTTGATACATAACTCAATATTTCTTCCTGAGAATTTCTCACTGACATTACAACTTCTTAACTTCCTTCATAAACCCTTTAATAATGAATTTTGTCTGATATCAAGGACACTTCAATATTGAGTGACTTAGCTGGGTACCTTCTCAGATGCCAAAATAAAATCTGATTATTTATTTATCAAACACTTAAAAGGCACTTGTTATGTACAAGGCCCTATTATAGCCCATTTAAAAGTATTACCTCATCTGATTCTCACAACTTACAATTAGGAGGATCACATTTAACAGGTAAAGAAAGGAGACATGGAGAGGTGAAGAAAGCCACAAGGCCAGGTGACACAGCAGGTAAGACAATGGCCCACAAACCTAATGTAGGCCATAAATCCTCACCACTACACCCTGTGAGCATGTTCCGTGTCTACCGTGTAGAAGTGTGTGCTAGCCACCCACACTACAGAGATCCAGTGGCACTAGCAAATTCAATAGATTAAAAACTGAAACAAACAAAAACACCCCCAAAATCCTCTTTCACGAGCAACTTATACTTACAAGGAATATCCCTGTATCCAATCTCCAAAGCATGAAAGTAATTCATAAATTCCCTAATTGGAATTTTAAAAGCCTCAAAGAGACCCATGTCTTCAAAAAGCCTGTATGACACCTGTAAAAGAGAAAGTCAAGGCCTTACCAAATACCCTCAGTGGGGGGGGGGGGGATACGTAAAAATAAAAAGAAGAATAAAAAATGTGCGCCTCATCTACCATGTCCACCACTATAGCATATGTAAGTGGGAATAACTACTCCCTGCAGTCCTGAAACTCAGTGAGCTTATCATCTATCTGAAGAGTAGGACATGGGCCTACTTGTATACACAAACCAGTCTATCTCGGAAGCCTTGAACAGGCTCTCGCTTGAAAAAGAAACACACTAAAGGCTTATCACACAGCCACAGTTCTGCTCTATACTTCTGTGATGAGTAAAGATATTTTCCATATTGAAATACAGGAAAAGATACACGGTATTTTTCTCATATCTCATGGGCAAAACATATTTCCATGCAATATATTATTTATTTCTAAGACCTAAGCACTGTAATATTCAAATATAAAAATAAAAGTCATTAGAAAAATTATAGGCAGTAAGTTAGTGTTTATATAGCACATTTTGAGGATTGTGCTAGCAAAATTCTCTTTTGATGAATTCTATGAATTTTAGATTTTTTGACAAGCACGCTTACATATCCATCTATCCCCTTAAAGTATCCATAATATTTTAAATGACAAATATATGCTGTTCAATTTACTTGAAAGTTATGATTTTTTAGTTAATCTCTCCATCAAAGAACCTAGATAGTTGTGGGATAGGATTTATTTTCTTCAGATACCATCCATCCACAAAGCTCTGAGCAACCAAGTAATTATTTATTCAGCAATCATAAGTATGAATGCATATTTCATACCTGACTAAGAATACAGCCACATTTCTTTCCTATCTTTTCCATCAAATCAAAAATCGGAAAATTCCAAGTATTTAGTTGATCCATGATTGAGTCCAGGTTATCCATAACAAGAGGTTCTGGAGCAAGAATCGGCTTGTCCTATAAGGAAGAGTAAAGAAGAAATGATAAAAAACCATTAGAGCATTGGTAATTCTCATTTAACAATGGAGGTTTCCAGAAATAAACGTCTTAAGACTTCATACGAATGAGTTCTCTGAAAAAAAAAAATCAAAATGAATAAGACATGATGCCAAAAGTACGAGAAAAAGATTGTTTGGACCATGAACTTGGCATTGTTTGGTGCTCACTTATCGCTGGTTCATACAAACTACAGCAATTTGGGATTTTTATTCCCAAAGTTAAGGCCGCTGTGATTCAGCCGCACATAGGGATCTGCTTTTTCTGCACACGGTTCTGTTCTTCATTGTATGAGTCTGAGTCATTCTAACTCCAAAGTAACCCCAGGGGACAGTCTGGGTCCAAGGATATCTCAGGATAGCAGTCTGGAATTAAATTTTTTTTATTAAGATTTTGAGCTCTGTTCTATGTTTTCTTCCATTTCCATCAGAATCCATCCATTGCATTCTGATCAAAGTAGTCAGTCCTGATAGTCAGGCCCTATCTAGTTCTTTTGGTCTTAAGGTAGACGGGGTGTGGTATGTGGAGTCTGCTAGCCTTATAGACTAGTTTTGTTTTCTTTATATAAGTATTTGCTTTTCTTCTTTATCATTATTTATTTTCTGGACAAGTAGAGACCAGTAGTTCTATCTTAGATGGCTGCTCTCAAGCTCCTAAGATCCATATACTCTTTGCCAAACTAGGATATAGAACGTAAACCTTATGAAGTATATTGTGCCAAGTGAATTAGCTGTCCCTTGAACGATGGTCCCAAGTCTTCGCCTCAGGCAACCAGTTTTGAAAAGTGCATGGCTGTATCTAAGAGGGATACAAATGCTCTATGAGACCACTGGTATAAAAGAAGAATATCAGGGGGAAAAAAGGTTTTCATCCCAAAAGAAACAGACTTTGATGGTTACTGAGGAGCAAGAGTGGTGAGGGAAATTATAATATAAATATACATTTATATGACATGTAATGTAAATTAAAATATAAATTACTATAT
The DNA here is from genome assembly GCF_000313985.2 of Echinops telfairi. Lineage (NCBI taxonomy): Eukaryota > Metazoa > Chordata > Mammalia > Afrosoricida > Tenrecidae > Echinops > Echinops telfairi. The sequence goes on along the minus strand of NW_022103918.1, from coordinate 7,455,897 downwards.
AAATCATATATAATATTTTTGCAGAGGCAAAAATAAAATTTTCTCTTAATGATATAAAACACTTTAATAATAAAATATTTGTTTTAATTTATACTCAAATTTTAAAAAAGTATCCATAACTATGTCCCCTATGTGTTTTATAAAAATGTATGCACAACATACCTGAATATACAGTCCATCTATGTGTATATACATATGTACACACATACTTGTATACCTACATACCTACACATGGATTCCTGGTGGTGCAGGGGCTAAAGGGCTTGGCAACTCACTGAAGGGTCAGCGGTTTGAACCCACCAGCCGTTCATGTGAGCAGTATGTGGCCATCTGCGTCTTGGAAGATGACAGCAATGTGGCTTCTACTGTCTAGTAGCTGGAATCATAAGCTGGCCACGGATAGACACGTCTATGTTTGTATACAGACATACTCAACTATACACAGTTCATTTGGAGTTGCTCCAAAATTTAGTACAGGGTTCTTAAAGAAAAATTCATATAAGGACTTTGAAGAACTCTGCAATTATATATAAATAGATCACTTTATAGATTTATATAAATTTGTATAGACCAAGGTTGCATAGTTATACTGGTCTTTCAAGGGAAACCCAAAAGTAGGGAGACAGAGTTCATCACTTCGATCCTAATCAGTCAAATTTATATCAATGCTTCAAAATTAGCATTAATTCTGTAGAATGACAATGGCTACATTTTTCAAGGACCTAAAAAATAATCCACATGCTCTACCACTTCATGAGAAACATGCGCCATGTAAGTTATATTTTAAAAGGAGTCCCAAATGAGAACATTTGTGACACTGGATTTTCAAAAGAAGGAGACAGAAGATAAAATTTGTTAATTAAAATAAGTTTGTCTGATAGCAATATATTTGATTTAAAAGTAGTAAATGAAGTAAAAGAAAAAAAAACAATAGCATCAACGGATAATCACATCGTGGTAAACTATTTCCAGCAATTTTTGTCTCCGCCAAATTAGCCCAAGTGTCCACTTTCATCCTCTTTCAGCGAACCCGTCACACACAAAAGAAGTCACAGCTGCGGCGGCTGCTGGTGGTCGCTAGGTGCTGCTGCGTAGATTCCGCATCAGGGTCCCCAAGTGTCACAGAATGAAACTTCCCTAGTTGAGCTCTTCTCACAACTCTTATATTTGAGTCCACTGAGGCAGTCGCCATGTCAAACCCTCTCCTTGACCGGCTTCCTCTTTTTCACCACCCCTCTACGTTACTAAGCAGGATGCCCTTCTCTGGGGACTGATTTCTCCGGATAACATTCCCAAAGTACATGCGCATGTCTAAGGAGCATTCTGGCTGTACTTTTTCCAAGCAGAAGTCCAAGGTACTTTCAATATTCTTTGCCATCATTCATATTCATGTTACCATAACACGTATGTATCAATTCTTCAGTGGTCTTCCTTACACAATGTCCAACCTTCACTACGGCTTGGCTCAGGCACACCTTAGTCCTGCAAGTGACATCCTTGCTCTTTGACACTTTAAAGAGATCTTGTGCAGCTGCTTCCATGAGCATCGATTGTGTCTCTATGTAAAACAAAGTCCTGGCATCTTCAATCGCTTCTCTGTTTATCGTTATATCGTGCTTTGGCCCAGTTGTGAAGATTTGGTTTTCTTTATTATACTGAGTCAAGAACTCCACGTCAGCTTTACGTTGAGTGAAGCAATCCGTTCTGGAGGCTACAGTCCTGGATTTTATCAGCAAGCCCTGCAAGTCCTCCCTGTGTTTTGTTAGCAAATGTAGGTTCTCTGCATATGACAGGCTGTTAATTAAGCTTGCCCTCAATCTTGAATATTTAAAACACGTATGCCATAGCTTCCAGCATCACAACTCCACTACTAGGTTCTGACAACCTGACAGAGGAGTGTCAGGAATAAGACTACGGGTTTGTAACAGGCAGCAAGTATCACTATAAACTTAGTCTAACATAACAAAGAAATTAATATTAGGCTACCCTATCAATCAATAAGGTACTAGAGGAAAACCTGCAGGAAAAATGCCAAGACAACTAATACATATATTTCTCTTATTTATACCTATAATTATCCTACCATTTAAAATATTTAACATTTGTTCAGAATGAAATTCTATAAAATCACCTAAGGAGTGCCCATCTTTTTTACTGTACTACGACATGTCTGAAATCAGTGGTGGAGATTTTCATATTTACATTTTTAATCACTCGGTAATAGATCCACTAAGAGATCAATGGTACGCTGATAACACTGATAAGTGTAAGGGTGAGGCTCTAATACCCATGCTTCCAATGAGGGATCTCTGCAGGTCTAAGGATTCAGGACTCTACAGCGGCATCTAGCTTTGTGGTAGAAGCCAGTGACACAAGCATAGGAGGGGTTGAGTGGCACAAGGTTACCAGGAATAGCATGGTCTCCGGGGTGTAGGTGCCACAAGCTGACCCTTTCCTCAGTGGTTCTCTCGTGCACCCCGTCTCATCTTCGTTTTGTACAATATCACTGCTGTCACTGTTGTTATTGGTTTCATAATCAGAGGTAACTTGAGCTGCGTCATCTGCAATTGAAAAAAACAATCAGCTTCAGTAGGGAAAGGCAGTTCATTAATGCCAGTTTTCCAGAACTGCATCTTGTGGATGCAGAGCTTAGGAAAACACTGCCTTTGGGAGCTTACTCACAAAATGTGAGTGGGGAAAATATATATTTTGAACACACACAACATATAGGAATTAATATGATTTGTGATCTATACAGTAACTTAATAATCCTTGATAATTTTTGATCCATAGTTCAAACTTTAAAAAATAAATCTAGTCATTTTCTCTATCTTTTCCCCCTATCCCTTCCCCAGTACAGTAAACGCACCAACTCGCTGATGCCAACACTGACTGTAGAATGGGTGCCAGCGTGGGAGGAATAAAGCTGACATATCTAGAAATACCATGGCCTGTGGCATATCAAGTGATGGCAGGTATTTAGGACTAGGGGAGGTTTGGTATATCCAATCTGGTTCCCTTGCAGTCTGCGGCTCCCTCCTGTGCATCCTCCTCTTCTGTCTCCTTTTCAGTCAGCTCCAAACTCTGCTACCTGAAGGACTAAGTGTCTGAAGAACAAACTTCTGGGTAAAGGCCTACAAATGCTTCTTGTAATTAAGTTATCTCGTAATTGAGTCGGAGAGCAATTGGCTCCCTACTGTCAAGTGCCACTGAAAGCACTTCATCTGTATCGACAGGTTTAATTCTTTCAGTATACGAGGCAGGTATGATTGCATTGTTAGCCTGACTGTCGGGAGGAAATGGAGGCCTCACACAGCTCATTCATGGTGCTGCCAGAATTTGAACTCGGGAAGAGGAACTGTCGTGTCTGTGCCCTGTCCTTTTGATCAAGTCTAGTTTTTGTTGTTACTGCAGCCGTTGATCGTTTTTGCTTGTTTATTTTACTATTACATTCTGTGTGTGGCCTGTCCTCAGAAACCTTTTGCTTTCTCAAATGGACGGGTTGGTTTTCGTCTTTGTCTTTTTAAATTTGTAAATTTAAAAACTGGGAACATATGTTACTTTTTAGATCAGAACAAATAAAAAAAGGCAACAACATAAAATCAGTAAGGCAATTTCCGTGCTGCCAACCAGAATCTGAAATGAATGACTTACCCCCCGTTCTGCTCGGTGTCCGCATGGCGGCGCTACCCTTCTCCAGCGGCCCGTCAGCAGGATGCCCGTGGGAATATGGTCTGCCACAGCTGGGAATAGTGGAGGAACATATTCAACGGTGAAAATATTCTCATAAAATGATCACAGGTACCTACCAAGCATGTGCACCTTAAGAGAAGGCAACCACTACTTTTGAGTCAATTCCAAGTCATGGGGACCCCATAAGGCTCTCTGAGATGCTAAATCTTTATGGGAACAAGTAGCCTCATTTTTTCCTCTTTTTTTTTTGAGGAATGGCTGGCAGCCCTGCCATGACCAACCCAATGATTAACCCACAGGCCCATACTTGTCCACTAAGACCGATAATAATAATAATTTACATCTAGAAAAAATCGGGGGAAGGGGAAGAAGTGGCAAAGAACAGAATCTTAATACCAAAGGGAGGTATAGAGGCCCACTTCCCCCAAAGCCTCCCCATCACAAAGGGAGATGGAGGGCAAAGAAGACACACTGCCATAGCTGCGGAGGAGATGGAGATGGTGAAAAAGTATAAGCATGGAAAGACAGGCTATTCGCCCTATCCCGACAGTGGCTGAACAGACGCTAAGGCACAGCATGAGCTCTGGGGTGCAAAGGTGCACGCACCTGGACAGGGGAGGTAGGCTACAGAAAGATACTAATGAACAAAGACTTTCGTTTAGTCTATTCCATTGAGAAGTGTTTCATAGAACTTGGAAAATGAAGGTTGTCAGCATGAGGTGCCAGGTAGAAACAAAACAGACTAATAAAAACAGGCCAAGGAGGCATACAGCAGGTCAATAAGAATCATGAAGGATTTCACAGCGTTTGAAGGATGGAGGGTCTTTTTGCTTTCTCAACAGTTTTTATTATTTTCCAAATTTTGTTTTAAAATAACCCCATACAAGATTTGACAAGGTCCTAAACTGGCTCCTCTCTCATTTATCTTGCTAGGAGATCTCATGGCTCAATTTTTTTTAATAACTCATTTTATTGGAGGCTCTTGCACCTCCTATAACAATCCAGACATCAATCATATCACACACATTTTTACATATGCTGCCATCCTCATTTTCAAAACATTTTCTTTCTACTTGAGCCCTTGGTATCAGCTCCTCTCTTCCCTCCCTCCTCCATCCTTCCGCTCTTGTGAACCCTCGATACATTATAAATTATTATTATTTTCATATCTTATACCATCCACTGTCTCCCTTTACCCACATTTCTGTTGTTAGTCTCCCTGGTGGGAAATGGGGTGCGCTAAGACATCGACCATTGCGATCAGTTCCCCATTTCTTCCCCTCATCCTCCTAGTGTCACTACTCCCGTTACTGTTCCTGAGGGGCTTATCTGTCCAGGATTCCATGTCGAGAACTTTATCTGGACCAGTGTGCATGCTCTGGTCTGGTTGGATTTGTAAGGGAGAACTGGGGTCATGATAGTAGGGGGAGAGGGCGAGGAATGTTGTGTGTTCTGTCAGTGCTATGCTGCAACCTGGCTGACTCGTTCCTTCCTTGTGACCTCTCTGTGAGGGGAATGTCCAATTGTCTACAGATGGGCTTTGAGTCTCCGCTCAGATCCCTCACATTGAAATGTTTGTTTTTTGAGTCTTCTGATGCCTGATACATGATTCCATCGACACTTCGTGATCACACAGGCTGGTGTGCTTCTTCCAAGGGGGTTTTGTTGCTTCCCTGCCAGATGTCCGCTTATTTAACTTCAAGTTTCTAAGACACCAGGTGCTATGTCTTTTAATAGCCAGGCACTGTCAGCTTTTGTCACCACATTGCTTATGCACCCATTTTGACTTCAGTGATTGTGTAGGGAAGGTGAGCGTTACAGAACACCAGGTTATTAGAACAAAGTGTTCTTGTGTTCAGAACAGCAGGAGTGGTTAAGTAGAGACCTACTGCGTATCTGCTACCTTAAAACTTAACATATAAAATATGTACACAAACCTATATCCCTATCAATATATATCAATATATTTACATATGTGCATGTCTATGTTTATATCTCTATAAATGTCTTTTGCCTCTTAGTTCTTTCTTCTAGTTCTTTTCACTTTTGTCCTGACCCACTATCATGGCTGCTGGGTTTGTTTTTTCTAATCCTACAAAGATCTCAGAGTGTTTTTATTTATTACTGAAGCACAGTGTACTTACTCTGAAATGAGAAGCAAAGAGTGATCACTTATTGTCATATATTAAATGTGTTATCTTCCCCTTGCCTACCCCTGAACTCTGTTGTGTTTGTATGTGCACTGGAGAAAATTAAAGGTAAGTATTTTCCAGCAGAAGTGTAAATAAGTAAATTTATTGCTTGAGCTTTGAATGGGACAGTATCACAAACAAAACATTTCTAAGTATGCAGTCTTATTGGTTTCACTTAGGGAGTCAAGAGATAAAACAAGACAAACAACAAAAATTGTGCTATGCCTATATTTGTTTGCAAATGGTACTTTCCCCTGGGAGGTATTTTCATAAGCACCACTACACTAATTTCTTCTTTTAAATGTTGCTGCTAAAAAAAAAAGCAAAAAAATCAGAGTCTGTTTACAAAAATACCTAGGGGTAGGGACCTGCTGACTAACAACTGCACAGGGGTGTGTTATTTGCTTAAAAATAAGGGTATGCAATTGATGGACTTGCATTTTTGGATTAAACTTGGTGGTCTCTAATTAAGTGACTGCATTGCTTTTATGATTTTCATTGCTAGATAATATTTAAAAGGAACACTTAAATTGTTAGTTCAAATATCCTAGCTCTTAGGCCAAAAAAATAGCTTTTTGCGTAGACATTACAGCAGCCAAGAGACTAAGATTCACCGCCAAACCCATCGAGTTCAGCAGGGGAAACCACAATAATTAGTCGTGTGTTTTTGGAGCTCTCTGTGGCTACATGGGTGGCTGTCCTGAAAGCAATAATAAAACCTGGTTTGAATTATAGATTTATAAAGCCCAAACAAATAAAACACACACTACTGGATTTATAAACAGTACCGAACAAGTAGGCAGTGAAATTCCCCTGTTTTTCACTAAATCTTCTTTTATAAAAATCTCATTACATTCCTCCTTCCTGCTAAGCAGGAGGAAAAAAACAGACTAGGCTGAGGAAAACCATGTGAATGGTACATATTTTCTGAACATCATTCTCCTTGCTTTACGCTCTTTATTTTCTGCAAGTTGGAAGTCTACACTGAACGTCTCTAAAAGAGCTGGAAGCAGATGCAGCTCTTCCGCTGGGTTTCATTTTAGCTCAGGAGGAACACCATGAAACCATAGCTGGCAAATGTGTTCAGTCAAACGCCAGGTTCACGGGCAATTATTGGGTGTTGACCTAAAGAATTGGATTCGGTGGTCAAATGAATTCAGAAAACCCTGACACAGATTCAGATGTCATGAATCCACAGGTGTCCTTTTAGCAAGCCTCTCCCGAGTTTCTAAAGTGACCTGGACTGTGAGAGTCTCACAGGGGAACCTGACTGAACACACATCTCGTCAGGGGCAAGGTGCTTAATAAGGCCCCACAGAAATTACTTTATGGAATAGCTCATAGAAAGGGCAACAGAATAACTTCTGGAAGGCAGACAACTTTTTTAGTCTGGCCCCTGCTAAACAAACAAAACAAACCAGTAGAAAGCAAGGCGAAAGGAAGCAAAGATGATAAAATATATAACATTTTGTCAGCAGCTTACCGAATTTACAGAAGTATCTGAAAATGACACTGACGAGGCTCAATCTCAGATGCTACAACTGAAGATGCTAATAAACTCTCTGGGTATGAACTAATATTTGATATTGGGAGACCACTGTGCCATCGATTTAATGAAATACTTATCCTCATTAAACTTAGAAAAGAAATGTCATTTTGTTCAGGGCAATTTTATGATTATTCATTCATTCATAAACTTAGTTTTCAACTATTTCAACTCTCTCTTACGTAAAATCTATTGAATGCTTAAGGCCAATGATTCCGGATGCAGCTGGTCTTGAAGAGCAACCAATACTCCTATAACGGTTGGCCACTGTGCTCCGTCCATCGTAACAGACGGCACCGTAATTCTGTGTCAGCATAATACGGTAACTCAAGGCTTTGCTTAGTTGCCTTCAGAGAACTATCAGAGTCCAGTCATAAGCTGCCGTGTAGTGTTTGTACAATTCCAAAATGCTTAAACAGGAAACGCCAACAGATAAAGGATCTTTGCGGTCAACATAAAACACTCTCTGAGGAACAAGTAAAAATCATTCTGTCAAAATATAGAATCTTATCCAAATTGTACACTTTTCAATTTTATTGTTTTCATTGACAATAAGCAGACAGAATATTTTTAAAATCTCTGTCATCGAGTTAGTGCTGACGCATAGCGACCATCTATGGGTTTCTGAGGCTGTACTGTTTAAGAGAGTAGAAAGCCCCGTCTTTTTCCCTTGGTGATTTCAAACTGTGGACCATATGGATCGCAGTCTAACTTGTAACCATTACAGCACCAGGGCTCTCAGACAAAATATACAATTAACTATTTTATATGATCTTCAAAGTTTGAGTTGTGGACTCTACACCTTCTCTAACAGGGGAAAAAACATCCTATTAATATCTATTCAACAGAAAACACAGTGCCCTACAGATGCATACCTGAGATATATTTTGGGTTAAGTTTCAGACTCTCAAAATAAAGCAAATATAAATATCACAATGAAGTGAGTTACATGCATATTTTGGCTCCCCAGTGACATGAAAATTATATTTACACTCAACTTAGTCTATTCATGGTCAGGTAAGTATTGGACTGTTCACGACTTTGACAGTTCAATCCCACAAGCTGCTCTGTGGGAGAAAGAAGAGGCTATCTGCTCCCATGAAGATTTACAGCACAGGAAACCTTACTTTATACAGGGTCACTGTGAATTGGAATCGGCCGACTTGAAGACACTGGGTTTGGTAGTCTATACGGTATGTGCTAGCATTGTGAGAAAGTATGAAATAATGTGAGAATGACCAAAATGTCACACAGAGACATAAGTGAACTCATGCTGTGGAAAATGGTAGGGCTGCCACAAGCCTTCAATTTGCATAAGGTATACGAGCTGTGAAACACAACAAAGTGAAGCGTAATAAAATGATGCATGCTTGTGTCTCTTGTCTTCTCCTTCGCTAAGCTTCAGGAGCTGTGTGGACTCGTGGTGAGTTGCCCAATGCAGGAAAAAAAAAAGATAGTAAATGCCATTAAACGATATAAAACCCTTACCTGCGACATAGTGCTGATGGAGTCAGGATCTGAGAAGACAGGTCCGGGGCGCTCTGAGTGTAATAAGATAAGGCCCTTTGCGAACTTGGGCCTTGTTTGGCAGTTGTTTCTGAAGATTCAGGAAAATGCACAGCAGAAATTTTGCTAATAGGGCTGCTTGCAGGAGTCCCTTGAATAGGTGAAGCGCAGGGTGATGAGAGAGGTGAAATATTAGCGAGGGCATCTGAGAAAAGGAGAGAGATGTCAATTGTCCAAATCAATGTCTGTGAAATGCAAAATTCCAACTCTGCAACTGTACGTCAGAATCAAGTGAACACAATCAATCACACCCCGTTCTCAGGGCACTTGGGCTGGCCTCTGTTCGCCACCACCTGGAGACAGGGTGTGAGGTTGGGGCATCTCCAAAACATGAAGTAGGAATGCTGAGTCATCATGCAAAACGAACCCAATGAAAGGCTTGGTGTCCTGGCGGCACTTCAGGCCCCAGCGATATTATTTGCTTCTCCCACTTTTGTTTGCTCTCGCCATTTTGACATAATAGTTCAATGTTTTCCTTCGGTTATGAAGCTTTGGGGTCAGGAACAAGATCTGCCATCATACTAAATGCTAGCCAGTGTCTGGAGCAGAGTTTTGAAGGCATCTGATGCCTAACAATATATGAATACCGTGTCCCCGAAAATAAGACAGTGTCATATTAATTTTTGCTCCCAAAGATGCGCTAGGTCTTATTTTCAGGGGATGTCTTATTTTTCCATGAAGAAGAACATGGTACATATTTATCGTTTATTGGTTTATTAAAAGACCTCACACTTCCTGTCTGCTCCGGCTGCGCTGCGGCCAACAGTGAGCTGCGCAGCGCCGCTCACTGCTACGGTCCAGAGTTACGGTAGTTTTTTTGGGGCCTTATTTTTGGAGAGGTCTTATTTTCAGGGGGATGCCTTATATTTCAGCGAGAGGCAAAACTGTAAGTAGGTCTTATTTTCGGGGGATGTCTTGCTTTCGGGGAAACGGTAAGATACAGGTCTGTGAGCCATCCACATTTTCAGTGGAATGGCACTTTGATCAAAAGCATTTCTGAGGAAAATATGAACAAATGTCTGGAAATCCATCTTAGATCAAAACAGTATGCCTGAAAATTCAATTTAAAGCACTGCAAAAATTTAAATATGGATATTTATACCTCACTGCCTATGTTTACTCTAGGTTGTGAGAATTTTTAATGACATTGCCTGAGATTTCAAAGCAGCGATGCTGGAATACAAAGGAAACTGCTTTTTGAAGTTGCTCCCGCCCAAACTTAGAGAAGGCAGCACCTTCTCAACATTTCTTAAAGAAGAAAGAAATTACTTTTGAACAACCATCTGCTTACTATTTTACATGACTTTATGGCTGATCAACTGACTAGGGTAAATGAATTGAAATCATTAAAAACCATTCTGTTTCTCATTACTCCGGAGAAATGTAAAGCAGGGCCTTTTACATCATCAAGTAACATTGGTTAAGTGGCAGGTGCCTTAGAGCACAGTTTGCTGCAAATGTCCCCTTCCTGAACGTTGCATGTGTCATACCCACGGGTTCCCTGGTCCACTGGAAGGAACATGAGGTGTCGTGAAGGATTTTTGCCATTATCTTTTCAGATTTCTTATTGGCACTCTTATTTGTTTAGTTTTCATTTAACACGGCAGTAGCAATCTCTTCCTAGTCATTTTCTAATTTTTACTGGTGATTCCTGATCTAACTAACTCCCTTACTTTCATATGTAACAAATGAAGCCGCTCTAGACTCAACGAGGTTAAACAACCTCCCTCGATGACACAATACTAGTAGGTGAGGAAACACGGAAATATAAGCCCAAAGAGCCTCAGTAAAATGTGGTTTATTGACTTTTTATTTTGGCAGTGACTGCCCAAGGGGAAAGAAAAATCCATTACTAGGAAGCATTTGATAATTATGCTTTTTAAATTTCCACAACTAATGTAAAGTTTTAGATATATTACCATAAATAATGAAAAAAATGTTGACATTACATAGTTTTAATCAACTGTCTACTGGGTCCAATGGAACATAAATTCACTAAAGTGAACTTCAGTTGAGTTCAGTTCCGGGGTTCCTAACAGCTGCACCAGGGTGTGCACTACGAAAGTTTCTGGCATGTAGTGAAGTATGAATGGATGTAAATCAGAAGGAGGAGGAAAGGCAGAGGAGGAGAAGGGGGAAAATGAGAGAGGAGAATGAAATGAATATCTTCAACGCAATGCTGTTGTCAGGCACTTTCGAGTTGATTCCTATTCATTGAGAGCCTACATACAATAGAACAAAATATTTCCTGGTCTTGCACCATCCTTACAATTGTTACACGTGAGCTCATTGTTACAGCCACTGTGCCAATCTATCTTTTGCAGGGTCTTCCTGTTTTTGCTGCCCCTCCACTTTACCAAGCGTGATGTCCTTCTCCAGGGACTGGCCTCTCTTGATAACATGTTCAAAGTACCTGAGGCGAGTCTTACCGTCCTTGCCTCTCCTCAGTATTCTGACTGCATTTCTTCCAAGACAGATTTGTTCATTCTTTTGGAAATCCATGACACTGTCAGTGTTCTTTGCTATCATTCAAATGCATTGATTCTTCTTCAGTCTTCCGTACTCAAGAGCCAACTTTCACATGTATATGAGCTAACTGAAAATACCATGGCTTGGGTCAGGTGCACCTTAGTCTTCAAAGTAACATCTTTGCTGTTCAACACTTTAAAGAGGTCTCGTGCAGCAGATTGACCTAAGGCAAGGTATTCTTTTATATCCTGATGGCTGCTCTACAAGCATTGATTGTGGATCCATACAGGATGAAATACTGGACAACTTCCATCTTGTTTCCTTTATCATTATGTTATCTACTGGTCCAATCTTGAACATTTTTGTTTTTATTACATAGCGTTGCCATCCATACTGAAGCCTGTAATCCTTGACCTTCATCAGCAAGCAAGATTGTGTCAATTGTGTAACACAGGTGGTTAATAAGCCTTCCTTCAATCCTGATGACAAATTCTTCTTCATGTACTTTTAGCTTCTCTGATAATTTCCTCAGCATACAGAGAGAAAAGTCTGATAAGATACAACCCTGTGACACATACCTTTCCTGACTTGAAACCATTAAGTATTCCCTGTTCTCTTTGCTCAACTGTCTCTTGATACATGTGCAGGTTCCACGTGAGCACAATGAAGAATTCTAGAATTTCCATTCTTCTCAAGGCTGTCCATAGTTTGTTAAGATCCACACAGTTGAATGTCTTTTACATGGTCAACAAAACACAAATAAACATCTTTCTGGTATTCTCTGCTTTGAGCCAGTATCTGTCTGACTTCAGGAATGACATCCCTGTTTCTATGTCCTCTTCTGAATCGGACCTGAACTTTTGGCAGCTCCTGTAAATGTTCTCTGCTGCAACTCTGTTGTTAGATGCCTTCAGCAAAATTTTACCTGCATGTGATATTAATGTATTGTTCTATAATTTGTACATTCTGATGGGTCACCAGTCTTTGGAATGATCAATTAGTTGGGCAGGCTACTGCCTTCCACATTTCTTGGCATATACAAGTCAGTGCTTCTAGTGCTTCACAAACTTATTGAAACATTTCAATTAGACTGTCATCAGTTCCTGAAGCCTCATTGTCGACTAATGCTTTCTTTGCATGTTGGACATGTTCATTATCGGCTCTGGATCATATCTACTTTTTGAAATGGTTGAATGTTGACTAGTTCTATTTTGGTACAATGACATTGTATTCTTTCCATCATCTTTTGATGCTTTCTGAATCAATAGTTTGCTCATAGAATCTTTCAATATTGGAATGTGAGGCTTGGGTATTTTCTTCACTTCTTTCAGATTAACATATGCTGAGAATCGTCGTCCTTTTTGGGATCCTGATTCTTAAGTTTGGAAATATTTCATTATAATACTTTACTTTGTCCTTTGGTGATGCCCTTTAACATTTTTTTGTTCAGTTCTTCTACCTCATCATATCTTTCATTTGCCTTAGAGACTATAATTTAGAGGAAGTTTTACAGTCTCTTCAAACATCCAGCTTGATCTTTTCTCCTCGTCAAGCATTTTAATGACCTTGTTCGCTTTCTTCATATATGATGTTCTTGATGCTATCCCACAGTTCATCATGCTTTCTGTGATCAGTGTTCAATACAAGTCTGCTCTTGAGATGTTCTCAAAATTCAGGTGGAATATACTTAATGAGGTGAGATTGACTAGAGAAACAAATCCAGGGAGACTCATGTGTGTATAAGAAAGAGCTTTATGTAAAGAGTAACTGGAGATTAAGAAAACATCTCAGCCCAGTCCAGATCAAGTCTATAAGTCTGATATTAGCCCACATGTCTCATACCAGTCTATGAATTCCTCTTCAGAGTCACACAACACATGCAATGACATGCAGGAAGATCACAGGCCAGTGGGTGGAAACTCTTGTGGACCCAGTGGCAGTAGCAACATCTCAGTGTTGGTGTGGGTCTCCACATGACTCCTCCAACTCCAGGGCTCCTGGCTCTATCAGCATAGCTTCATGTGGCTTGTCAACAGCAATGTGTAGCAGAGGGAGTGTGTGTCTGGCTTCCAGTGAGCTATCTATCTCTGTTGCACCTCCAAATGAGGTCATCAAGCTGTGACCTGATTGGCAGGCTAGATTCCACCCCTTCCTCAAGTTGACAATACATTATGCAACTGCCACAACACTCCAGGCCATATTTGGCTCTTGTGGACTTGTTTAATTTTTTTCAGCTTCAAACTGAACTTTTATATGAGCAATTGACTATTCCAAAGTCAGCCTCTGGCCTCAGTTTAACTGCTGATATTGAGCTTCTCTTTGTCTCTTCCCTCAGATGTCACCAATTTGATTTCTTTGTATATTCCTTTTAGAAACATTCATGTGAATATTTTATATTATTGACTTTGTTATGAGCAAGTCATTGGCCTTGCAAACTGCCTGTTGGTTTTGTGTATGATCTCCAGCTTTGTTTCTATCATCAAGGCCATAGATTCTAATTACTTTTCCTTTCCCAAAGTTTCCAACTTTTGTATTCCAATTGCCAATAATTATCAATGCATATTGATAGCATGCTTGGTCAAGAAATACTACTCACTCTTAAAGGCTGTTTTTGTTGTTGTCATTTTGTTTTCCCCCTTCAGTCTCATGGAAACCCTATGTATGTATAGCAGAGTGAACCATGGCCAGTTCTGCAGTCTTAAATACAACCTTCACAATTTATTGAATCATTCACTTCCTTGTGACCAAAATAAATAATTTAAATAAATAATCAGATTTAAAACCCCAAATATACTGCCTATGACACATTTTAAAAATAAATCTTACAACAGATGATAAGGTCTATTCATTTGCAGTATGACTAGTATACATATTTAGAACACTTTTAACAAATAGAAATCATGGCAACAACTCTGAGAAGGAAGAATCTTTTAACACTTTAGGTGAGAAGATAAAGGGATAAACATATAAATTCACCTTTTTGAAGCACCACTGTTTTTTACTGTGTATATTATCATAGTTGACTTAAGTTTATAAAAGAGACTGGAGCTCCTTTATATAGAGTAATATGTATTAGTTTTCAAGTAAATAGTGAGATATAAATACAGAGAATAACCAAATACCCTTTCTTTCTAAAATGCATAACTACAAATAAGTTATTTCAGACACAGGGTCAGGAAACACCAAGGAAATGGGCGGAAAGGCCTTTTTTTGCAAGTCATTAAAAATGGCTCTAAAGTTAATCATGTCTGAAGTTAGAGAGATTAGTATCATGATCTTTTAAAATCTCTTCCAACTTTACATTGCACACGTACACACATGCAAACATGAGTGAAGTGATTCAAATATGCATGTTCTCAAATAGAGAACTGATTTATCCTCAGTTTTTATTTGAGAAATTTTAGGAGATGCCAGGAAAATGACTTATCTCATGAAATATAAATCACTGCCTGATACAAACCGACCTAATGTGAAATATTTTAAATGAAACTATGTAAGGATAGAAAAAGTTTCAGTGCTTGGCAAAAAACACAAAAAGTCTAAAATACCAACTCCTTTGAGTAATTCTTCTTTAATTTTGTCTTCCTGAAAGCATGAGACTGTGTGTCAAGACTCCAGGAACTTTGGGCAATCAAAGGCAGAAGATAAACAATACTGGAGGGAAATTATTTAAGTGAATCCATCTGTTTTAAGCTGTAATACACTCACATTTTAATTATAATTGAACAAGAAAGGAACCAGAATGTCTACTACATAAATGCCTCTTTTCCACACCCAAAATGGTCAGCATTCATATTTTTTAAAAGTGTATCTAAAATAAAACTAAACTCATAACCATCAAGTCGATACTGACTGTGTTTGTCTGGGTAGACTAGAGAAAACAAATCCATAGAACCTCATATGTGTATAAGAAAGAGTTTTATATAAAGGGTAATTGTACATTAAGAAGGCATCCCAACCCAATCCAGTTCCAGGCCATAAGTCTGATATTAGCCCATATGTCTGATACCAATATATGTAGTCCTCTCCAGACTCAGGAAACACATGCAATGATGCTGAGTGCAGGACGATCACAGGCCAGTGGGTTGGAAGTTTTGTAGATCCAGTGGCACTGTAAGCATCTCAGGGCTGGCAGGCATCACCATGTGGCTTTCCCAGGTCCAGGGTTTTGGGAGCCTCAGAGTAGGTCCATGTGGCTTCTCCTCAGGGATGTCTCAGAGAGTGTCAGTCTTGTTAGTTCTGAGTCTCCAAGGAAGTGAGTCAAGAGACAGATAGCGTCTTCCATCTCCAAGGAGGACATTCCAGCATTCGCAGAATTCTCAGGAGAAGGCCATGCCAACACAGAGGCCTCATTGGCTATGATCTGATTGACAGGCTCGACTCCACCCCTACACTCTTAATCCTCAAGTTGACAAACACTTAGATAACTCCCACATTGACTATTAGCAACCCTATAGCACTGGGTAGAACTGCGCCTGTGGGTGTCCAGAACTGCAACTCTTCATGAGATCAGAAAGCCTCATCTTTCTCCTGTCGTGTGGCTGGTGGTTGAGAACTGGTAACCTTGCGGTTATCTGCGCAGCTTGTAAATACTCCACCACCAAGAACAGATTTCCTTATTTCCTTCTTTTTAACTTTATGCTTCCTTTTCCCCACCAATTTCGGTCATTGATTCTTATGTTCCTGATTAGGTTTTTCACACTTTATCTGATTCCATTTTCCCAGTCCCTTCCTACATACCTTACTGAGAACCAGGACACATGGTAGTCATATGGTAGTCTTCTGGTGGCACAATGGTTGAAGCACCTGCCTGCTAATCGAATGCTCAGTGGTTCAAACCAATCAGCCACCTCACAGCAGAAAGACGTGGACATTTGATATGGAAACAATTAGTTCAATATACTAGGACAACCCTGAGACCAGAAAAGATGGTGCCAAGCTACCACTCATACCGCTCTCAAAATGATCACAGTGGAGGGTCCAGATAGAGTGAGAGTAAAATGTGGAACACAACTCAAATTATAAGAGAAACTAGGCTGACTGGTCTGATAGAGACTGGTGAGACCTTCAAGACCCTGGCCTTTAGTCACCCTGCAGTTCGGGAACTGAACTCACCCTGTGTTCCCATAATCAACACTGAAGGTTTAAGGGCAGCATTTCCCCAAGGGCAAAGTACAGAGGGTTCGGAAAGAAGTAATAGAAAATACGGGATACTAGAAAACACAAGGAGCAACTGGGAAAACTGATGGTACCTTGAGGGCATTGCCATGGGTAATTTGAAACAAAATATATAAATTGTTGAATGCAAAACTGAATATCTAAGTTATGAACCATCATCTATTTCACAATAAAGTTTTAAAAAATTATAGTTAAAAGAAAAAATGTTTAGATAGTCCTTAATTTCCAATGTATTCAAGTTATGATGGATTGCACTTATACTCATCAGTTTGTATTTTAAAATAATTATGTCTTATTATTAATATTTATTACATATAATTCTGCAATGTATAATTTTCTGGTGTCACCCTATCTGTAAATTTAAACGTGATGTTTCCAAACCCCAGATCCAAATAAAGATGAGCTTTAAAATGATACTGATAATAAAAGACAATAATAAAGGAAACAGAAATTGTGGTTGTCTGCTTCCATAAAGACGTCCAGCCTTGAAATGTTATGGTGCGATTCCACTCTGCCCTATAGGGTGACCCTATGGTGACCCTATAGGGTCACTGTGAGTTGGAACTGGCAATGGGTTTTGTCACAGCACAGCTACTTAGTGAAATTAAGCCAAATAAGAATAGAGTCAAGGTTTCCAAACATCAGGAACCATCTGTTCAGGGGGAGATGTAACCTAATTTCAGACCTTTGAATCTGGATGGAGGTTTTCCTCTTTATTGACACACTTTCAAGGATTTGTCTAGTTAATTCAGCATGCACCCAGATATAGGAATTTTATCAACACTCAGCTCAGCTATGCAAACTGAAAAATTTCCTAGAGTGTAATCCTGAAGAAGATACCGTAACAAAGCAAGAATGAAGAGAAACGCTTGCCAAAGCTGTTGTCTCTCATTTTCACCCTCTGCCTCTGTTGCAAAGAGCCCCGGTGGTGTACTAGTTATGCGATAGGCTGCACACGATCAGGTCAGCAGTTCAAAATCATCATACACACTGCAGGAGAAAAATGGAGCTTTCTACTCCTGCAAAGACTCACAGTCTCCAAACCTCCCAGGGGCAGTTCTACCCTGTCCTTTAGGGTCACTGTGAGCTGACATCACAGGGATGACAGTGAGTGTGGTTGTTTAGTTTTTTACCTTTGTGGTAAAAACAACAGGAATGTATCCCTAAAATGATCCTCTTAAAATTAACAGCTTAAATCACAAGAAAGGTTTTTGAAATATCAATAGAATACAAATACTCTTTCCATAACCCTCTTATAAACATTGACATTTTGAGAAATTATACTTCTGGCAATGATGGAGTAGTTTGTGGTGAACAAATGCTGCTTTGAAAAAACTAGAAAAAAAATGAGCGACAAAATCAATAAAAACTATTTTAGATGAGGCCATTCACATTGAAGGCCCAGGTTCCCAGGAAGGAAAAATGTCCATACCCAGTTATTCTCTTTGGCGTATGATTGTTGGCATGAGCATGATACTGAGAATACAACCAGGGGGTGAAGTTAAGGGAAAGGTTAGCCAGGAGAGCTTTTGGCAAGGGCACGGCTCTGGTGACAGAGCAACTGCATCTCAGGGTGCTGTTACACCAAGAATTTCAATGTCCAACATCTCACAGAAAGCAGACAATCTTCTCCTTGAGTCGGATAGTAAATTCTTGCATTGCTAAAGGGAGATGAAAAAGCTAAGCAGGAGGCTACCAAAAATCTTAATAGAATTTTCTGGAGTGCTAATAAAATAAAACAAACAAGAGAGCTTCGAGTTTACTACTCTCTACGAAGGAGAAGTAAACACCCCAGATCTTCTGTTGGGACCCTAGGGATGGGGACAATCTAGAAACAGATGAAACCTTTCAAAAACTGGAGTCCAGTCCTGAGTCACCATCTACTCTGATTGAATAAGGTAATCTGTCCTGAAATCATTTCCCCTTTCTCCCTAAAACCTTATTGTTCTTAATGTTATTCAAACTTTTTATCATTGCTAACAAGGTCCTGTACCATCTGGTTTCTGTTTACATATCTGTCTTAATTTCTCAAGCCGTGTGCCTGTGAAACTTGGACACTGAAGACTCAAGGAGGATGGATGCCTCTGAATTACTGTGCTAGGGAAGAGTACCGAAGAACCACGGACTTCCAAGAGAACAAACAAATCCATCGTGGAAGGAGAGCCAGAATTCTCCTTTGAAGCAAGAATGGGGAGAATTCATCTCATCTTTTAGACAGGTTACCAGGAGAGACTAGTCCCTAGAAAAGGGCATTATGCTTGGTAAAGTAGAGGGGCAGCAAAAACGGGGGAGACCTTAGACAAGATGGATATGGACTGACCAAGTGGCTGCAACAGTGAGCTTGACCATAGCAACGACTGTGCAGGGGCAGGCAGTGGTTGGTTCTTATAGCATCGCGATGAGTTGGAATTAACTCACAGACCCTAACAACAGCATCCTATGTCTACACCACAGCTTGTTTATCCTTTCCGTGCCAGCTTGGCGGGCACCTAGCAAAAAACCAAACTTCTTCCCTAGCTAGCTTTTCCAGCAATTTGGACTCATGTTGATTTCTATTACTAGATTACCCATTCTCTACTCTTTCGCTTCATTTCCCCCTTTGTCTCTTTTTATCATTGAAAGTTTTCTTTCATTCCCTTATCCTAGCACTTAACTTACTGCACAACAATGGCTGTTGCCTTGTCTATCTTTCCAGAAGAATATAAATTCAGAAGAGGCTGCATCTGTCCTCATGACAGTGCTATCCCTGAAACAATAAACCTTCCGCTGATATTTGTTGAGCAAATGAAGCTCGCAGCAAGGGAGATACTTCTGCTTAGAAATGTTAGTGGTGTATTATCCCCAATTTGGAAATTTCCAGCCCGTTCAGATATCAAACCCTACCCGGGAAAACACAACACAAGTTTAGTGTTTGTACCTATCTGCAGAGAAGGAAACCTTCTCCATGATATTGTTGGGAACTTTTGGCTACTGACTTGTGGACTTCTTCCAAAAGTTCTCAAAGACCCTGGATTATATTTCTTTGGAATTGAAATACCATTTACTTCCACATGTATATATCTGGTGGGGGGGGGGGGGAGTGGGTAGTATAAAGAAAGGCTTTTTTAAAGAAAAGATTAATTATGTGCATTGTAAGTGAAGTATTTCCTTGAACTCATATAAATACCATACTCATGAAAAATAATTTTAATGGGCTTTAAAAATAAAATAGAAGTTTTATAAATATCATCTTAAATTTAATATTAAAAGATGATGCTTATAGAGATGATTCTTAGTACTGATGCTGATAGGAAGACTGGTACAGCCACCTTGAAAGAATATGTATTTATTTCCATATTTAAATTTGGTCCCCATCATGCCAGTACGCACAGCGAGTATGAGCTCCCAGCACTGAGTGAGCTGCTTACCTGGTAGAGTCTGCTTCTTCATCTTCACGTGATTAGCTGCAGAGACAGCATATGCAGATGAGAAGGATCTGCTTTTAGTGAGAGTCGTCATCACTGGGTTATTCCAAGAATCAGGATGAACAGCACTTTAAAAGCAGAAAAAGGGATATCAAGATAAATAAGGAAAACTATTAATCCGTTACTGGGGCACATCTTGCCCAAACCATTTATTACTTCAACAGACTTGTCAATCTGAATATTAATTCAGGCTTCATGACAGCACATCTTCCAAATGACAAAAGTTTCATCTCTGTTATTTATAGGAATATAGCTGTTACTCATTAATCTTTCTGGGCTATCAAAAGGGGAAAGACAATTTTCCTATGTGCCTAATTAATAGGAATCAAACACTTGTACAAGTCAACTCTTGTATGAGATAGCATTCTCCTTCTACTTAATCGTGTACTGGTTATACCTCAAACTGCTAACCTCGAGGAAGGCAGTTTGAAGCCATCAGCCACCCCTTGAGAGATGAGGTTTTTTAAAATTCATGTAAAGAGTTATCAGTCTCAGAAACTCATAGGGGGCAGTTTTACCCTTCTATTAATGGTGTCTTTTGAATTTTAGGTACATTTTCTAATAGGTTAACTCTATAATTTGCATGGGCTTCATTTTATAATTTGACTATTTTCCCTCTTTTAGATTGGGAGTGTATAAAGACTGTACCTTGTCTGAGTGGCCTATTTTAAATGAACATGAAATTTATGAAATTATGGGGGCAAAAACTGTATAATAAGTGGGGTATAAGCTAAAAATGCTTACACATTGTGCCCCTCTTTTCAAGCATTATATATGAATGCCTTGTTTCAAATCCTGCATGTCCTATGGTAGAAAAAGACCGACAATCTCTGACTGATCCAAGGGAAAAAACACTGAAACTGGAACTGAGAGAGCCTATCTTTCTCCCACGGAGCTGCTGCTGGCTTCAAAATGCAGCTCTTGGGGATGACCCCCCCCCACGTAACCACCAGGGTTCCTAGGTTCACAAGAGTTGAAGGAAACTGTCCATGTGCCTGTTGTGGAGATCTCCAGTCTCTTCTCCAAAATGTCAGTTGTATAGTCTTGTTTCTACCCATCATAACTCCATTCTAGGTTTTAAAATTCCTTTTGTGCCCTAACAATTTTTTTCATTGAGTTTATAGTCTCTTTCCACCTATTATATAGGTAAGGGGACCATTCCAAGATAGACCTGGAATGGCTTAAACTATGAATTGCATCAGTTTTACCAAACTCTTTCAAGCTTACTTTCTTTAAAGTACCTACTTGCATTCTTCTATCCAATATCCCTCCCGATTGTGTCCATGCCATCTCCTTTTTCTTAACATTCCTTGTGTGATGAGTAGGTGCAAGTGGGTATGGAGGTTAGGGATTTGCTTCTCAGGACCCATGTCTGTAAACCGTAGGGACAAGAGCCTTCTGGTTCTCAATGCAGCATTGTTTTTTCCTGCCAGTCTATGCTTCCAATTCCTGGGAGCACACTGTTAAGTTGTCTAACTAAAGAGATTCAAGCTGTCGGCTCTTTCTAAATCTTGCTTTCGATTTTTGTTCTATTTTTGATCACTTCAGTTGAGAGAGAGTCTCAACGAGTGCACAGACATAAAAAAGCAGAAATGAAACCTTCAAGGTCTCAAGTTCAAATTGATCACAGTTTGGTAATGCATTTACGGAATGTGAAGCACTTCCACTCGGTGTCTAATGATGGTAGAAGAGGATCTCTGGCTATCTGTTCACCAGTAGCAGCCCACTGAAAGGATGAGCCATTCAAAACTCATTGTGTGTAATGTTTGTTATTTAATTTATTTCTTATTTTTTAGGGGCTCAGACAACTCCTATCACAATCCATACATACATCAATTGTGTAAAGCACATTTGTACATTCATTGCCCTCATCATTCTCAAAACATTTGCTCTCCACCTAAGCCCCTGGCATCAGCTCCTTATATTATTGTTACTCATCTGAAGTTTTCATCCTCCAATCAGGCTTTTCCTTACAAGGTCCAAAATCTGTTCATAATGAATTTCATGTTTTTATAATGATGAAAACATTGTCCTATGCTCAGAATTTATATTAGACATTTTTACAAGACAGTAAAATTAAAGAATGGCAGGAAATAAACCTACATAGTAAAGATATATATGAATATTTTAGGAGCAACATAGAAAGTACGATCACATATTATCTATCCTTTGTTTCTTTTGAATCTGAGTATTTTGAGTCTGAGTATTACATTAGCAGGGTCTTTGGGGTTTACTCTCATAAACGTTCTTAAAACTCCATTCCTCATCATGATTTCATTTCGGGTCCCAATGTGCAAAGGGGCAGATTTGACTAGAGTAACAGAAAAAGAGGTACCATATATATTCGAGTACAAGCCGACCTGAATATCAGTCGAGGCACCCAATTTTACCACAAAAACTGCAGAAAAATGTGCTGAAAAGCTCGGCTTATACACGAGTACACACGGTAGAAAGAAGGTGTTTGACTCGGCCTGAGCAGACTTTTGGTGCAGTTCTGCTGTAGTAAAAATGCACAAACAAAAGACAAAGCACATAGGTCATTAACTATGTTATGACAAGAAATTTCGTAAGGTATGTTAGTAAAATAAACAGCCTGATACACATCTTACCCTAAGCACACAATTCATACTGCAAGTGACAATATTTAACAGTAACAAAAGTTAACAAGAATGCTATTAACCACAATTTTCCAGAATTTGCTACTGTATAAATTGATGATGGGAAACATTGTTCAAGAACATATCACTGATGACGTAATTTTAAACTTTAGGACATGTTTACAAAACAGATAGGGTTAACATCCTTCTGCGTGATATTTAGAAATGTTACAAATGTGCAGGTTATATGATGGAGTATAATTATGAGAATCAATTTAGTTTGTGTCTGACCTCAGATCTATTAGACCATGAACATCAATTTGGAAAAAACCACTTAAACCATTTTAATCAAAGAGGCATTACAAAAATTAGCACTTTTATGCTTTGATAAATTTCCATTTCTCTGACAATATCAGCATGGTGCTTGCTGTATTTATATTCATGGCTAAGATCAGGAGAAAATAATTTCTCATTTACCATCATGAGACTCCCCCGAAAGATAAGAATATTTTTCAGTCCACTAGGTCAATAATGACATCGTGGCATGTGTTTCAAAGATAGGTTATAGAAATATTCTCATAATCATGGAATTCATGGAAGATAGGCTTTTCCCCCCCAAATAAAATGATACTACACATAACTTCCCGATTAAAAGTATTTTTCACATGAAATATTTTCTTTAACATTATTTCCATATGTAACACAATCTATTCTTTAGTTTTGATAACCCTGGCTTTCGAGTCACGTTGACAGTTTTAAGTAAATACACTAAAGAAAGTTAAATTACCAAATCTTCGCACATGTCTAGGTGCCTATAGGAAGATAACCTACTTTTGATTTCTTCCTTTGCCTTTGGGTGGGTGCCCGAGTAGCTGACTGGCTAGGTTTGGATACAGACTTACATGTTAAGTGTCAGATTGGACGCCTTTGATTTAAAGGTCTCATGGAGGTCATAGTCGTGAAATAAAAATCCAGCCCGCTTTTATTCTGACTCAAGTTCACACTGAAGAAATCACCTCTAGCCACTCTTTATTTCCACTAAAAGCCACAAAACAGAATTGAAGTCTAATTAGGATATCCTAATCCACTCTACCTTTAATGGATATGTCATTTCCAGTCCTGACCCCTAACCATGCACATTCCTCCTCAGGAAGTGATCATTGATAAGTAATGGAGCTGAGATCCAGGAAACCAACAGCGCATTGTCTCACCTGGATAAAGGTGATTCATGCAGCTTGATGCTGGCACTGCGGTCCCTC
Organism: Echinops telfairi; assembly: GCF_000313985.2. Classification (NCBI taxonomy): domain Eukaryota; kingdom Metazoa; phylum Chordata; class Mammalia; order Afrosoricida; family Tenrecidae; genus Echinops; species Echinops telfairi. The sequence goes on along the minus strand of NW_022103918.1, from coordinate 7,431,933 downwards.
CGAACAGGGGCCGGTTCCAAGGTGGGCAGACCTGTGGCCGAGGTGGTGGTTGTCCACGTGGATGATACTCGCCTCAACAATCCTGGGGGCAAACTTCTTCTCAGGCGCTAGGAAGAAGAAATGTGCATTTTATGACCCACCATAGTTTATATCACTAATAGTTGGATGTAATATAATGCAAGGAACTGGGATTTGAATTAAAAGTGAACTTATAAGGCTTTGATTGGGTGAATATTGGCAATCTGAAATGTGGATACTTAGAAATTCAATAAAAGATTCAGGATAAAATGGGTGACTACATGGAAACATGGTCCAGTCTCATTTTCACTGTTTACCTAAATGTTGGATCTTAGGAATGGGAGCCAATGACCTCTGATATAATTTTATAGTCATTATTGGTTCCATGACACACAACTATGTAAAACCTATTGGTGACACGGTGATTTGGTTCATAAGACCCTTTAGGGCAAAGCGCAGCATCAGAAGCTGTGAATCTTCATGGAAGCAGACTACCACAAGTTTCTCCTGTGGAGTGGTGGCTGGGTTCGAACCACAGACCTTTAGATCAGCAGTGAGCACGTTACCTACTCTGACACCAGCACTCCTCTTACATACCTATATATTAGGCTAACCATTATAACGTTTTCCCTCAAAAGCCACTTGTTTGGGGCGTTAATAAATTTATATCATTCATAAGAGAAGGCAATATACTCAACTGTTTATTGATTATTTTCAAATAATCTGATTTACAAATGATAGCAGCTAAGGATAAGGGTATAACACTTTATAGATATGTCCCACATTTCTTGTTGCAAGTGTACCTTAGACATCAAGGGTATAAACAATGTAGTCAGCAGCACCTCCTCTTTAGACAAGACTTTTCTGGTTTCCTGGCCCCCACTTCTCTTTACTATTTCTTCCCCATCACACCCTAACCCTGATCTATGGTATCGTCACTACCAAGACAAGATTCTGGGTCCCAAAGGATAGGCAAAAACAGTCTAAAGTGGGCCCTTAACCTAGATGCCAGGCAGTGTAAGATAAGATATAATAATAATTTATAAATTATTAAGGGTTCACGAGGGAGGGGGGAGGGGGGGGGAGGGGAAAAAAGGAAAATGAGCTAATTCCAGGAACCCAAGAGGAAAGCGAATTTTGAGAATGATGAGGGCAACAAATGTATAAGTGTGCTTTACACAATTGGTGCATGTATGGGTTGTGATGAATTGTATGAGCCCTAATAAAATGATCAAAAAAATTAAAATGAAGGTAATCTCCTAAAACCGTGTAAGCCATAGTCATGACAGAATCTCAATCTACTGTTACTTAGGGCTGGTTACTCCTACTGGATCCAGTGTGCTTCCAGATTCCCAAAGACATGTTCTCCTCTTCAGAAGATGGCAATGTTGTTGAGACGTGAACTAATATGCCATTGTGGGGATTTAAAAAACTGGCCTAATTCTAAACAGTTTCCTATATCTCTTAAATATCTAAATATGTAGCTTAGAGGGTAACTCTAGGAAATGCAGTCAAGCAATGAAAAATACCAATAGTCCTATTCTGGATCTGTCACTGATCAGGCAACTGTTCTGATACCTCAGAAGAATCAGTTGACCATGTCTTCCATTTCTTATAGGCCAGTCAGACTTAGGTATAACTTTTGTGGAGAAGCTGATTGTGAGATGGGAACTATGCAAAGAGCTCATTCCAGAGTTACCAGGATCCCATTCTTGGGTCAGGGCTTATTCATACCACCAGTTTAAGACAATGGCTTGTCTCCTACATAAATAGCAAGACTGGATGAATTTAAGAGACCACTTAAATTCTGATTAAAATAACATCTCTAATATAGCTTGTTCTTAACTAAAAGTTTGAATAGGGCACAGTTGTCTATCCTCATTCTGCCAATCGAGAATTTAAGCCTATAGTTTCCTTTTGTAACATGTTTTTATCTTATGTATGAAAAGAAGAAATTGTATAATCCTGTAAGGCCATATGTTATATCAATAACAAGAATCAGCCCACACTGTAATACCTAAAACGTTGTTAGACTGAGAAATACATGAGAGTATGGCTAAGAAAAGTGGACCAAGAAATCAAAGAGCAAAGTAGCCTTGAGTCATGAAGACAGTGGAAAGAAACCACCCTCAAATGGGAGCGGGGCTTTGCTTCGTCTTCCATTAGTTTTGGCGTTTATACCTTTTTTTCCGCTACTGAGCACTTAAAACAAGATTTGACACTTAAAAGGTACCCAATAAAGCTGTCTTGAAAGTTTGGGTCAAACAGATAATGGGTAAAAGTTCTAGTTATGAAAGTGATCAAGTATAAGGGTAATATCTTCCTGCTGAATTTCTTATTACTTTTTGTCACCATGAACATCAGATCTTGAGTGAATAACGGATGAGAATCTGTCCACAGACTTGAGGCAACAGGAGAAGAGCTACATGCCAATAGAAGAAACAGGGTGAATTGAAAACAACTGTAATGCGCACCTTGGGAATGGCCAGCTTGTCTTTTTCAGAGCTTTCTTCAGAATCAGAACAGGTGTAGTTCTCACTGAAGGAAATGATGGGGCTAACTCTGGGTTTGTGAATGGCCTGGAAGGTGAGCTGTGTGCTCAGCAGGTTGCTCACGGCCCTCAAAGAGGTGCACACGTTCGGGGGCAGAGAAGGGTCCGCCAGGAGGTCAGTGATGAGGCCATGAGCCTCGCCCATCACAGCAATATCCACAGTAATACTGGTTCCTGAAGACTGAGACACCAAAGAAAGAAAATGCTTGGTTAAACATGATCAAATCAGACTACGTTACTGAAAAATTACCTGTCCTGCCTCCTGATCATTTCAGCATGGTTAATGAAGGTCCACACATGCCTGTTTCCAGCTGACAAGTTTACACCTTTTATTGTCTTGTGGCACATGCCTTGTAACACCAGAGCATGGTAAGGGTGTAGCACATTTGAAGATATTAGAAAGGTAAACAGTAGATGTTATCAGATGGTTAATAGCTAATGATTAGTTTAAAGGTCAGCAGTTCAAAGCCATCCAGCGGTGCCTCAGAAGATAGGGTGGGGGCTCTGCTGCTGCAAAACCCTCTGGAGCACACCAGGGATTGTCATGAACCGGAGTCAACTCAAGAGCAAATAATAGGAAACTTGTAAAAAGATAAAAAATTTCATATAAGTGAAAAAAGACTTTCTATCAATCACATCTTAGAGGTGAACATTATACCCATATTTAAATTTCCTTTCTGAAAATAACATCAGTGTACTATAGTATTTTAATTTAGCAAGAGTTTAACACAATACTTGAGCCACATATTTATTAGCTTATTCCACTAACATTTGAGAGTTTTAAAAATAATTTAAGTCACATTTCCGTTCACTAACTATTCATGTTCTTCTGGGTGGTAAGGATCACAATATCAGCTCTACACGTCTGTGACATGTGACATGTGCAGCATGGTCTGCTCAGCTGCCAGTTGGATTCAGTCATTGCCTCCCATTGACTGAACAGAGGACAGGCACCAAAAGAGGGAAGATAAATGTCTACCACCTGGTTGGGGCAGAAGTTGGGAAGACTAAGGAGAGTAGGGAAGAGTCTTGGACTAGACAGAATAGAAAGGACTTTTAATATTGGAGTACCATCATAGTTTGAGGTACAAAATACCCACAATAATTTGCATAACACAACCCTGGTCGTGACTGATAGTGCAGATTCAAGAATTCTGCTAGGTAGTTCCAAATCCTGAATTGTTCTCCACCATCTTCTAGATACCTGTTACTTGGTAAGTGGCTAACTTCTATTTAATGTGGTTTCTCTACTGTTAAAATCAATAGATGAATAATAATAGTATCAATTTCAGAATAATGATTCCAGATTTGTTATATGTGAAATTACTGTGGTGGCAATTATGATGGTAATAATGCTAATGGTGCAAATAATAATAGTTCTGAAATTTTTAAGCAAGAGGCTTGTAGGAAGTTTGGCTGACTATTTCAAAGAAACTGAAAGTTAAACGTTCTCTTGTAGCAGGTATAAAAATGAACTCCAAAGAGATTAAAAATTGTAATGCATAAAGTCATAAAATTATTTTTTAATATGGGAGATATTTTATAACTTTGGAAATGAGATATTTGAAAAACAGTAAGAATTCATAAACTACCAAGAGAAACTATGATAGAATTTACTCAATAAAGGTATAAATTTCTATATGAGAAAAATAAGCAAAGTTAAAAGTCAAACTGAGAAAACATACCACATAGAAAAGACAAAATAGAGCCAAATAAAGAACTTCTCAAAAAACAAGAAAAGATAAATTTTGATAAAGGTAAATGAGACACACGTGGAAGTAGTTGTGTTAAATAAGTATGTTTTAAAATAATAAATAATGTAATAAAAATCATAACTTGGAAAATTGACAGCATAATTGAAATGAACAGTGCTAGTTGATGATGGTGTGACAACATACACAGTCCTTTAATGGTAATTAGTACAATACAATCCAGTATTTATAGAAGAAATTTCCCCAAGTTGACCAATTAACTCTTGAAATGCAGGTATTCCATCATCCAGGAAAGTAACTTCGAATTTGGGCCTAAATAATTGCTCCTGTAAACATCTAAACATATGGACAAGGATACAAATATTACAGGTCTGATAATCACAATAAAAACATGCAACCACTAAGTGCGTGTGTAACAGGAGGTTTTTTTTCAGGTTGTAATAGAACGACATTAAAGAGCATTGTGTACGTCTTTAAAATATGTGGGTACATCTGAACTGAGTACTTAGAATCCTGTCCCCCAAAGCAGGCTGCCATGTAGCCAATTCCACTGATGGTGACATTCAGGATGGAGCAGCCTACCCCGCAGGGTTTCCTAAGACTTTGAATTCTTACGCAACAGACTGCCACGTCTTTTTCTTTAAGAATCCCCAGGTTGGTTCCAACAGCTGACCTTTCAGTTAATAGCCACGTGCTTAATCATTGCATTACCAAGACTCCTTGGGATATTGATTAGTTGGGGATGGGGGCTATGGCATAGAAAGTGAAAATATGTACCATATGTACTTGTGCATAAGCCACGTTTTTCAACATTTTTATGCAGTTTTTCTAAAAAATTAGGTGCCTCTGCTGATATTTGGGTCAGTTTGTACTCAAATATATGTGGTATTAGAAAAAGTCTATACTATGTCATAAAAGTGAAAATATGACATAGAAAAAGTAAACAGAAAAAATATATAATTCTTTAAACAGTTATACTACCTTGAGAATATCTCATTTTACAATAACTGCAAGTGATAAATTATTTTGTAAAGGTATTTTCACATCTAAAAATTACATGCTGTACCACTAGATTAGAAGAACAATTACAGTCAAGTCAATTCTGACTCATAGTGACCCCAGAAGACTAAGCAGACCCCATCGGATTTCAGGCTGTCATCAGTATGGAAGCTGACTGCCACATCTTTTCCCCACAGGGCAGTAGTGGGTTTAAACTTCTGACCTGGTACTTAGCCATTGAGAGATTAAGCAAGGTGGCTGCAGAGCAATCATGAGATCAATGGTGGCAGATGTTAGTTACTCAGCACTAGAATATAAGGTAGGTACTGTTACTGCCTTCATTTTATGAGTATTAGTCACTAAAAGAGGAATTCTGGAAGCCAGCAGACACCCTGTGGGAGAAAATGAAGCATGTGCTTCTGTACAGATGGACAGTCTCAGACACCTTATATATATAGGGTCAGGTTGAGTCATCGAACTGGTAGTTTGCAGTCACAAGACACTAAAAAGGAGAAAAACTGGGAAATAAAACATTAAAAGCAGAGTCTCAGTGCTAAACCATAACCCTGAAAACAATATAAATATATAACCATACTTTAAAAAGTATTTAATGTATTACTCCATCATTATGACTGATTTTCTCTGTCAGTTGGTTTACATATTCACTCTGAAGTGGCATGAACATCTAAGTGCATTATGAATAGTTCTAGGGCATACAATTATGCATATTTCATCTATGTACTCTATTGCTAATTAAAAAACATCTTCATGACATGACACTGAATTAGGTTATCACTTTGCCTTTTAAAACACATTATTTTCAAGTATTTCTCTAATCAATATATTTCTAAAATATTCCAAGTGGGAACCTCTGAGATGATAATGTTTATAATTATCCATGCTGTTCTAATCAATCCAAACTAAGGTGTCACTGCAGTGTTTCCATAAAAATTAAAAATTTTAAGTCAAACTTGTTTCCAGGACATACAATTTTAAGAGCCTTTGAAAAGATACATAGATTTTATGCTTTTATATTTAATAATTAAAGATATTTTCTCAGAGTGTTCTCAGTACATAAAGTATACAAATGTGAGGATAAATAGAATACATCCAGTGATAACTAGAATTAAAATTACAATTATAATTTTATAATATATTTTGGTGAGAGACTGTTTTGTCTGTAATTCTTTAATATTATGTCTTCTAAAAAAAATAATTCACTTTCTTTCCTTTTTAAAACCATGGGTGTATTATTTATATAACCAGGGGGAAAATGAGCTGACACCAAAGGCTCAAGTGGAAAGCGGGTGTTATAAGAATGATAAAGTCAACATATGTACTAATGTGCTGGACACAAATGACGTATGTATAGATTGTGATGAGTTGTATGAGCCCCTAATAAAATGATTATTTAATTAAAAAAAAGAAGAACTCGTCTTATAGATGAATTTTTAAGATAGAAATAGAATTTAAAACACTACCCTTGAGTCAATGTTAGCTTTACATGTGCATTAAGAAAATAGGCCCAATACGTACTTCACAATTAAACATGATAAAGCTTTTTGAAAGCAAGCTCTTCAAGTGAAAATAGATACAGCATTCAATTCAATAAAGAACAACAAATCACTCATGTGTAAAATTGTCATGAAACTGATATAGCACTTTTATATTGAAAATATTCTCTACTATTATGAAAACAGATCTTTGGTTCGTTGGCTTTTTGATTCAAGGGAAATAAAAAGGTCTAAGCATGAAACCTTGTATCACACATAAGTTATCACCACTTTCAGGATCATACAAGGGTTTCAATGAGGCATGAAATCTAAAACCAACAATCGGGTTTGTTTGCCACGAGGCTGCCAAGGCTACCCAACCACACATGCAATGCTGAGGGGCAGAAAGAGGCTGAATGTTAGCTATTTCAACAGGCAGCTAAATGGCAGACAAGCTATAAAGACAAGGATATGTCCAGGGATCCATTAGTAAGGCACTTCAGTGGAGAAGGACTAGGGTTGTTGATAGAGGTTTCATATTACATGATATGAAATAGGAAATAGTTGAGTGACTTCCGCAGTGGGTATGTGGGTACCTTCTTAGCCTTAAAAATAAATAAATTCCATTTCTTGCGTTTTCAAATTGATACCCAGAGAAATACTTCATGTATTTGGTAAAAAAAAGTCAGATAGTTATCATAAATACTAAAGGTTGGGTTTATACAAAAGCCACTTTAAAGGAAAGCCTTAAACCAACAGCCTGGAATCAACTTCAAGTGCGATGGTAATGAGGTGTACTAAGCACAGGTCCACAGTTGAGTCTTTTTACAGAGTAGATGACCAAACAACTTTTTTCCTTGAAAAAAATGTTACCAACAATATAAAACACTCGACTTCACAGGGCCTCCTTCTAGTAGAAATATTTATATTCAACATTTAAGAAAATGCAAGTATAATACCCTAGACACTATTTAACTGACAAGTAACTTTGAATTGTCATCATTACACAGACAATCTGGAATCTCAGTTCAGTAAACAGTGGAAGAAAGTGCAGTTTTATATAGCAAATAAAAAATAACCAATTCTCCTCGTTGGTCCAGCTCATTTTAACTCTCTCATTTAAACCTCTTTCCCCCCTTTCCATCACCATCCAATGTGCTTGACTGTCTCCAGCTCCTCCTAATGTTGGCTTTGAAAACCAAACCATTTGCTGTCTGGTTGCTTCTGGTGCCTGGTGAGTACCACTGCACTTCATAGGGTTTTCAACGGCTACGATGTTTTATAATGCTCTACGTTATCACAGGTTACAACTCATTAAAGAAGCTTGTATGATTAAATTGCTAATAAGATATACAATAAAGTTGAATCTTTAGGTAACAAATTAGGATTATAGCCTCATACTATCCAGAATTGAAGACTTTACCAAGTAAGTTCTTAGAAGGGTTTAGACATAACCAGAGGGACAAGGGGGAGAATCAGAAAGGGATTGGGGAAAATAATTGCTAGATTTCCATTTAAAAAGGGGTAGAGAGATTACCTGGTGTGAAATTAAGGCAATGTCCCTAGTTTTTGATAAAATTGGTTTGCGGTAGCATCAGTATATTCAATTTACATCTCTTCTTCCTACACATTTTAAAGAAAGCTTAAACTGACAATTTAATGAGATAGGCCAAAAATATTCTTAGCCAAAGGCAGGAAATTTAATAATTTCCAAGCCTTCTGACCCGGTGAATCATTACTGTGTTATTTACTTTGGGAGCTAATTCTAATTGTAGAAAAAGAGTTACCAGTACAAAAGCCTCTCTTTATAATTCTCCATGAAATTCTACGATAGGTTATAAATGCTGAGACATTAATTCTTAGATAACTGAGTCGACATATTATATACTTCAAATTGGGCCACTGTATTTTGTTTCCCCCATTTCATGACAGCTTGAAAACCAATCCCAAGTTTCCTACGAAGAATGCCATGTTTTCTGGGGCACTCGGGCTCTCCAGATGGCCTCCTGTAAAGGCAGAGAACTGGATCTCTCTCAGGTCTCTTCCACTTCCCAGCCTAAATCATTTCTCTCCATAATATACGAGTTGGTATGCTGCACACATCAAAGAAAGAAGGGGATTCTCTTGAAACTATTTCTTAGAATCATAAAACTATTTCTTTAGAAACTATTTCTTAGAATTCTTAAAATATTTAAAATTTGTCTGGCAGCTTTAGAGTCACTGATGATAACTTTATTCCACATCTACCTGATTATTGAGTCCCGGAGGCTACTTCCTCCCCGTGGTAAAAATGCTTCCTGCTTGTGGCAGTTACATAATCTCCTGCCAACTCCAGTGAAGGGATGGAGTCTACCCTGTCAACTGGGTCGCAGCTTGATGACCTTATTTGGAAGCACAAAGGAGATAAGTAGCTCACAGCAGGCCAGGCCCAGTCTCTCTGCCTTCTCTTTTCTGCTGTTGAGACACTCAGTGAGCTGGAGGAGCCATGTGGAGACCCGTGCCAGCACTGAGATGCTTCCAGTGTCACTGGATCCACAAGATCTTCCACCTACTGGCCTGTGATCCTCCTGCATTCGGCATCATTGCATGTGTTATGTGAGTCTAAAGAGGAATTTATGGACTAGTATCAGGCATACGGGTTAATAGCAGACTTGTGGACTTGATTTGGACTGGGCCGGGAGGTTTTCTCAATATACAGTTGCTCTTGTATATAAAGCTCTTTCTTATACACATGAGTGTCTCCGAATTTATTTCTCTAGTCCACCCGGACTAACATACCCCTCCCTCATGCAGCACTCAGGAAGAACTGACCATTGCCTGGGACTTCCACTTCCTAGTTTCTCTAGATAAGTTGTGCATTTGACAAACACAAATAGTGTTTGGTTTCCCAAATCTCTTGGCCATTTACATTTGTCATTAGAATGTCATTAGAATACATATGTTAACACTTGTATATCAAGAAACCAAGATATGCAGATTTTTAAAAGTTTTTTCCCCCTTAAAAATGAAGTCTAATGGTTTAATTAAATACATTTCCTAAAAGCAAGGCCCTAAAATCAATAGGTATTGAAGCAGGTATGGGGGAGGGGAGACACAATTGTAGGAATTCAATCCAAAGGTTATATTCTATCTGAAGGATTCTCAAATTAAAATACTTCCAAGTAGCTAAGCCATTTTATTCTAGAGCAACTGAAATTGGCTGTCAGATACCATATCCAACAAAGCCTGAGGGTGGTCATGTATGAGCAACTAGGAACACACACTCGGAGCAAAACTCTCTGTCTTGAAACTTCATTAAACGATGTGTGAAATCTTGTGTATGTATAAGTACTAAGTTACAATGCATTATTGGAGGTAGGTCATAATTTTAAGATTCTTTTTGAAAAACACTTTTAAAAAAATCACTGGTTCGAATGGTGTACTATAAGATACACACAAGGGCTCCATCGTCCTTTAAAGTACACACTTCCTTTCACTTCATAAGAGACGTGACCTAACACTTATACTGAGGATGTCTGTTACTCCTGGAATGGGCGACGGGAAGGAAACTTTTGTTAAGGAAACAGCACACTGGGTTTATCAAGATCCAAGGGCACATTTTCACCAGGTATAGAGGTTGGAGTGCAGGGAACACGATGGAGAGGCCTAGTGTGGTAACGGTTGTGCACTGGGCTGCAATCTGCAAGATCATCAGGTTGAAACCACCAGCCAGTTGCTCATCGGGAGAAAACCTGGACTTTCTACTCCCATGAGTAGTTACAGTCTGGGAAATTCACAGGGACATTTCTCCGCTGCCCCACAGGGCAGCTCGCGGTCGGCAGAACCTCTGTGGCAGGGAGTACTGAGCCAGTACCTCCTTCAGAGGAGGATAACACGGAGATAGGACTTCCTTACTCACCACACTAAACAAAACACAAAAATCCCAAATTCTCCCATGTTCTCACACTGGGTAAAATACGATCATAATGATTGTACTCTCCATTCTCATATACTCATATGATAGTTACAGATTAATTGTAGGCCTTTTAAAAGTAGTCGTACAAAGGTCCTGGTTTTAGTTAATATGGTTGATTTCACTGACTTGATTTATAACGCAGTGTGTGAAAGGAATTCTGAAAGCCAGGCTGTTAGCTTCATTGTGGCATGTACTTTTTTTCTTTCTATTTAGTCATCCTGGGAGGCGCCCTGGGAGGCAAACAGCACGGGAAGAACATTCTCATGGTGCAAAGGGAGCTGGGATCAGAGAGGAGTCAACAGCGTAAGGGATGACACATAAAAGGAGAGAGTCACGGGGTCTTTTCTTACCCAACGCTGGCCCTCCAGGCCTGGAGCACGCTGGAAAGCTACATCCCCCTGCGTCTCTAGAGCACAGTGCCATCCAGCCCCCTCCAGTCTTTCCCAGGGCAGCTGTCTGTGAGACTAGGAAGCAGTACCTTGGTCTTTAATTTTCTAAATTGATTTAGAATATGAGCTGAATTTAATAAAATAAGCTTTGCTTTATTACTGGTTCTGACCTCAGAGACAGAAAAAAATTGCATATGTGTTTATACTTTCATAGGACCCATTTATAATTTTAGACTTGAAGTCGGTTGGGAAATTTTTAAAAAATGAAATCATGTGAAAATTTTGCAGTAATTCACTGTAGGCTGAACTTTGGCTACATGCCATCCCAAGGAAGCAGATGTTTGCTTATTTTAATTTTCTGGCAGGGAATATGCGTTTATATTTGGACTTTCTCCTTAAGATAATATATATGAACAGTAGGATGAAAAAATATAGGGCCCTTGATCAAACTGCTTTCCAACAACCTCTCTATAGGCAGGATCCACTGGAGATAGGAGATACCGTGAATGTGAACACACAGGAATCCATGGCTTCCTTTTCTCTGGATATTCCAAGAACATTCTGAGTCACCAAATGAGGTGTATTACGAGGCCTTAAGTCCTCATATACTTCACTAGGCTCTCTCTCAAAATAAGCTAAAGAATTAACAGGTCTCTGCTAATATTAATAAGTGTGTCTAGACACTAGCAAAATTTCCCAATATCCTCAAATATAACAAGGATAACAAAACACTACTTTATTATTTGGGAATAAAAGAGGCTTCTTAAATCGCTCATTCTAGCAAGCACCGCATCTGAGGGCACAACCTCAGTTGCCTTTGACTTCCCCGTCGGCTGCAGCTCTCACTCACAGTCACAAAAGATGTAGCTGGCAGGGTCTGAGCTATGCAGATAATGAGCGGTCCGTGTGACTGCTCATGCACGCAAATATCAGAAGGTTTGGTGAAGGGTAAGTTGCTATTGTAAATAAAAAAGCACCACTGTTTCTGCTGGCGGAAGAAGAAAGACGCAAAGAGCATGTCACTGGATACTTCGATGTTCACAGGAGTTCGTACGTAGTACAGGAAACCTTAAGCAGCTCAAGGATGAACTCAGGGAATGGTTTCATTTTGGGTGCCTTGTTTGTTAAATTTTCAGAGTTGCTATTAAACTTGGAACTAGAGGTGTCAGTTTGCTTCTTGCCTAAAAACCATTTCAGTGAACAACAGATGGCAGTATTCGCCCTTTTCAAACCACCTTAATGGTTCCAAGTGCTCTTTTTGAATGAGTGTTGCTCCCTCATTGACAAGCAATGAGGGAGATTCTTATATTTTTTTCCGCAAGAAGCCAAAGTAAACTTAAAAAAGAAAACCTTCCATAAGACTATTGGTAAACATTAAAATAGGGCTGTTTATTAAGAGTCCTGGTGGCCTAGCAGTTGCTTGTTGTTCAGCAGGTCGAACCAGCAGCCACTTCTAGGGAGAAAGACTAAGCTTCTACTCCCTTAAAGAGTTTCAGTCCTGGAAACCCACAGGGGTAGGTCTACCCTGTCTTTCAGGGTCATGAGGAGTTCGAATTGATTTGATAGCAGCTTTCTACAGAGACTCGGAAACCCATAGGGGCAGTTCTACCCTCTCCAATAGGGTCATTATGAGTCATTCTATAAGTTTGACTTTATATGTGTTAAGGTCACTGCTAAAGTGAAAATTATAATTAAATAATATGTAATTCTTCTAAATGGTATACATTTCAGTTTCATCTTTCTCCATCTCTATAAGACATACCTTGTAATCAATCATCTCATTTTCCTGCACAGTGTGATTAATTTTTGTCTACAATGTAACTTTCTATTGTCATGAAAATATCCACAGTGCAAGCAAGCAAGCAAACAAAACATATCAAAAATGGTTTTGTGAGCCTTCATTGGCATCTCTTTTTATGCATCCAGGTCTTCAGCAGATACCTTTGTATCGAGTGTGCAGTAGGCATTTCTGTGTTAATGATTTGTCTCTAAGGCGCCTGGTCTCAAATTCCCTGTCTGAAATACCATCAGAACTGAACTTCATATTAATGCTTGTTGGGCTATTCTTGTATTTATACACTAGAGTACTAAAAACAAAAACAAAAACCAAATGAAATACTTTGGAAGCTATAATTTCTGAGAAAACCTGGAAACTTTAACTAAATGATAAACCCTGTATCTTAACCAGTTCTCACCCATATTGGTGGCATTTCCCTGTCATGTGACCTGCTGTGATTTTAATGCAACTCTTAGTGTGCGATTATTTGATCTTATTTGTTTTTTATTTAGGCTGAAAGTTTCATGAGGGCAAGGTCAATGGCAGCTTTCAATCACTAGCTTAGCCTCTGTGCATGGCTGAGTGCAAGGCACTGGGTAGGCACTCAATAATATAAATGAGTGATTGTAAGCAGGCAGGGCTAACATACTCTAAACATCCTATGATAGATTTAATTGTGTCCCTCCAAAATACGTGTTGAAATTCTAGCTTCTATCTGGTTTAACAAGGATAAACCTCAATGGTTTCCTATTGGTAACCTCTGTTTTCACTAATTATGTTTTCCTAAACCCACCATCCCTTGCATACTTGATTAAAAGGTTACTAACTGATTTTGAACAAATTGTGAAAAAAATCTAGGGAACTTGTTTATTTTTTTTAAAAGCAAAAATAATTTTAAGAAAGAAATTCTAGCCTTTTAATCTTTGGATGTAACCCCGTTTGGCAAATAGCTTTTCATTACATTAATTAGATCATACCTCCTTAGGTTGGGTCCTAAATCTAATCACTTTTGAATAATAAAAGGAAGATTAGACACAGAGGCAAACACATACTGGCAGACAGATGCCATGTGAGAATTGCCAAGATTATAGGACCAGAGGGACTACAGGCAAGGAAGGAACTGAGAAGGTCAATCTCTCATTTAGACTTTCAGCTTTCTGCAAGGTGAGAAAATGTATCTTTGCTTTTTAAAATCACCCTGGTGGTATAGTGGTAACACATTGGGTAGCTGACCACAAGGCAAGCAGTTCAACACTATCAGCTGCTCTGGTAGAGAGAGATGAGGCTTTCTACTCCCTTCACGATTTACAGTCCTGGAAACCCACAGGGGCAGTTTTACCCCATCCTGTAATGTCACTGTGAGTTAGAATTGACTTGTGATATTGTTACCAGGTAACTTTTTAAGATAATTATATTTTTTTTATCCAGTTCTCAGCTTAAAAAGACACAAAAAACAAATTTAAATGTTCAAGACACCTGATTAAACAAATCATTAATTATCTGGAGTCCAACCCCAAATATCTTTTAATATATTTTCATGTTCAAGTATCAAATTTATGAAAAAAGTACACTTGCTAGGATGGAATGCTGGATTCATAAGTAAAAACTATAAATTAAAGAAAATATTTTGGAATACCTACTATTCAATCAGAGGGATTATCTCCTAACTGAAGAAAAGCAACTTCACAAACTTTTCTATAATCTGAAACATACTTGAAGGCCTTAATCAGAGAGTATGGATTTAAGTGTAAGTCATTTCTAGGGGGAAAAATCTTATTAAAAGATTTAGAAGTAAAGGAAGGGTATGCCAAGAACACTTAACATTTTGACTATTAGCAGTAGTGAGAGCACAGGTAGTTCCCCCGATTTATGATACACCTGAGTTGCAAAAAACCACATTCATAATCACCCTTTTTGGTTTGTTTTGTACATCTTATCGATAGCCAACAATGTCGCAGCTCACAATTTGCTGATATTATTATACTCAGATATTCATTTGCAAAGATCAGACTTGATAAGAAAAGGCAATAAATCATGAGCTGGCTAGATTTGCAGGCAATACTGAAGACGCAAGCCATGGTGGGAGGCCAAGAACACTAGTGTATGGCCAGTCTCTGTGCGGTTTCAAGTTCACGCAGCACGGAATTTCATGCAAAAAAGGCAACACAGTAAAAACAGTGAGGAGTCTAGCGGGAAAGAAAAAGGAAAAAAATAACAAGGAAAAAAACCAGGCCATGGTTCTGGAAATTCTGGTGAAGTGGAACAATAGGCACAGAGAAAGTAAGTCAGAGCCAAAAAACTTAAAAGTCTATAATTATAATGTGATTATATTAGATGAAAATAATGGATGCAGGATCCCATCAGTAATTAGTCTCTCAGGCATGGAAGGCATCAGTTTTTTATCAGTGGAGCATAAAGATGTAAAGGAAGCATGAGACCAGAGATCAGATGCCCAAGCCCATCGAAAGACAAGATTTTCTACTTCTATCAGTAGGAAATTCAGTCATGGCAGACGTCTGAGGAAAATGACGTCATCAACCAGGATGCAGTGCTCAAGAAAGATTCAGGCGTGGTGCAGGAGAAGGCGGCTCTGAATGAGACTGCGATAAGCTTGTGTGAAACTAGGATGTTGGAATTATGAATGAGTAGGACGGGAAGAACAAATGACACTTGCAAGCGGATTAGATACAGGGGCATGAAAACTCAATAAATCTATTTATTTCTGTGATGTGTTCAATACTCTGCTTTGCTCTGTCCACAACTTTCTCTCAGTTCCCTCTTCAGTAAAGTCTTAAAGGGCTCTGTGAGCATATAAATCATATTGGGTCTTCCCAGCAGGCTCAGAGGACGTTTTCTTTCAGATTTCCTATGACTGCACCCATCCACAATGTCACTAACCAAGGCTGTGGTGGCTGCTGACAGGCCAGCCTTTGGAGCCACCAGAGGCGCATGACAAAAACGAAGCTACCTACTGCTATACAGAGTAACAGTGGGCTCTACTCTGTTCTACAGAATCACTTTGAGCTGGAATTGACTTGACAGCAGTGGGTTTTGTTTTGAAACACTCAACCATTTTGTGGAAGAAAGATCTAGTCATCTTGCTTCTGTCAAGGTTACAGTCTTCTAAACTCTGTTCTGCACTGTTTTTTATGGTTGCTAATGAGTTTTTTTTTTACATATATATTCTCAATAGTCGAAACTTACTTTAATGTAATATTGTACACCTTCCCAGGGAGCTTTGGTGTCATGGTGATTAGCCGATGCCTGTTAACTGCAAGGCAGCCTTTCCAACTCAGTAAGATCACATCTTACTCTATTTCCCACAAGTGGTTCTCTTTCAAAGTTTGAAAATAAGAAAAATAAAGGTTTACTAAGTCGTATGCATTTTCAATCTAGGAAAAAGATGCAGCTTGAGAAGATATGGAGTTAAACTTTCTAAGGATAAATTAAGTTAGGATAAAAGTAGACTTAAGACAGTTCTGAAAATTTATGTTATAAAGGGAATTACTTCCAAAGTTTGCAACTGGTACACAAAAGGTTAAGTAACTTGCCCCATGTTACACCTCCAGTACAAGGTAAAGGTAGAATTCAAAGCCAGCCGAGGTCTAAAACTCCAAGAATTAGTCAGCATGAGAAACTGTACAACAATCTTTGGGGTTACCATTCCTATGTGGAATATTTAACTTTTGATGATACGAAAATATCTTAGCAAGTTTGCTATACACCACTGGTTTGGTGAACCCTTGCTGAAACTAATTTTTATCAATGTAGGCTTTCTTAATCAACTTGTTAACGTCAGCAGTGAACTCCACAACTTCATGGTAAACTCCCTTCCTTCAGTTCTTTTTGTAACTGTCAAATTAGACTCTTTCCAGAACTAAGTCTTAGGGAAGACCCAGCTATTAAGAATTTCTCCATCAAGAAAAATGCTACTTATTTTTTCTCCCTATTTCCTATTTTTAAGCCAAATATCTCAAAAAATTCAACCTTGGAAGGAACGAAGATAATGGGTCCTCCTGGAGATTTCTGTTGCTAATTAGAAGGTATTTGTCTTCATTTTCCTTTTAGGTAGTAATGAGAATAAAAATTTATAATGTATATGTTTACAAGTCTGGGTTAATTACTTCAATTTAAGGACCTGGTTTCAGGTATAATCTTATTACAGTCAGAATTTTATTAGACAACTAAAAATATGATTATCCTATTGTCAGCAGATCCTGGCAGTGCACCATATTTAGAAGGCAGATATTGGATAGAAGAGCCAAGGTTTTGTACAAGAAACAGTTAGAAATGATTTCCTAACCCTCACTTTTAGCAACCATTAGGCAAGTGAGAGAGTCATTTGTCCTAATAATGAATCATTCAGGATCTATGATGAAGATTTGTTTTCTTCCTTGTGGATATAAGTGATATTTCAGTCAATCTCCATATACAACTATTATAGTACTAGAACCATAGTTAAGAAATAATATGAATGATAATTTAGAGAGATTCAGTATGGAGTCTTAAGACAAAGACTGATGTGAAGGAGAAAAGATACATTTAAAAAAAATCTTACTCTGATAAGATTAATAAAATGTTTGATAAAAAATTGAGTTTATCATATTTTTCTTTGGGTCAGGGGAGAAAGTGGTCCAGAATTTTTTTTTATTAACAACCATGTCAGGTCAATAGAGTTTTATGTCACCATAAAAGAAGGAGATAAAAACTGAAGTTTTTAATTAAAGGGACAAACATGGATTTCAAAAACCTCCTAGAAACAAATAAGCAAACTTGTATTGAAATAAACAAAGGACGGAAACTATGGATCTTTTTAGCTGTTGGCTCTGAGAGTAAACTGAAGACTAAAATTAACAGAGAATCCAAATTGGAGTGGTACAGTTTATTGATGGCTGCTAACCTAAATGTTGCTTAAGCTATTGCACAACCAAGGATTTTTTCAAGGAAAAAAATCAGGCAAGCTACTTCCAAAAAACTTACAGGCAAGGAAACGATGGAATTCTTTCATTTCAGTCTCATATGGGTAGACCACACTGAGTCTGGGGCTGACTTGACAACACCTGATAACATAAGCTCACATATTCTCAAAATTCCTTCAGGCTAGTTTTACTATTTCTAAATAATAAGTTAAATGTATTCTATAATCTCTATCTTCAATCACACCCTACACTGACCTCCAAAAAACTACACCTGCTTCTCCGATGACTATCACACGTGCCTTGTAGCTGCCGGAGCAGACACAGTCTCAGCAGCTGTACTATGGACAATGGTAGCATTTTGATATCAAAGCTGATAGCTCCAGAGATATTCAGAAGCACCACAATTTTGAACTTTCCCCAAAGCATGTGCACACGGATGTCACAATGGGTTCTCAAAGCCTATTATCCTAATCTCATCCCTCAAGCCAGTGATTTGGTCAAAGGTGAATAGACCCAAGTCAATATGTGTCCATGAGACATGATGAGAAATTTCCCTAGTGCTGCTGGGAAAGGGCAGGAAATGCACCTCCTCCTTTCCAGGGTGAACAAGAAACCAGGTCATTGTTGGCTGCCATCATTTTCACCAGAAGTGGAACCAACTTGAGGAGGAAGTCAGTACTGTAGATAGGAGCGGAGAGGGTAAAAAACCCAAGTTATTAATAACAGAATTGACCCATTGGATTCACAAACCCTGCAGGCTTCCCTCCTTTGGCCTTCTCAATTAGGAGATCATTATCGCTAATGCTCTTTATTGCTAAAGCTAGCCTCAGTACAATTTTCTTTTAGTTAGAGCTGGAAATATTCCAACTAATATAACAGAATATTTTACCAAATGTGTATTGAATAAGTAGAGAATAAAGTTACCCAGAGCTGTGACTACTGAGCACTGACTGGGTGACTCACTTCTAGACTAACACCCATCGCATCACTCATGTTCACACCTTAACTGCAAATTACCACATGCCATGGGCCTTCAAGGTGACCTGTAATAGTAAAACATCCATTCATTAGATGTTCTGTGCTGTGGTGTTATACGACACACGCGTGGATTGTATGTGTTTCTTGAAGATAAAATCAGTTTTATGTTTACCGTATATACTCGAGTATAAGCTGACCTGAATATCAGCCGAGGCACCTAATTTTACCACAAAAATTGCATGAAAAAGGTGCTGAAAAACTCGGCTTATACTCAAGTATATACAGTACTTCTCATCCCCAGCATTACCTTTAACTATGTTCAGCAAAAAAAAAAAAAAAGGTGTCTAATTAGTTTTAAAAAGTTGCCCTTTCCCTAGTTTCTCTTGGGAGAAAAATATGGACAAGTTATCCTGTCCTTTATATTTAATATATTTCTGCATATGGATACAGCTTCGTAAGTGCCTTTACTTATGTCTGTATAGTTTCAGGAAAGCAGACATTTTCTTCGAGTATCAGTGCTCTTCCTCAATGTCCTCGAACATGGACAATGTATTTCTTCTTTTAATTAGGAGTTTTCTTATACGCCCTCCATTTTCTCCCATGCTCTCTTCTAGAAAATTCAAAACATTGTTAGTATTTTCCAAGCTAATAAAATTTTTTCTTGGCTTCCCCTAAAGCTGCCATCAATTCTTTAAAAAATATATTATAATGTATCAAACCCTTTGAAAGAGAGTTCTCGTCTCCCTTTATATCCTTTCTTGATGTATTCAATCTTTTACCCATGGCAATCTGATTTCCATATTTTCCTGGATAACAAACATTCCCTTACCTTCCCATTCCCAATATCTTCATTAAAATATCCAGTTACAAGCTTTCAGGGTTTGTCTCACGTGGCCAATGGGCATTGCTTGACACCGGCCTCTTCTCTGCCTGCTTCCACTCCCTTGGCTCTGACTCCGGCCTGGCTCTTCTCCAGTCTCTCTAAGAGAGCACTCTGTCTGCTTTGCTGGCTCCTCTTCCCTCCTTAATTGTCATTCCTTTTTATTATTTTCTTCATCTTAATCTCTGCCCTCTTCTCCCAGCTTTCATCACGTGCACAGTGAATATCCGCTAGTCTGCCACTCCGAAACGGGCATTCCTCAGAGTCTTGGCCCTGCACTCACACCCCCTTATGGAAGTTCTCTCCAGATAGTGCCTACCCAACTTTCCAAGAAAGAATTCTTCCTATCCAACACCTGAAATCTTCTCTTCTTCCTTTATTTCTTATCTTGGCTAACAGCCACCTCAATCATCAAAAGTGGATACCTTGACCTTATTAACATGGTTTCTCAAAATTATAGATCTGCATGCCACTTCTTGGGATGGCTATCAGGTTTTAAACGTTTAATCCTTCATACCGCTCCCCAGTTATACCTTCAATCTGTCTTCTCTTCCATAAACCCTATCAATCTGGCCTTCTTACCAAAGCTTAATTATCTCCCAAATATGTTACTATGATCTTGTATCCCTACTTCCTGCATTACTTCAGCCTGGCATTTCTTTCCTCTCATATATTTGTATTACTGACCGAGATTTAAATTCAATGGAAAAATACTTCTAGCCTTATTCCCAAACTGATAGGAAATTAATCACTGCACACATGACTACTGCTAAATTGGTATATGTTCTGCTTTATATATTTTCACCAACTTCCAAAATAAATTTTAAAAATTATCATTCTGGTCTGGCAACCTCCACAGCACTTTGTTCAAACATTTATTGTCATATTGTGCTTTGTTAATTGTTTATGACTAAATTCCTTGCCAGATTGGGAATTTGAAGGCAAGAACAGTTGTTACTCATCTTTGTAATCTTAGTACTCAGCATAAGTAAGGACTCCAATCCTAATTGTTAAATGAATGAGTTCTAATTGCCTTCTAACACAATGCACTGTTCTTACAAATGGTTCTTGAAAGTTTGGAGGATTGTAATCATTTTCATCAGTTCAAAAAGTCTGTCTTTGCTGGCAAGACCCCTTTCCAACCCTCACAACCCATCACTGACTATCATGTTATTTGAGGCAACTGCTTGCAACAAATACTCAATTCACAGGCAAACTCAGATTCCCAGAAGCAATGAGGAAAAAGGAGTGTTGGAGAAAGTAGAGGGAGAATACACCAATTTCCTTTCAAGGCTTTCCTTGATTTTCATTAGAGTCTCTTCATATGGGCCACTGTAGTTCCAGTGGTGCAAGAGGTTACTGCGCTGGCTGCTAACCAACAGGTTGGTTGTTCAAATCCAACCAGAACACCTCATAAGCAAGACCTGCCAAGCGACGTCTGAGAAATCAGCCATTGGAGACCCTCTGGAGTGCAGTTCTACTCTGCCACACCTGGTATCATCAGAGGTCAGTATCTACTTAAGGACAACTGGAGGACCAAGAAAGAGCAAAGCCATTGGTAACTGTCATGGTCCCTGTGTATGATTAGTATGGGAACATGGGTCACATTTAACCAGCTGTGGCTTTCTTTATAGCACTGACACCAATGGAAATCACTAGGACATCAGAGGGAAAAGTAAAGAGTAGACAGACTTGACTCACTGCTAAAATAGCAGTATCTTACAATGGTTTTGTGACAGCATTATAGGCAATGTTTAAATTCCTTTTGCTTAGTACAGGCGGTTCTTTCATTTCTTTAAAGAAAAGTAATTCTGGAGATCTATAGCCAATCCCCTCGCTCCATGAAAACCATGATCACTGTGTTTTCTACTGCAACCAGCCCATAGGCTTTTTTTCCTTCAGATTTGGGAAATTCTTAAAAAGTATTAAGTCAATGCTAATATCTTTATAACAGCCAGATGCACCATCTTTCCATAATTTTATTCTCAGAGATTGTGAGTTATTATCTTTCTGCTTGGGCCACCGACTGATTTTGTTATGAGCTTTTAGACAAGAACTGACCATTGTATCATGCTTGCCATGAAGAATTTATTATGGTATTATTTATTGATTGATTGATAGATAATAAAGAAAAGGATCATTGGAAAAGAAGTGGAAGGGAAGAATTTATTTCTTCTGATTTCTTAATGGTGCACATGCCTTGGTGGCTTCAACATGAAAAGAGATGAATTTGAGATGAATTTGCTGCTGGGGTTACCCCACATGATCATCTAATGCGATCATGGTTTGGATTATGGCATGGATATTGAAATACTAGGTTAAGAAATTGAATACTGACTACTTTTGATTGAGAAATCATGTTATTAAAGTGAGGTAAAGTGGTGGTCTCACTATATAGTTAGAAAATTATACAATTTTGTCATGAAATTATATTCAAAACAGGGTGAAATATATATGTACATATATACACATATTTGACTCTACATGGTTGTTGAATTGCAGCAATTCCCAAGTACATGTAAGCTACCATACTATACTATTATTGCACTATTAAAAATGTATGTCATTATTATAGGAGATAAGTTCACAGCATTAGTTATACATAGCTGAGGAATAAGATACACACAACCTTGCTGTTACATGATTTGGGTGTTGTATGACAAAACCATTTTATCACCTGGCATTACATTCAGTAACCTACTGTTTGACTTCTGGTGATATCCAAGCTAACCATAATATACTTTAATGATAATAATAAAAAATTACCACTATAGTACCAACAATAGCAACATTTCTGGTTGGCACAAGAGCTCTGCTATAGGCAAGGACCTAGAACAAGCAAAGTAGGACACTTTGCAAGTCTCTCTAAAACTGAGGAAGGAGCCCTGGTGGTATAGTGGTTATGCTTTAGGCTGTGGTCTGGGAGGACAGCAGTTCGAAACCACCAGCTGCACCATGGCAGAAAGACAGGGCTTTCTACTCCTGTAAAGAGTCCGTCTTGACAAACCACTGGGGGTTGCTACTACTGAAGGGCAGTGAGTGAGTGTGAGTGACTCTTGGGGCAACTTGCAACATGACATATAACCAACTGATAATCGCCTGTGCACACACAAGAGATTTGGATCCAAGGAAACTCTATGTGACAAGAGCCCTAGTGGTCCAGAAATCCACAGGAGGAAAATCCAGGCCATCTTCTCCCTTAATGATCGTAGCCTAGAAATCCTAGTGGGCGGGTCTACTCTGTAAGAGGGTTAGTTCTCCTGTCTACCATGGGGTTGCTATGACATGTGTTAAAAGTTTACTCCATGACAATAAGTGTTATGTGAAATGTTTTTATTTTTATTTTTTATGAATACATTTCTAATCGGGATTCTGGCTATCACCTGGGTAGGAGTGGGTAGGTTATATTTGTATACTTCATTTTATTATTCCTAGTAGCCCTGGTGACATGGGTTGGGTAAGCATTGGACTGCCAACTACAAGGTTGATGTTTCAAACCTACCAGCATCTCTGTGGGAGAAAGATGAGACTGTTGTCTTACATCAAGGTTTACAGCCTTAGAATTTCTTATGAGTCAGAATTAACTTCTCGATAGTGGTTTGGGGTTTGGTTTACTCCTAGTACTCTTGGTTTATTTGGATTTTGTTTCTTGATGCCTCTTCTTCCCCACCTTAAGGTTTATTCCTTGATATGGTTATGTGTCCTACTGGCCTCCTATCTCCTCTCAGATCTGTAAGTTGTGCAAAGACACACAATCTTGATCTTCTCTGAGACTTGGATCAGCTCAGGCATTCTGTAGCTGAGGGATAAAAGGCTCAGAGGAGGTGGAAAGGGGCTGCCTGAAATTGCAACCATCTTTACCATTGCCTCCCAACTACACCCTAAAGCAGAATCAGACAGTGAAATCAGAATGAGCTGAACTCATGCCCCAGCAATGCCACTCTGACTGCTTACGTGTGGAAAACATTCTATCATAGACTGTGTATGCAATTGGAGTCTCAGGTGGTAATACTGACAGCAGCTTTTTGCTTGTTTATAGCATAAACACTGCTAGGAGCCACTGAGACGACTTTCTACTCCTTGAAATATGATGTGCTAGAACAGATGTGCTGTGCCTCACTAGGTCTTCTTGGCTGCAGTCTTCTGGAAGTAGATCACAAGGTCTCTTCAGCATCCATAGGGTGGCCGAGGGCTTTACAGAGGCAGATTGCCAGCTCTTTCTTCAGCAGAGCAGCTGGTGGGTTCAAACCATTGACCTTTTGGATAGCAGCCAAGAATGGAGCACATTACAAATTGCTCGAGGTTTGCCCGTCACTCGTCTGTGGTCGTGACAGCCATGTGACGTGCTGCCACTGACAAAATGGCATGCACAGATGATCAGATCCCTTGTAAGTATATATTATCATGCCGAACTAATCAAACACTGCCACTGAGTTGACTCAGACTCACGGCGACTCCAAAAAGAGTTTCAGTGACTGTAAACCTTTCCTGGAGCAGACAGCCTCATCTTTCTCTCTCAAAGGAGCAGGTGAGTTTGAATTTCCAACATGGCCATTAACACTCTGATGCCTAAGTTCAAGCACCTACGGGCTCCTGGATGAGCTACTAATTAAGCCATTCAAGTCCCTAGACCCAGTGCAAGCTATTCAAGTCCCGCCATTCTAATATCGTTAACAAACATTTTACTGCTTACTGTAGTATAACACCCAGATCTCTGGCTATCAAAATTTCTCCTTGAATATACATCTAATGACCTCATAAGGGTCAAGAAGAAACAACCTAACAATGCTCTGGTCAGCTTTAATAATTCAAATTATTTACCATGAGTAAATAATAAGAACTATGACAAAAATTTACTTTGGTATAAGTACTTTATCTCATTTTTCATTTTCAAATTAAATCTGGAACTCAATTCATTCAATGAATGGTCCCAGATACAGGTGCATTCTAAAAAAGGTACATGATAATCCCAGTAAATTAGGTTTGAGAAATTCCAGGTATTAAAGTAAAATATGAAAATTCTGGCAATGGGAAGGGCTGGGGTAGGAGGAGAACAGGTCATCCTGCCCTGGGAGTGGGGCTCTGGGGTCAGTTTCTAAAAGCAACTCTCAGAGATCCAAAGTTGGCTTTTGCTTCTTTCTTCTACATATGGGCCCATTGTTTTTCCATAAGTCCCACTGTCCCCCGCCCCCAATCCCCCTGTTGCTTTGTGGGGTCTTGTTCTCCAAAGGGGTTGGACTGACAAGGCAGGCAGCTCAGGGTAAGAGAGCAAGAGCTCAGCAGCTTGGACATGTGCCTGGGGCTGCTGCCCACGGGGCTCCAGTCACAGGACCTGGGTGTGGTCGCTCGCCTGCTGCGGCCACTTTAGAACCTTCAGGTGCTACTGGGTGTGTGTCCAAGGTCTCAGAACAGGCCTTCTGGAGAGGAGAGGTTTTTGAATGATCACATTATATTCATAATTGAAGCCGAGTCCTTCATGGCTCTCTGAAGCTGACAGTGAAACATGCCATTCTCTGAGCATGTGTCCCTTATCAGAGCCACTTAAGGTAACAGCATCCTACAAAAGGCCCTCTGGGTCTCGGAAGGTACAGAGCCCTCATTACTCCTACAGTCAGGAAAGCTTTAGACCACTTCTGGGAATGCAAATGAATGAAACCCCATGTGACAGCTGTAATAAAAGGCTCCTGTCTTTTTGCAAAGCATTCAAATGCCATCTGGCAATTTCGTTGACGTCAGCAAGCACAGAAAAACAACTACCCCCACTGCCTTCGCCATGATTCCCCTTCACCCCCAGCTCCCCTCTCCCCTCCTCCCTGGTGACACGCTCCAACTTTGAGTTACGGAGCAAGGGAGCAGTAAAGTGGCCTTTTCAAAGGATTTTCTGTATTTCTTGTCTGCTCCAAATTAAGCACCAGCTTTGGTGTCAGGGTAGCAATGGTATTTTTGCTCCAGATTTCCCAATTCTTGCTGGAGGTGCAGAGAGCATAACACGAAAAAGAAATTTTAAATCCTGTTTTATTTGTATTTTAGGACTTGAAGCCCATTTCTTCCAAGAGTGGAGGCTTAAACGAAAATGACTAATCTAGTTCTGATCCAACACAGGCTCTCTTTAATCATGGTAAATAAACACCCCATACGAGGCAGAGAACAAGTCTAAAGCCTTAGGCAGAATACACTGGCTTGCTTGGGAACTTCACATCATATATACTTCTTTCACCAGTTCATTGGAAGCTTAGATAGTTATATTATTATTGTTTTCAATATTAAAGTCATCTGATATAGTTACCTAGTTATTTTTTGCCTTAGATATTCTCCAGGAAAATCATGTTTTGCTTACATACCAAAAACACAATGTAAATAAGTCAACTGAATGTTTGTACTGCCTGTCAAAGAAGCTGTGAAATTCTAGAAGAAACATCATCAAACATGTCACAGATCAAACTCTGATCCCCTAAATTGTATGTCAACTTACTGGGCTATGTCTCAGTGGCTTGGCAACTTCATAATGATATAATTTGGCAGTTCTCTAATGAGGAAATCACACACACACACACATACACACATGTGATCTGGTATGCTCAGTCATGCAGTTATAAAGCGAATCAGTGAGATGAGACAACTGGGCCATAAGGAGCTGCAAGCCTGATGCATATAAGGAGAGTTTCCCAAGGTGTGCACTGATGTATCTTTTTATCTTATAAAAGAAAAGAGAGAGATAAAGGAAGGACCTCAGTACACTTAAGAAAGAAGAACTGAGAGTGGAGCACATTTTTTTGGACCTGGGGTTCCTGCATTTAGAACCTCCTGGAGGCCTGGGAAGATTGTTGCCAAGACACATGGAAATCTCCGAGAAACACAGGACCCACAACTGTTGAAAGGAGATAGGGGCCTTCCCCTAGAGCTGGTATCCTGAATCACACTTCTCAGCTCCTAAACTGAGAGATTGGATATTTGTATGTTCAAACCATCCACTTGTGATATTTCTGTTATAGCAATGTTAGGTAACTAAAGCCAAAGGAAAATCATTTACAAAGGCCCAATTTTGGGAAAAAATATCTCTAATATTTATATAAATGCACGTAGCAGTGCATAGTTATTTAAAGTTATTATTGTCTACTGTAGCTTCTTATTTATGAAAGAGTTGAATACCCAAAATACTTAGCCTGTCATGGAAACTGGCAAGCACAATTAAAACCAACGAAGACTGGAAATATATCATGAACAGTCAACCAATCAAGCCCATTCAAGTCTCTTTGAAGTAAATGAATAAACATTGAATGTGACCCTATCGTATCAGAGGTATTATTCCTGGTGTCTATTATTTTTTCAGACAGAGAGGCATTTTGAAAAAAGATGGAGATGAACTGACACTAGGGCTACCACAATGAGCTCAAACTCGATATCCGTTATGAGACTGGAGCAGGATCATGCGGTTTCTCCATCTATTATATATAGTAAGGTGACTGTGAGTCACAGCCAACTGTTATGATGGCACCTGACAACTACAACATGTGTTCAATATTAAAGATCACGTATAGCACCAGTATTTTATAGTTATAACTCCTGTGGTAGTTATATAATCTAGTGTCCATTTGAGGATTAAGTGTGAAGAGGTGGAGTCTAGCCTGTCAATCATTGTATAGTCAATGAGGCCACTGTGTGGGCATAGACTTCTCCTGAGAATTCTGGGAACTCCAGCATGTTCTTCCTTGGAGGTAGGAGACAGACTCTCCCTCTCTGGGATCACTCCCTTGGAGACTCTCTACTGACAATGCTTACTCTTTGGAAGATGTTCTACTGACAAGACACATGGCACTACACTGATAGACCGCATACCCTGGGAACTGGAGAAGACACGTGGAGACCCTTGCCAGTGCTGAGATGCTTACAACGCCACTGGATCCACAAGATTTCCCACCCACTGACCTGTGGTCACCCTGCATTTAATATTATTGCATGTGCTTTTGTGAGCCTGAAGAGGACTTTATAGATTGGTATAAGACCTATGGGCTAATATCGGACTTATGGGCTTGGACTGGACTGGGATGCTTTCTTAATGTACAATTACCCTTAGTATAAAACTCTCTCATATACACATATGAATTTCTATGGGTTCGTTTCTCTAGTCTACCTGGACTAACACAACTCCTTATTAAAATTAGTCCATCACAGAAATTAGGTGAGTAGTTTTAAAGTATAGCTAGGACCATGTCATTGGAAGCTAAAGCTTTTGGCAGGAGGTCTCTCATCTCATAAACATTTTATTTCACTCCATGACACAGTGCCATTAACAGACAGGACTAAGCCAATAGGACACGTGGGAGGCTGAGCCTAGGTGAGCAGAAACAATGCGCAGGTTGTAGAATGAAAGTCTAGTGCCGCTTCATGGGGAGGATAGCATGCCCAGACTGAGCTCTGAGGGTGCGCTCTTTGCTTCCTCGTATTTCCACTTCCACCCTTCCTGTTCTACTTCTAAGGCAATAGTTGTGGCTTCTTTTCCTCGTCGTGCTGCTTCTTACCTCTGTGCCTTTAGATCATATCACTCCATTTGAAAAGAAGACTTATCTCCTTGCTGCCTTCTTCCTCCTTATAAAGAAGGCTTAGTTCAGCCATTCTCCTGCTCTAGTAAGCCTTCACTGACTACCCTGGCTCTGCTTTAAAAAAGCTTTGTAAGTACCAGGGAGCTTCAAAGAGTTCTGGGGGAAATTCCATTCTCTTCCAATTCCATTTTTACATGAACTTTTTGAAGCCCCCTTGTAAACTCTCATCTTGATTTTCACATGTGATGTGCATGTCTATTCTTCCCTGAGACTGTGAACTGTATCAGTGTAGGAACTGTATTATTCAGCTGTCTTCTCAATGGCTAGTACAGAATTAAGGACTCAATATATGGGGCTAGAAGCAAGTAAAGAAAAGGAAAGGGGAAAAAAAAGAAGAGAAAAGGCCAGGCAAGCACAATAAAGAAAAACAAAAAAGGAAAAGGTGTCACATAAGCACAAAATTCAAATAAGCCATTATTAGTAGAGCAAAAATAAAATGAAAAGATAACTAATGATGGCTCAGGGAAAGTAGGATAGGTTAGGGAGCATATCCTATGTGCCTAGTCACGTGGTCGGGATTCTCATACATTCTTCTACTTAGTGGGCCAACCAAAATGGGAAAAGTGGGAATGGTGTGTGATCACATTCAGAGTGGCTTCATCACTTATTCGAGGTTACTCCACTGTCAGATCGTGGGGGAGGATTGGAGGGCAGGTTGTCCGCACCTTAGCTCCTTTGCTTACAGAAGAGAGAGAGAATGAAGAAAGGAGGCAAGGTGATGCATCACCGATGACGGCAGTTGCAGGAAATCTTAAATTTTTAAGAGTAAATGCATTTGGGTCTAAGTCAAAATCTAAGCTAGGTAAATTTGGAAAATATTAACTCAATGTGAAACCTAAACTCTGCTTCAGTTCCAGGATGTCGCCTGCATTGCTAACAGCTCCCCGGAACAAAAGGTCACTGGTAACTGCTGATTTAGAGGGAACTGCTTCACTGAACATAAAAACTAAGCAAATCTTTCAAAAATGCATCTGTCACTTGGTAACTTTTTTTAAAATTCATGATCTATGTTTGGAAAATAAAAAATTCAGGAGGCCTAGCAACATCAGGAAAAAGAAGATGTCAATTTTGCATTTGGAGGGAATGATATCAAGGATCCATGAGTAATAAACTTGTTATTTTAAACTCTTAACGGTGAGCAGAAATATGTAATAGATAATTTTAAGAATATCAAATGGAAAACAGAAACAAAGAAAATTCTTAGTGCCTTATTGAATCATAGCCACCTTTAAGCTTGGGTTATTTTTCTCCGGTAACAGAGACGTGGATAGGCCAGCATAAAACAAATTCCAGAAAGCAGTTAAAATGAACTGCGTAACAGAAAATAGAAACTGCCAGAAAAAGATGACTTCCGTAATCTTTAAACCACACTTGGGACATCCATTTGACAGCACGTCCCTTATTTTCTCCTCTTATCTAAGAACTAGTTTGTGTGGAACACAATGTAAAACATAGTTAGAGAGATGTCTTTTTTGAGTGATTCCCAAGGAGACTGGAATGCACGTTAGCACAGAAGCACAGAGTCTATCTCAACAAGATAAATAAAAGGTAGTCTTAAAATCCTACAAGGCATGTCTGAATATGTTGAGGAAACCAATATAGATCACACACTGTATCTGGTTTCTCCTAGCACTTTTAGCCTATAAAAATAAAACAGCTTTTGTGGGTACATTAGTAGCTTCTTAAAATCATTTTCATCTTTCCATAAAAAGTAAACAGTAGAAACAATGGTAAATTAAATAAAATCTAGAACTTAATAAAGGTGTCTTGGACTAGCGCATAGTCAAAATACTCTATAGGTTATGGAATGCAGCCCGCCACCGGTCATGTGTCAGACTTGGGTGGCTTATAGGTTTCTGTGCTACAGGAGGTCATGCTAGAGTTACCCATGATGGCCAGGTACAAGAATGGGTGGAGGTCCATATTTGACCACCTTGGGTTACAAAGGGGAAGGAGACTCTAACTCATCTGCAGTCTAAGGCCATAACTGAGATCAGACATGGCTCCACCCTCCACCCTTCTCTGCCCTATTCTGATACAAACTGTACCTCTCACGGCATTCTGCTTCTCTACTGAGTTCAGCAGTCTGTTGCAATAGACACACCAAACTCAGACCGTAGTCATGATCACGGTGTTTATTAAGGAAATTAACAAGTCCCAATTCAGGATGAGAAAGGTTAAGGACAGTATTCTTTTGTCTACAGTGCCTTTCCTCGGCTGTCCCTGCAGGCAGGCCTTTCTCTGGTCTTGTCCTCTCAGCTACCTGGCCCCTTGGTCTCTGCCCTACTCAGGCAAGTGTTACCAAGCGCCCATAACACTGATCAGTGCCCAAAGGGCTCCCCACTCTGCAACCTGCCCCAAAGCACTCCGCTTTCTTTGTCCTGTGGGTTGGGAAGCTCACACTGCCAGTGCCGCTGTCTGTGCTGCTGCAGTCACTGCCTCTCGACAATGGTTCTCAGGGTCCAAAAGACATGCTTCCGAAGACACATTCCTGCTTCTTACAAGATTCACCGTAAACCCAGTGGAAGGGCAAAATCGACCAATCCCTAAGTTAGGGTTTTACAAGCCCTGTTTATAGGCTCCAAACCAGTTATTTGATGAGAGTTTTAAAAAGACTATGGACATAAGAGCTATAGCTGATAATTAAACTGTGCCACACAGGTTTCAGAGGAATCTCCTGACTAAAGCAGACTATGAGAGGGGAGGAAGAAGGAGAAGAATCCAATAATAACTATAACTTTTAAACCATCCAACAGAATTCAAGAGTTCCACAGGGGTAGGGGTGGAGGTGGGGTGGTTTCTCATAAAAAAGGTAAGTGCTCAGTGATTTCTAAAATTTCACTTTTCTCTACATATTAAAACCATGGGAGAATCCTTTAAATATAGTTTTCCTCTTATACCTGTATAATCCAGTATGAACTTGAGAGATAGTCAATGACTTACTATAATCTTTCTAGATATAATTCCTTTTGTGATGTATTGTAATTCTAGCCTCTCTGCTGAGATTTATAATTCTCTTTTGTTCTAGGATCAAGGTGGGATGCATTCTGAGTCTCCAGCTGAGCTGAGGATGTGACTCAGATCACCACCTTTTGTTTGGGGGTGTGGTCTACTGAAAGACCACACCTCCATGCTTGGTCAAGTAGAGGGCCAATGAAAAAGAGGAAGACCCCCCACAAGCTAAGCTGACACACTGGCTGGAAAGATGGACTCGTACATGAATAATTGTGAGATTGGTATATAACTGGACAGTGCTTGGTTCTGTTGAACCGGGGTCACTATACGTTGTCACGGACTTAACAGACACCTAAGGACAACTACTTAGTTGTATCTAGAGTGTCTGCTTTGAGGAATGACGTGCAGAGGTTGCCAAGAGGTGTCATGTTACACGATAAATAAAATATGAGAACCACTAATATATTATTGTGCCATAATGGTTGCATTGTGGGGACTGCAAGCAACAAGATGAAACGAAGTGCATACATAAGTTGAATGGGAAACTGATCTGCTCTGTAAATCTTTACCCAATTGCAATAAATCACCATTTAAAGAATAATGTTTTTTTTTTTCAAAAACGCTTGTAGTTCCTTTTATTTTTATTACTCTAATATTATTATTTTCGTATTCTAGAAGGATTTATTATAATTTAACAACTAAAATTTCCTCCTTAGATAATTCACACTGTATTATTCAGAAACTGATTAAAATTGGTTCTATCACAATGATTTGTTTTATATCCATTTTTAAAGTGACACTGCATAGAAAGATATATACACTAGGACTGCTTTTGAGGAAAATGTAAAATTTCAGTCTGGTTTTTAAAATGTGTCTTTCGAAGATTCTGAATAAGAAAACAAAACCTTGCCAAGAGCACAGAAAATAAAAGAATTCCCCAAGACAAGTAATAAAACTTTTATTATTTTTTAACATTAGTTGGGATTTAATACATATATCATGTCGTTCCACATTTCAATCACGTCAAGTAGAATATACAACTTCCACCACAATCAGTTTCCAAACATTCTTTTTCTACATAAACTAACTTTTAAAAAAGAACTTTTCCCCCTTTATCCTCAATGAAACTGTGCTTATGACCCTAGTTTCCTTTTTTTGTGTCCAAAATATAACATCTACATATCTCTATATCTATCTGTATACACATATGCAAATAAATTTCTATGCTATTGATCAGGGACCTCTGGTAGGCAGGTGTTTCAAGTGTTTCGTTATTATCAAAAGTTTGGCAGTTAGAACCCATCTCAAGAGAAAGGACCTAGCAGTGTGCCCCCTTAAAGCTTTACTGGCGAAGTAACTAAGAGGAGCGGGTCCACTTCGTTCTGTAAGGCTGGTATGAGCAAGAGTTCACTTTCCAGCAAAGGAGAGCTCACGGGGAAGAAAGGCAACAAGTGAGGTGGTCGTACACATTTGACTCTGAACTATGATGAATGTTCCTTTTATTTACTCATCAATTTTTTCATTTATTTATTCATACCATGAATGGGTTCAATACCAAGTATTCATTTAATGTGTTATGTTCATTTAGGGGAAATAATAAACTAGAGGTTCACTCTGAAGCCAGCAGAGTTAAATAGAGTAGGTAAAAAGCATTACATTAAAAACTCAGTCCACTGTCATTGAGTTCATCCTGACTCACAGGGACTCCAGAGACCGTCCCACTGCTCTTTAGAGATTCTGAACAGGAACACCCTCATCTTTTTGCTGAGGAGTGACTAGTGTGTTTGAACCACTGACCTTGTGGTCAGTAGCCCAACTACTTATTCCACTATACCACCAGGGTTTTAACATTCCATTAGGAATTCACACTTCACCTGCTATATTTTTAATAGGAGCCTTAGCGGTGTAGTAGGCTATGCACTGTGCAGTTCAAACCCACCAATCACTCTGGGGCAGAAAGATGAAGCTGTCCATTTTTGGATTTAAAGTCTCAGAAACCCCCAGGGACAATTCTCCTGTGACCTATGGGGTCACTATGAGTCATAGTCAACTTGATGGAAGTGGGCTTTGGGTCTTGGGATTCTTCATTGATTTAATATTTTCTAGTGGGGTAGACTATTTTTGCTTTGCCTACCCTTTAGGATTCTGAGTATCTTTTATAATATTAAAAGAAAATTCACAGAGCTGTCTTCTGCTCTTTTTACCCCAGTCTAAATGAGTTTATCGTAAGGAAGGCTGTTTGAAATAGCTCAGTAATAAACAAATGGAAAAGCTATAATTTTCTCGATAGTGTAACCTTCCATTTTGCTTCTGAAAGCAGCAAGAGGGCATGTCATTGTCCTTTCCGTTTATTACTCACATTTCACCACTATCTTTTATGTGCTACAGTAGTTTTGAAAATGCCAGCCTCAGATTCAGGAGGTTAATTTATACCATTAGCTGCCACTTTTCTGAAAGGCTTGCATATTTGCATATGCTTGTCAGGAATGCAATGCATGAGTGTGTAGAGGGGGCTGCAGAGCATTACCTTAATGCCAGGCAGTGCATTTAGTCCCCTGATTTAAGCACACATGATTGCTGCTAGTGTCAGAAAAAAAAAGAAAAGCAAAATATAATTTGTAATAATTGCCTAACCCCACGATCAATCGAAATAGCACCAGAAAAGAATCAAAAGATTCTTGCCTGTCAACATGCATATTAGTTCATTGATTGCTCTGATCACAGAATAAAACTGACTAAATGCTTTTAGACCCTAGATTATTTGATTATCACCGAAGTGATTACAGAGCTGAAATTTAAATTTATTCTTTCCTCTCCCTCATCTCTGTTCCTCTAACCATTGAAACGACCAGTTTGTCTCAAATTATTTGTGAATATTTCAGCCTATTATGATTTTTCCATCAATTTTCTCCCATAGTCAATATGCATGACAGAACTGTTACATAATCATCTTCTAACTTCTTAGAAGCAAGAATGACAAAGACTTCCTCTCACGTGTCATCAGGAGATACCAGGTCCTGGAAAAGAGCATCCTGCTTGGTAGAGGGTTAGTCCAAAAGAAGAAGACGCTCAATAAGATACAGTGACACAGTGGCTACAACAATGCGCTTAAACAAACAAACAAACAAACAAATATTGGGAGATTGGTGTCATAATAGGCCGCATTTCATTCTGTTGTCCATGGGCTAACTACGAGTTGGAAATGACCAGAGGGACACTTAACACAACTACTTCTGCGTGTGTCTCATTTTGTATCTACGGTGTACGTTTTGAATAATGAAGGTCAGAGGCTATCAGGAAGGGATTTACTACATGATAAATACAATATGAGGATAATGAATTTATTATGATTGTGGCCTAGTGGTTAAGTTAGGCTGCTCACCACAAAGTCAGCAGTTCAAACCCATAGGTACTCTACGAGAAAAAAATTGAGACTTCTACTCCCATAAAGATTGAAAGTCTCAGAAGCCCGCTGGGAGTTCTACTTTGTTCTATAAGGTTGCTATGAGTTGGCATCAACTCAACAGCAGTTGAGTTTGATATTTTTTAAAAAGATGTTCGATTAGTTATATTGAGGCAGGGACAACAGCCTGCTCTGGAGACAAAGACTATAAGGTGTGTGAAAAGGCCCCAGAAAGCATGAACTCGCCTGCTTCCACTTCTGTAACCCACTTGCTAGCTGCTAGCTAACCGATCCCTAACAGCCCTATGGGAGCAATCCCTTCCAGACTCCTGGTACAGGGCTTAGTCTCTGCATGGGAATCCACTGAGCCTCCCGCTGGCACATGACCTTCTTCCTTTCACTTTGACTCACTTGACATTGGCAACTCCTGGCCAGCTCAGGCAATAATATCTTGTGTAAATGGCAAAGGAGATGGACATATCTGACCTCCTATGGCTTCCTTTATTGCCACAGACCAGGGTCAGACATGCTTTCCCGCTCCCCCTTTCCTTACTTAGGCTGACACCACAACACTCTATTTCTATGCTGGCTCCGATCATCCATTATAATGTCCACACAGAACTCACAGACAATACTCATCATTAAGGGGGTTTACTAAGGAAGTTACCACCAGTCAAGATCTGAAAAGAGTAAGAATACAATCATTGGTCCATAGCAATACTGCTCCTTAGCTAGCAGCCAAGCCCGTCTGCAGGCCTCTGTCTTTTTCTCCAGGGACCAGGAAGTCCGCTTGGCGATTACTCTGTCTCACAACTCCAGAGTTTGGGGCCAGATAAGAAGGCACTCCACTGAGATAAAAAAATGCCTCTTACAATTCAGCCTTGGTCAGGATTAACCAAGACTATGGCTCCTCTGGGTCTCCTTGGAACAGTCTCTGGGACATACGCTCTTGACACCAGTGCTACTTCAGACAAAGATCTTGGATATACTCTTATTAAAGGAAGAGGCCCTGGGATTTCTCTCCATGCACTAGATGACTCTTAAATACCGAGGAATGGCTTTGATGGAGGTGTGGTCTTAAGTCCCACCCTGTAGTAGAGTTTAAAGATGCCTCCCAGGGTGGTTTGTTTCTCACCCTCTGCTGAGGTCAGGATTAAGCCCCACTTTAATCCTGTAACAGAGAACCCATTCCAAAAGGGCTCATAGCCACAGGCATTGAGTCTAGAATTATAACACACCCCATAAGGAATGCTGGTTGGAAGAGCCATATTGATGGATGATATCTCAATCTTATCTTTTTAGCTGCTAAGTTTGGAACTAATGTGCATGGTCTCTTTCTACCTCTCAAAGAATAGGGTGCTACAGAAGTGCCCACCTTTCCAGTCGTACTTCACTTCCTGCCAAAGAAGACTTCACCCACTCACTCCATTTGTTTTAAAAGTAGTCCAAACAAGCATGCTTTTAGATCTGCCTTGTGTACAACTTGAAACTACACTCAACATATGCTCGCCTACATAAGAGAAAACCTAGAATTCTGAGAGATCCTGCTGTGGCCCTTAGAAAGCCACATATCCTGAACAACTTCCTAATTATGCAAACCTGTGAACAATATCACCCAACTAAAGCTCATGGTATGTTCCTGTCACCTCATGGTTTAGCCTTTCCCTTGACCACCCCCCAGTCCCTGCAAACTCACCACAGCCATTTCTGCGCAGTAGAACCATGCTCCGTAGCACATTCAGCCTTGCTATCTTCAGTACGTAGCTCTCCAGGTGTGTCTTCTGAGAAAGCCCTGGTGTTTTCAATTAATGGCCCAATGCTTAATCACTTTCACCAGCCAGGCCCTTCAATCACATTACAAATACTCAATATGTCATTCCAATTGGGCAAAATACCCCAGTGGAAAAGGACAAAAAACTATTTTCTCATGGAAATCATCTCACACAGCCTGTATCCAAATTAACAGCTCTTCTTGGGTACACAGGAGAGCGAAAATTTGAAATATAACATAAGGAGAACATTTATTAAGTTTTAAATAGGACAAAGACAAGACAAAGACATGTCTTCCAGGTGAGGAAGCCCATTAGCAAGAGGTCATAGTAGAGGTCATATGGCATCCAAAAGGTTGTTGAGATAGAGAACTTTTAAAAGGATATAGGAGGGCAGAGGAATTGTCCCAAAAGCATGATTGTGAGTGGATCAATATATCATGGTTACATTTATAACTGCAGAAGCAAGACCAGAACAATTATTGGGAAACCTACATTATTTCAGAGCTCACAAGATTGGTCCAGGACCTTCAGAACAAGGCGGTCAGGGAATGGCTCATGGCTACATGACCATGCGTAAGGTGATATCCATCAAGTACACTGCCTTGCCAGCCCCCAAAGGAAATTGCTCCTCCCTGGGTTAGCTGGAGATAATGCAGTCTCCAGTGTACTCAGCCCGAGGGTATTCACATCGTTGGTAAATGGTCAGAAGGATCAATGGAGGCTTTATCCATGTGGGGTCTCTACAAATGAATTTTGGCTTTTCACTGTCATCCATATCCTTCTGTAAACAAGGTGCACAGAATTTAAACTCGACTACAGAGTAAACAGCATAAAGCCTACATCCAGGGCTTCAAGTCATTTCTGAGTCAGAGTGACCCTACAGGTCAAAATAGAACTTGTTCCCTGGTAAAGTGACCAGACGTCCTGCTTTTGGCAGGACATTCCGATTTTTAACAATTTTTCCCACATCCGGCGGAATTTTTAAACAGTCCCAATTTTTGGAAAGAATGTACAACAAGCTAGGGTATACAGTTTTCGGCTGCCATGTGGCTATTTCGCCAGGATGTGAGTTTTATCAATGGTGTTCTGCTTTTGTCCTGCTTTACCAATGTTAAAATCTGGTCATCTTATCCCTGAGGCTTCTGAGGCTGCAAATCTTTATAGGAACAGAAAGTATCATCTTTTGCCCAATAAGTGGATGTTGGGTAGAACCACCAACCTTTCAGTTAGAGACCCGAAAAGACAGGAAAATCTACCAGATGCAAGAAATCTATCTAGAAAACAAAACAAACTTGTAGATGTATTTACTAACATATGAGCCTACTGGAATCAACTAAATAAGCAGCTATGTTTTGGCCAGGGTTGAACCAGCAAAAGAACCACCACTGTTCAGTACCGAACACAACACTTTAACTTTTAAAGAACTCTAGGTGAGAAGTGATCAAATAAAGCTTCTCCGTCCCCAAGAGGTGCGTGTTTCCTAATGCCTACTTCACTAGTGGTCATGAGACAGAGCAGATCAGAAAGAACTCGGCAGGTGGATTCAGAGGTCCCAGAGCACTACAGATAGGAGCCTACTCCCACAGCACAGAGAGAGGGTGGGTTCACTAAACAGGTGTACCACCCTAGCAAACTAAACAAACACCAAAACCGATGCTGCCCAGTGGATTGCAACCCACAAGAAACAAACTCATGACAGTTGGGGCAGCATAGGACTGTTGAATAGGCTTTCCGAGCCTGAAATTGCCACAGAAGCAGACTGCCACACCTTTCTCCCGTCAAGTGGCTGCTCGGTTCAACCATCTGCTTTATCAGTTAGCAGCCAGGTGCTTGGTCACCATGGCTCTGAAACCCAAGATACCAAACCAAGAAAAGCCAAACTCCCGGCCATGGTGACCCCGGAGGACAGAGTAGAAGTGGAGGCTAACTCGTGGAGAGTGAGATTTTGACATGGATTCAGGATGCTGATGCTATGTGACTTCTGCTTCCCTTTGAAATTGATCGTGGGCACCGTGAGGATACTGTCCGTTACAAATAAAAACGTGTCCGGCAAACAATATGTTGATGTCTTAACCCACATAATGGGGCTGGTGTCATAGTGTAAGAATAGGATTTTTCTTTAAAGGTATCAGTTAAGCCATACCAGAGGAGGGTTGGGTCCTAGTCCTAATACCATCTGAGTCGAATTTTATGGAAGGGCAGGACAGACATGCAGAGAATCACAGCCGGGAGAAAGACAGCACTGGAGGACCGCCGACAAGCCAAGGATCGCTGGCAGTCTTTAGAAGCACGGGCTGAGGCGCGGAGCTGTTCCCTTCTCAAAGCCCTCCAGAGGAACTGACTGAGCCAAGACTCTGATTTGGACTTCTGGACTCGGGTACTGTAAGAACATTACCTGTTGTTTGCTCCTTAAACCCATCTATCTACTTCTTGCCATTTTGTAAGAGCAGTCCTCTGAAACTAAGATTGTCCACTTGCCCCGTGTGAGTGCCAGTGCACATGCGCATGCATAAAGATGCCGATCTGCTGGCCAGGAGAAGTATCTTTATGCATGCGCATGTGCACTGGCACTCCCTGCCCCTTTCATTTAGAGCTCTCTTGAATTAAAAGGGACCATGTAAAAATTTTGTAGAAATGACTGCACATAACTTTCTAATGAGGACACTGCTATTTATTCACCTGGACATGTTAAGAAGTTAAGGACAAAGCCTATATGGGCTCAGCTTATTTATAAGTATAAACAGTATACCATAGGAAAGTAAGAGAGTAAACAAGGAGGGAGATCAATGAGTAAACGATATTTTATTATTCGTGAGGTTGTTGTAGGTGCCGTCGAGATGGCTCCCACCCATAGCGACGCTTGCCCAACAGAAGCCCCAGCACGGTCATGCAGCAGCCGCACAATTGTTCCCGTGCCTGAGCCGTGGTTGCCGCCTCCGTGTCAATCCGTCCCCTGGAGGGCCTTCCTTGTTTTTGCTGCTTTTCCATGTCCTTCTCCAGGGAATATGTTGACAATATGTCCAAAGGCAGGTGAAGTCTTGCCATTCTTGCCTTCTAAGGCGCACTCTGGTTGTACTTCTTCCAAGACAGTCCGTTTGTCCTTTTAGGGGTCCGTGGTACTTTCAGTGTGATGGTCCAGCACCGCCATTCAAATGCATCCAGTCTTCTGTGGTCTTTTTCATTCAACATCCGGCCTGCTCATGCATAGGAGGCAAGTGAAAATACCATATGCAAGAATTATGGTCAATGTATCTTTGTGCCTACAGACTTCAGCACAAACGAGACAAAGAACACTTATTAGAATATTGATATTTGTGTCACAATAGTGTATACAATTAGTCTAACATAAAATACAAATAATTGGCTATAAAGTTATGCTTGAGTCTGAAATTCCAAGATCTAGTGTAGAACTGGAAAACATACATTCATCCAATTTCTATCAATTTCTCCTCTTTTACTTCTTTGCATAGCTCTGGAAATCCTTTCTGGTTTGTCAAATCTTGTTTTCTAAAATTGGATACATTTCATATGAAAAATTAGACAGTTGCTGTGGGCAGAAGAGCATCAGGGTAATGAGGAATATATAACATTTTCATTGAGTCTTGAGGTAATGGGCATGAAAATTATCCTCTATTTCTAAATTTACTTTTTATGAATATCCACAAGTTGTGTAGATTTACAATGGAGATTACCTAATCACACTCCCTTTGGTGTCTGAATTCTTAAATACCGAGTCAGAGTCAGATCCTCTTACTGGTGTTGCTACTAGAGGGCTCAGTCCTTTTATATTATGTAAGACTGAGGCAACTCTTATTTCCTGTTTTTCAGATCCCCTATTGCTTCTGCCAAACTGCTCGTCCTTCTGTTTTTAATTAACTTGTATACAGTACTGCTTTTATTTCAGGATGTTCAAATCTTTATTTTAGCCATTTTAACTATTTCCTGCTAACCTAACATTTAACATGAAATTTATAATTTATGCACTAGCAGTCACAATTTAATTAACCTTTAGCACTATTCCTTGCTCAAGAATGCACAAACTAACATTTTAATCTAAAACTATACTTAGCAAACTAATAGACATTTAATATTAAAATTTAAATGATTCATTAATAAGCATATAATAGCTTAGAAAAAAAAATTCAAGTTATGATGTGACAATATTTTCTTCATGTGTTTCTGACTTAAAGGACATATATAAATGATGCCTTCATTTTATTAACTAGTTTCTGAGTTTAATTTTAATTATATGCCTGAAAATTTTTCCTCAGCTAAGAGAAATTATC
This sequence comes from Echinops telfairi, assembly GCF_000313985.2. Taxonomy (NCBI): domain Eukaryota; kingdom Metazoa; phylum Chordata; class Mammalia; order Afrosoricida; family Tenrecidae; genus Echinops; species Echinops telfairi. The sequence goes on along the minus strand of NW_022103918.1, from coordinate 7,391,246 downwards.
AGATTAATCTGAAATTAGAATCCTTTGTCAAAGTCAAATAATATGTGACCGAAAAAAGTTAAAAAGGTGAAAGAGTCTCTCCGTGATTCAGAATATTGCATAAACAACTACATTAACAGGATCTTGTGACAGAACAAAGGAGCCTGGGTTCCCGTGGTGCTGTGGGTTAGGCATTGCGTTGCTAATGGCAAGGTCAGTGGTTCAAACACACCAGAAGATTGGCAGGACAAAGATGCTCCTGTGAGTGCTGGTAAAGATTTACATCTCAGAAAGCCTACGTAGATAGGGTCACCTCCTTGATGGCAGTCAGTTTGGTTTGGGTGGCTGGTATACACAGGAGGCCTGGTGGTACAAGGGGTTAAGGATAGGTCTTCCAACTGCTCGGTTGAGCAGTACAAACTCCCCAGTCACTGTGTCAGAAAAGATGAGGCTGTCTGCTCCCATCATAACGATGGCCTTGGAAATTCAGTTCCATATGGTCTCGATGAGTTAGAAGCGATTCAGTGGGAATCGACTTAGATTTGGTTTGGTCTGTAATACAACACAGACGTGATAGGAAAGAATATTTTTCAAGTTGACAAACCTCTGTAGACATCCCCAATTAATTAAAATGACTAATATATCATGTTGAGGCTTCTAAAAGTTCATGGAAGAATCCCATTATTTTTAAATTTCATTTTTCCATGAAATATGAAGCCCCCTCATATTTTTTTATATAGTTAAAGTTTATTGTGCCAACCTGGCCAATAAACATCTGGGGTTAATTGAAGGGCAGAGAGATAAATGGCTTCGTGAGGCTCGCCTTTTGAGTTCTCGGATCTCTTGCTTTGTGATGGTCCGACCAGGGTGCAGCTGCCTTAGCCAGTTCCCTGCTTCAGCTGGTAAGGCTCACTTCCTGTAAGACATCCCTGAGGAGAAGCCACATGGATCTACACCAATGCCACGTGGAGACCCCTGCCAGCACTGAGATGCTTACACATTTACTGACTCGGCTTTCCTCCTGCAGTTGGCATCATTGTGTATGTTTTGTGAGTTGTAGGAGGACTTTGTGGATTGGTGTCAGACATATGGCTTAATGTTGGACTTATGGGCTTGGGCAGCACTGAGTTGGGCTGTTGTGCACTTAACCTTTATATAAAACGCTCTCTTATACATGAGTTTCTGTGGATTTGTTTCTCTAATGTACCCAGACTAACACATTTATGTACCATGTAACTAAAGGATTGCCAAATATGTTCCTTTTATGAGATCACATTGTTATTACTAAAATAATTAGAAAAAATGTATATTGCCTCGTTAATCAGTTTATTACAAAATTATTCAACAAAACACCTCCATGGGCTGTCATAAATAAGTTTTCCCACAATTAGATTAATACTGATTTTCTGCATTATTTATTAAATCAGTTTTATTTTTCCCTCCTGTCTTTAATTTGAGGTTTTGGGGTTTTTTTTGGTAACGTAATCTTAATTAATTTTATAGCTTGTTCTCAAAGAATATAATAGCCCTAATGAAATAATTAGATAGCAATTCAATAAGCTGAAACTTATTTAGTTTTACATTATATTTGGTGCCAAGTTAATCAGTTTAAAAAAATCGATGTTCACTGAGGAGAACTCTGACATAATTCATTGTGTAAAATATAGGGCATTAAAATGTAGCATTCACTCTGAAAAGAGCTGAGAAATATTTTATGTATAATATTATATTCATTCTCCTAAATTACTTGAGCAGCAGGCATTCCAAAGCAGACAAATAACATCTTAGGCATACAGTCAGAGATAACTCAATAAATAATATGTAACATGACATTTATAAAAACGGGGAAGGACGATAGTTCCATTTTAGAGCTCGGCTATAAAGAGAGTCCTCTCTCATTTATCAAGGAAAGTGGTGCAATGGCAAGTTCTCAGTGGAATAATTGATCTTCCATTAAGCAGAAAGATGATTCTGAGATATTTTGCCTTCTTTGGTTAAATAAAAAGGAAAGGGAAGAAAGTTCCTATTAATTTATGATTTAGGACTATCTGGAGGAAAGAATGACCATGTGGTTCTCTGTGGCCTTAAATGAACAGTGCATGGTATGGAAGAGCATGAAGAGAGAAGGTCATCTTGGGAGGTATGACTCCTTATATGGTCTCACATACTTTGGACATGGTATCAGAAGAAAGCAGTCCCTAGAGAATGACATCATGCTTGGTAAAGTAGAATGTCAGTGAAAAAAGAGGAAGACCCTGGATGACAGGGCATGGCGGCATCAGTGGCGGCCACAATGGGCTCAGACATAACACCAAATCTGTGTAGGGTGCAGGAGCAGGCAGTGTTTGATTTACACAGGGTTGCTGTGAGTAGGTACTGATTGATGGCACTAACAAAAACAACAAGCAGAGGTGGTAGTCATAACCGAGTGAGAAGCATATCAACCGTTATCATTTAGTGAGAACATCTACCTTACCCTAGATAGTCTTTTTGGTAACATACTTTACAATGTCTTTCATCCTCAGAACAACATCACCAAGAAGACATCGCATTGTCCAGATGAGCTATCATGGCTACCAGAGGTCAAATATCACTTTAGGATTATATCTATAGTCAGTGGTAGAGCTGGGAAATGGATTACTTCAATGATCATTTCTTAACCACTACATTGACCGTCTGTTTTCGTTACAGTGGAATCTGTAGTACTATAATCTGAAATTTGTACTTTCATAAAATTCCATGGAAACTTAATTATAACCCTTTGCTTTGGCAACTGTGCAAATTTAAGAATAATACTCATCGCATTCGAGTGACTGCTGACTCATACTGACCCGGTTGCCCTTGTGATCTTCCAAGATTTTAACTCTTTACAGGAGGGAAAAGCCTTGTCTTTCTCCTGTGGAACAACTGGTGGTTTCAAACTGCCAACCATGCAGATGGCAGCTCAACATGGTATAGACATCATACATTTTAATTCAGTGGGATACTGCTGGTTAGATTAAAAGTTGTAGCACATTTAGAGGTCTTCAAAAGTTCAGGTTCAGAAGTAGTTTCCACTTTCTCATAAATAAACGAACCTCCTGAATGTCGCTGCTGCATATGTAGCAAAATGGAAAGGTTAGAGAGCAGCACAGGTTGGGAACGGAACTTTATATACTGTACCTAATAAATCAAATTATGTAAGTGGGGCTTGGCAGCAGAAAATACCATGGCATAGTTCTGTTGGCTGAAACTACCATCTTTGTTAGAAAAGCAATTCGGAAAAGTCTATTTCCTGCACATTTATAAGGTTGTTTGGAAAACCTGTTATGCAAAAAGTGACTTCATAGTCAATTAAACTTTGAAGACATTACATTTATTATCTTCATTAGAATCCAGGCTTATGTTTCTATCTAAATTTAAGATTTAGCAGCTCATTAACAAAACAATTTATTTTAATTAATGGTAATTAACATTAGCTTAAGAATATTCATTTTTACTGTATTTAAGAAGATGTTTTTTACACATAGGTGATAAATAAGATTCTAAAAGTATTCTGGTGACAGATAACGAAAAACACTGAAAATAGTATTCCTGGTGTTGTTATTGTTGTTAGGGGCTGCGGAGTCAGTTCTGACTTACTACACCCCTAAGTGTGGCAGAAGGAAATACTGCTGGGCCCTGTGCTGTTCTCACAGATGTTGTTATGTTGACAGGTAGTAGAGCATCAAAATACCCACACCTGCTGCTGCTGAACCCATTCTAATTCATAGTGGCTCTATGGGACCAAATAGAACTGCTCTGCATGGCCATGGTTTCCATGGCTGTACATCTCTACAGAAGCAGTCTATAGTGCAGTGGTTAAGCACTGGGCTGGATGCCAGGAAGGCTGTCAGCTCAAAGTCACCATGGTTTTCAAGACCCTATCTTTCTTCCAATGAAATAGATGGTAGATTTGAACCAGTAACCTTGCAGGTAGCAATCTAATCCTTACCTGATAGCAACACTACTAGGTAGAGGCAAAAATAGAGCTGTGGAGTCAGACACAGCCTTACTTTTTTGCAGCTCTGTGGTTTTTGACAAGTTATACAATCTATCTCTTCATTCATAAAGAGATATGTATGCAATACCTATGTAATAGCATTATCTGCAACTCTAGAGTATGGTTTTCTTGAAAAGAATGGTTTAATCTGTCCCATTTTCCATAAATTGTATCACTGGCACTACCAATTTAACTAATTTAACTACCAAGCCATGGTATTCTCCATTACCTCATATCCATGTGAAAGTTGGACACTGAATAAGGAAGACCATAGAAGAAGAGATGCATTTGAATTGTGGTGATGGAGAAGAATTTTGAAAGTACCATGGACAAACCAGGCTGTGTTAGGAGAAGGCCAGAGTGCTTGCTCCTTAGGGGCAAGGATGGCAAGACTGCATCTTATATACTTTGGGCATATTGTCAACAGAGACCAGCCCCTGGAGAAAGACATCATGTTCAGTAAAGAGGAAGAGCGGCGTAAAAGAGGAAGGCCCTCAATAAGATGGATCCACACAGTGGCTGCATCATTGGGATCAGGCATAAGAACAATTGTGGGCATGGTGCAGGACCACGCAATGTCTTATTCTGTTGTGCACAGGGTTATTATGGGCTGGAGCTGACTGGATGGCACCTGACAACAACAAGTTGAACTTTTCTCTCTTGTTACAAGAAGCAAAAAGAAATTGCAAAATGAAACAAAATCACAAGGCATTTCTAGTTCAGCACTTTACCCCAATCAACCAAGATGAACCAGTATGCAAGTTTAGCAAGTTTACTAAGGTGAGACTTGAAGGATAGTCATTAAGACTGTCATGATAGTCACCAGAACATAAAATATGAGGTGGTTTTTGAAAGTTCATGAAAATGGCATTAAGGGATAAGGGAAATTTTCTGTGAATTTTTGAAGCCCCCTTAAAAGAGTCAAAAATATAATGTGATATCTTATTGTACATATGTTACAAAAATGTAAGCAGAATATAAAATATATGCTTGGACAACAAAATTCAAATATTAGGAGTTTTCTTGTCCAAACAACTGAAACCACTCGCAAACCTTATATCTAAATGACTCACCTGCTCAAATGATATTTTTTACCAACAGATAGTACTTTCTGCTACTATGACAAGAAATTATATATTTTTACATCCTTTCATAAATTTTAACACAGAACCTTAGAAACTCTAAGTATGCAACCAGCACAGGGGAAATTCAGAAAGAGAGACAGAGAGACAGAGAGAGACTGTTAATTTATAGATAAATGAAGATTTCTAGACTAAAGATTATAAAGTGACACTTCAATCTTTTATTTTGGTAGGTAGATTGGGATCATCATGAGCTGGTGGAGACTCAATGGCAACTAACAACAGTATAAAGTTTAGAAGTAAATTTGACGAACTAAATAAGGCCATGCAATCCACCATGTACCACAGAACTCCAGGAGCATCACTGAAACAGAGAACCCAATGTAACTGACTCTCAATGGAGTTATGCCATGTTGTTACCTAGGTTCTAGAGATCGGAAGAGGAAAACCATTATCGATCTTAAATGCTGTTTATCTGTCATTTCCAGTAGTCAATATTTTTATTTTTTCTCTCATACCTTTGTTACCACCCTTTACTGTTTATTATTCTTATGACCCTTCATGCATACTAGTGAATAAACAAGGCACATCTGAAATACACGCTCTCCAACTTTGTACATTAACAAGCAAGGAGCATCAAAGAAATTAAGCTATAATCCTAGTTTCAGGCAGAATGAGTCCAAGGGGAATAATTTTTGGCACTGAACTCCTTTCACCATCCATTCTACTAATGGAAACGTTGTCAAATGAAAGCGTCTCACTTCTCTGTCAATCAGAATCTTTGGTATGTTGAATCCAAGAATTTGTTTTGGCAAGCTCCCTAAGTGATACTGAATGGATCTCACCAGAATCCCTGGGAATAATTATTATGATACTTTAAATTTCCCACAGGAAATGGGCTATATTCTATGATGCACTGAGTTCAGATCTGATTTAAAATTTTATAGTGTGCTTACATTTTGAAATTGTCTTCAAATGAAGGGCTCTATTATAGGCATTTTCTCTGAGTCACATTGAGATATACACTAATTTAGAAGATCAAGATTTCAGTGTCTTGGGCAATCTGTCAATATTCATAATAAAGAAGTTAGTCCATCTAATTTTATATGGTATCCCACTAACATAAAAATCATTTAAACAACTTTATATTCATGAATGTCTTACTTAGTTGTTTTTCTCAATTTACTTTCCATTTCTAAATAAAAGTTTAAATGGCCAGAAATGTCTTCCTCATCTGTCAATAGGACAGAGACCTGCATTCCACTCCCCTTCACTCTAGCAGTTCATCATGTTTCCCATCTATAAGTTAAGTGTCTAGATCTGACAGGACATAATTGCTACAGATGTTGATCTTTGTAAGTTTGTCAGTTTTTGGATACTCTTCATGAAAGCTATGCTCAGAATTAAATACAATACTTTTTCTTCAATTGTTTATACAGATATCGTAAATATACAAACTGAAAGTTTCCTAAAATCTCAACTCCATTTCTTCTGTTTTATCTTGTTAGTTTAGTATTTTAACTGAAATGTAATGAAAATATTCTAAATCTTTACTCTGTTATTGACATATAAGTTACACAGCCAGCATTTTATCCTCAAAATGTAAGTCTGTATTCTTTGGCCTATGTTACTCACTGACAAAAGTATTAAATAGGACAGTCTCTTAGTAAGGTAATGTTTTACAAACCATGTTATTTGGTAAGGAATATTGTGTATATGTAAATGTTGCCATCATAACTAGGTGATGAAGGAAGAGCTCAATAGTCTAACTGAAATTCACACTCTTCAGACTCTATCAATTAAAAAAAAATCTAAATCAAATAGAGTGAGATCTTAATCCTTATTAAATCTAAATAGTGGATACATGTTTCTTTGTGCATTGTTCTCTGTGTTTTACCAGGTTTGAAATATCCCATAATTCCCCAAACTGGCCTCAAATATTTGATATGATATTTATTTTAACAAATGTCAACATATCATATTTCTATGGCTATAATATATATAAAATGCTGTTAATTCTGGAAGAGTTATTTCCATCCCATACTGCATCTATCAATTAAAATTGCCAAGACCAATGGCATATAAAAATGAGGGTAAAAGAACTTCCCCTAGACACTTAAATCATAGAGATTACTTATATTATTCTTTTTTCCTTTTAATATTTGAAAGAGATTTCTATTGATAAGGACAGTGAATGTTTTAAATTAAATAACAATAAAGCCTGTACATCACTTATGTGATAGGTTAACTAAATGTTAGCTGTCCCTTTTTTGAGTAAGAGTAAATGCTTTTATTTTACGGCCTGAGTTTACCAGCAGTAAATAACATCTATGATACAAATAAAAGGCTTCTGTCCTTCATGCCTGGGCACAAACTGATTAAATTCTAAATATTTTTATAAGTGTCCAGTTTTTGTGAGTCATTTAAACGTACAATTTTACTTTTTGAAAATAGGTTAATGGTGCTTTCTTGTTTTAAAATTTGCATGGAATTTGTAGCAATTTATATTGTAATAAGGAAAGACATCCCATTTTTAATTTTTCTAGAAAATTTCAGTTTGGTATGAGTATTTACCGTGTGAAGCTAAAATAATGCTTTTCCCTCTCCTGTCTTTTTCCATAAACAAAGGTTCCAGTGCCAAGATCAAATTATAATACATGGTAAAATTATATATTTTCCTTCTTTTTAAAACAGAAATAGCAATGCCAAGTTCAGTTTGTTCCATTGGTCTTATGCCAAATAAATAGCAAAAATAGTGACAGGGCTTAAAAACAAGTTTTTATTAAAGTTCTTATAGAAATTACAGATCCTTGAGGTGTGTGACTAAGAGTGCGCCTGGAGTTAAAAAGCCCACGTGAGAACGGAACAGGAAAGAAGAAAGGGAGGGAGGAAGGAGTCATATTGGCCATAGAATTGGAAACATATGCTCCCATACAGAGAAGTGCATACTGAAATATTGGCTTCCCCTTTATTAATGCCGACATGGAAAATTCTGTCTCAGATCCAGTGTAATGAAATGCTGTCTTAAAATACAGTAACGTGAACTTGCAAGTGCGGGACTCTCGCTTTGCCTGTATGTATATTTATGCAGAGTTGTCAGAAAGCAAAAGATTAGTATGAGATGTAACAAAACATTTTGTTATGCCTGTAGAAATAATATCACTAGTTTTTGACATTGTCTATATTTTATTATGGATGAAAAGACATTTCTTAAAGACCTACTATTTTTTTAATCATTTTATTGGGGCTCATACAATTCATCACAATACATAGATCAATTGTGTAAAGCACACCTATACATTTGTTGCCCTCATCATTCCCAAAATTCGCTTTCCTCTTGGGTTCCTGGAATCAGCTCATTTTCCTTTTTCCCCTCCCGCTCCCTCCCCATTCCCTCCTCCCCCATGCACCCTTAATAATTTATAAATTATTATTATATCTTATCTTACACTGCCCGGCTTCTCCCTTCACCCACCCCTCTGCTGCCTGTCCCCCAGAGAGGAGGTTATATGTAGAGCCCTATGATCAATTCCCCCTTTCTACACCCCCTTTCCCTCCTGGTATCGCCACTGTCACCCCTGGTCCTGAGGGGTTCATCTGTCCTAGATTCCCTGCGTTTCCAGTTCCCATCTGTACCGCTGTGCATCCTCTGGTCTAACCAGGTTTGCAAGGCAGAATTGGGGTCATGGTAGTTGGGGGGAGGAAGCTTTTAAAACTAGAGGAAGGTTGTGGGTTTCATTATTGCCATACTGAACCCTAAGTGACTCATCTCCTCCCCACTACCCCTCTGCAAGATATGTCCAGTTGTCTACAGATGGGCATTGGATCCCCATCACGCGCCACTCTCATTGACGATGATATGATTCCCCGCCTTTGGTGTTTGAAGCCTGGTCCCTTCGGCCTTTCATGATCACACATGTTGGTGTGCTGCTTCCATGTGGGCTTTGTTGCTTCTGGGCTAGATGGCCGCTTGTCTACTTTCAAGCCTTTAAGTCTCCAGACCCTATAGGTCTCAATAGCTGGGCACCATCAGCCTTCTTATGCACACATTCATCTTCAGCGTTTATGTGGGGAAGGTGGTCACACAATGATGGTTTTTGTTCTTTGGTGTTTGCTACCTGATCCCTTCAACACCTCGTGTTCACACAGGCTCATGTGCTTCTTCTCTGTGGGCTTTGTTGTTTCCAAGCTAGATGGCTGCTTGTTTGCCTACAAGCCTTTAAGACCCCAGATGCTATATCTTTTGATAGCTGGGCACCATCAGCTTTCTTCACCACATTTGCTTATGCACACGTCTGTCTTAAAGACTTACTAATTTAGCCAATTTAACTTGAATAAACTTTAAGTTCATAAAACCTACATTCTTTTCATTTATTTTTGAAATATTTATTGAACAGTCATCATGTTCTAGATTGCTGTAGTCAGTATAAAATAAGATTATATTCTGAACTAATGCTATTTAGCAGGGCTTAAATATTTTTATATCCAGAGCTAATATTTCCCCATCAAGAAAAAAAGGTGACTTTCAATACTTAAAATTCAAACACTTAGAAAATAAAAAGAAATGCCTAAAAATATAATAAAAATGCAGCAAGCAACCCCAAATTTTGAGGTAGTCTTTCGAGAATTAGCAACAAGTTGCCGTACCAAGTCACCACAAACTTATTTGGAACCTTGTGGAGTAAAACTGATGAGAAGGCATGCCAAACTCCTGAACAATCTACCTCAGAATCAAAGGGCTTTCACGTATGCTTCTAACCTCAGCATTAACGGGCTGCACTACCTATGTCCCTACCTTGCTTCCTGAGGTAGTTCTTTCTCGACTTACAAGCACTTTTGCCCTGGGCCTTTTTGGAACCATCTTTTACAAAGAAAGGCTTTCCACTCCTCTCGCATCAATCCTTTGAGACAAGGAGCTATTACATATGTGTGCACCCCTTGGTCTTCCCGACTGATTATTTTCCATTACTTTTGAAACCTCTGTGCCATCTATTGTAGTACCCACAGTGGCATGCCGAGGTGGTTTATTCCCTTCCAAATCTACCTATATTTTGAATTGCATGCTCAATTGTGTATCAATGGTATTGTATATATATAAAAAAATGTTCTGTAGACTTGGGGTTAACATGAGGAGAAAAGAACTTGACTACAAAACTAAAATGGAAATAGTTGTGCAAGTTCCAAGTGTGAGTGGTCACCCGGAATTATCTAACCATAGAACCCAGAATTGGCAAACAAACTCTTTTGATTCAAGTTTGATAACCTACAGGTTTCCAATAAGTACAAACTTTCATCTGAAGTCCTCAGAATTTTCCAAGAACTGGTCCTTGCATAAAGCATCACCACACAATAATAGCTCTGTGATCTAGAAAATCAAACTTGACAAGAAACACAGATTCTGTATTCTTGAGATCATCTCAGTTCACTAAAATCTCTGTCCTTCCAGGGTTTTATTTTGTAATTATTAGCACCAGTTTCTTTGAGTTGCTTCAGTTTACACAATGGTTTCACTCAATACTAAATGGGAAACTCCCTTCGCGAGGAGACCAGAACTTCCCAACAATCACTGTTTTCACAGTAGGAACCTTCAGAAGAAGAAAGCATACAGCTGTGCAAGGGAGGTTAACGAGCCCTACTTCACTTTGTCCTTTAGGGGAAAGCAGCATATCAAACACAAATAATCGGAATCAATTTTCCCACCTTTCAGTAACTGGTTTCCAGTTCGTGTAGACTCATCTACGTTTCTGTGTATTTATTGTTAGAGTGCGTGCGACTCCACAAGTCTCAGCACAAAGGAAGCTGAGCTCCGAAGAAGTGAAGTGACAAGTCAAGAAAGGTGAACCGGGACCTGTGTTTGTTTGTTTGTTTCTGCCCACCTAATCTTTCTTATTGGTTTGCACTGCTGCTTGTAATTTTATAATTTTAGAGTTATATTTCTCTGGACTCTTGTATTTGAGTCAATGCTTATGCAGTTTGGTTTTTAGATGTTGATGCAGAAAATAAAACAAAAACATTCCCTGAGAAATCAATATCTGCTTGAGATTTTATCTAGAGGTGATATATTATGAGGAACCTTATCATAAGATAGAAATGTTGCTATGCATCACCAACACTAACACTTATTCAATGTATGGATAAATGTCTAAATGAATAAAGGGCTCATTTGTATGGGTAAAATAAAAATAATAGTAATGCCTGTACTATAAATAAAATTATAATTCGATATTAGAAATCACTGCCTATAAATAAAACCTGGATATGCATTAATATGATCCTAAATAAAAATATGACCTCTCTCCAAAGTTCTAGAAGTCGTACCAAAAGGTATTGCATTTTAATTTTTGTTCTTGTTGGTACACCAAAATAGATATCCAGGTTGATATTGAAGGATAAATCATGTCCCACAATCTTTTGCCTTCTGCATGCTTTGCAGTTAACTAAGCTTCTAACTGTGCACTGGTCTTCACCTCACCTTGCCTTTAGCTAGCTCTCTGAGGATTTGCTCTAAGCCATATATCCTGGTCTTTATGTCTCCTACAAGAATCTGATTATATTTATCACAATCACAGTTTTACCTGTAACTAGAGTAAAAATAAAAACGTCCAGCACAGTAGTTCCCATTTATAGCATGTTTTCACAATTGATGGAGAACATGATTTTATTCTGTTCCATAGATTGTTGAAATCCAGTTAAAAATCATTTCCCTTTATCAGCTACTGCAAATCAACCATAAAACTAACAACCCTGAAATCAGCATATATTTTCCTTTTATTCTAGCAAGTGGGTGGCAAAAATTTCACAGTTCCAAAAGTTGGTTGACAAGCTAGGTGTATTTATGTATAGGAATTTATATGCAAAATAACTATCAATTTATTAATCATTTTATCTTAATGTGTTTAGCAAGATTGCTTAAAAATAAATAAATGCTGAAATTGGAAAAATGGCTATAAACTGTCTATGGTTTAAAGTCATAGATTTTATTATTGCTCTTATTCCTTTCAAAGTATGGTTTTATTAATTTAGTAAAGTTAACTATTGCCTAAGCTATTTAAAGCTCCTGCAGATAAGCACCTCTATCAATGGCTGTTTATTCCATGGCTTTGTTTTGATGCACATAAAGAACCATACGGTTCTGATTTGGCAAAAATAAAAGCAGTGCACATGTTATGTGAGTGATATCTATAGTCTTCAGGATAAGAGGGTCATTCAATAAGTATTAAACATGTCTACTACTTTATTAACATGGAGGACACACAAAAATAATAAAAAGCATGAATTCCGACGGCAATTTTCCCTTTTATTTCTGTAGACTTGTTTGATTCCTGTTCATTGATCTTCTTTTAAAGAGACCAGAACCTTTAATAGAGAGTGACATACTCAAGGACACCTATCAGTTCACTAAAAACACATGTTCCATGCAACCACTGGCCCGAGAGAGGCGAATTCTCTCCCTGGCTGCCCCTCTGAGTCACTTCACTGTGGAAAGACTGATTTTCTTCCTCTAGTTTTCTAGGGCATGATTCTACTGTGAGTAATCTATCTTACAATTAAATAAATATATTCTTTACAGCTGCAGCTTACACTCTGGAAGATGAAGCCTGAAAGCCTGGAAGAATAAATGTTCATAGACGCATTTTCCCATTTTCCTAAAATGAAGTGTCATAATCAGCCAATAAATACTTATTTACTAGACCTCTATAAATGCCCTTTTCCTCCCAGCTCTTTCCTCTATTTCCCTTGATTCTCCGCCTGTCCCACTATCATGCTCAGTCCCCACCAGGATTTCAGCACTTCCTCTTTGTTACGTTCCCCTTGATCATGCCCTACCAAGTCTCCCACACCCACCTCCCCACCAATTTGGATCGCTTGTTGTTCCCTTGTCCCTGGGACATGTACATATGCAAATATATTTATATGATGATGTGGAAATAGATCTATGAGCCTACATTTATAGGTTTAGTATTAAGGTAGCAGAAGGACATTGGGCCTCCACTCAAGTACTCCCTCAATGCAAGAATACTTTCTTCTATTAAATTGGCATTCTATGATGCTCACCTTCCTGACACAACCGCTGAAGACAAAGCAGGTGAATAAGCAAATGTGGTGAAGAAAGCTGATGGTGCCCGGCTATCAAAAGATATAACATCTGGGGTCTTAAAAGCTTGAAGGTAAACAAGCGACCATCTAGCTCAGAAGCAACAAAGCCCACATGGAAGAAGCACACCAGCCTATGCAACCACGAGGTGTCAAAGGGATCAGGTATAAGGCATTATCAGAACAAAAAAAATCTTACCATAGTGAATGATGGGGGGAGTGCGGAGTGGAGATCCAAAGCCCATTAGTAGGCCACTGGAGATCCCCTTGCAGAGGGGTCTCGGGGAGGAGATGAGCCAGTCAGGGTGTGATGTAACAATGATGAGAAACATAACTTTCCTTTAATTCCTAAATGTTTCCTCCCCGCTCCCACTACCATGACTCGAATTCAACCTTGCAAGTCTGGCTACACCAGAGGATGTACACTGGTACAGATAGGAACTGAAAATACAGAGAATCCAGGGCGGATGAGCCCTACAGGACCAGTGGTGTGAGTGGCGAAACAGGGAGGGTAGAGGGAGAGTGGGTAGGAAAGAGGGAACCGAATACAAGGAACTATATGTGACCTCCTCCCTGGGGGACAGACAACCAAAAAGTGGGTGAAGGGAGGCGTCGGACAGGGCAAGATATGACAAAATACCAATTTATAAACTATCAAGGGCTCATGAGGTAGGGGGGAGCGGGGAGGGAGGGGAAAAATGAGGACCTAATGTCGGGGGTTTAAGTGGAGAGAAAATGTTTTGAGAATGATGTACAAATGCGCTTTACACAATTGATGTGTGTATGGATTGCGATAACAGTTGTATGAGCCCCTAATAAAATGTTTAAAAAAAATAAGGCCAACAACAACAAAAAAATAATTATTTACTATCTTCTAGATGCATAGTGAAAGGAGGCCAGTAGTGCCTTAGTTAAGTGCTTAGCCGCTAACCAAAAGGTTGGTGATTCAAGTTCACAGCTGTTATGAAGGAGGAAGAAGTGGTAGTGTGCTTATGTACAGGTGACAGCCTTAGAAACACTCCGGGGCCATTCAACTCTGTACTAAACTGTCACACGGTAAGTTGCAAGTCAGAATCAATTCAAGGGCACACAAAAAGTACAGCAAGGAGATTAAGCTGTAATCCCAGAGGGTTTCCTCCCAGGGGACACAACAATGTCGGAAAACTTCTTTGGTTATCACAGCCTGCCAAGGAAGTTGCTACTGAATCTGGTTGGTAGAGGCAGGGATGCTGGAGACGGCCATGCAGGGCATGCTCTGTTTGGGTCTTCGCATATTTCTCGATCATACTCTGTGTCTTCCATCCACTCTTCTGTTCAGCTCTTTTATCTCATCATTTCTTCCTTTTGCTTTAATTACTCTCTGTTGAAGCACATTTCAGTCGTTTCTGATGCCCATTTTGGTCTTTTCTTCCTGTTGTTTGCTTTCTTCAAATATGATAGCATTGATTGCATCACACAGTTTGCCTGGTCTTCAGTGTTCAAGGTATTAAATCTGTTGTTGAGATGGTCCCTAAATTCAAGTGAGAGATACTCAGTTTGTACGTTAGCTCTTTGAACTTGTTTTACTTTTCTTAGTTTTAACTTGAACTTGCACAAGAGTAATTGCTGGTGAGTTCCACAATAGACCCCAGTTTTGACGGATGATATTGAGTGTCTCCTTTGTCTCTTTCCACAGATGGCGTTCATTTGATTCCTGTGAGGTCCATCCTGTGAGGTCCATGTATATAGTTGTCATTTACATTACATTGGAAAAGGTATTTGTAATGCATAGGTCACTGGTCTGACAAGATTCTATGTGTAATCTCTGTTACAATTTCTATCATGGAGGTCATATTTTCCAACAATTGATCCTTTTAAGTCATCAACTTTCTCATTTAAATCACTAGTAGTTATCAGCTTATCATGGTTGCATGTTTGGTCAATGCCAAAACTGCAGAAGTTGGTAAAAATATTCAATTTCTTCATGTTTGGTATTAGTGGCTGGGACATACATTTTTAAAATATCATGTTTGTTTGAAAATCATTTAGGAATACAAACATGAGAATCTGTTTATCAAAAGAAAAGCAGCAATCATTTGAGGACTAGATATATTACCAAAAAGGTCTTTTTTTCAATAAGTAGTCTTAAAAAATTAAACTTTATAAAACAATTATTGGTTCCTACTACATTTAAATGTTAAGGAGTTTATATGTTCAAAAAGTTATTATTTTCTTTTCCTGTAAGACATTCAACTAAATGTTAACTCTCTGCTCCCTGAAATTACTTCCTATCACTTTTAAGTATTTCAATGAGAACAATTTTCTAATGCTTCTCTTAATTTATCATAGGAAAACTTCTCTCCAAGAGGTTAAAGGGTGTGTGTGTCAAATTTCCTTCTCAGAATCCCATTCTGGATTTCATTTGGCATTGCCAGGAATACTGCCAAATAAAGAGTTCTTCATGCTGCTGAAAGTTTATTTATCCATTAGTATCTTTCCTATATATGGATGAACCACTCTTTGGGATATGCAGTTTAAAAAACGGAAAAAGAAAAATCAGCGATGAAGATGTAATTAAAATGACAAATTGGGTTAGATAAGAGAGTTACTGAGAATAGAGTGGAATAAATCAATCTAAATGAAAACCCCTTGGTGAGTCTAAACAAACAGTCATATGGAATTAAGTGTTGGAATGATTGAATTGAAACACAATCTGCATTTTCTATACAGAGATTTAATCTGAAATATGTACTTTGTTATCTGTGATAATGCACATATGATATCGTTTTGGAGGACTAAGCAAATTTGAGAAAATTATTTATTTATTGAGCACCTTAGGGGGAAGATGAGAGCTTAACTAATAAGGATATGAATATGAACAGCCTTGGCCCCCAAACCATGATGCCTTTTAAATTAAATTTTATTTTTTTGATGTTATAACCTATGGCTGCTTTTTGATGAAATTATATGATGCTTGAAGGCTAATTTGTTTTCCTCTAGTTGGAGTTTTTAAGAGATATAAAAATGACTGACATATATTTATGCTTTACAAATTGAAGCAAAATAGATTAAAATATCTCTTGCTGGCTGCTCACTCACATCAGAGACAACTCTGCTTTTTACTAGATTTTTTTTGTTGCTGGCTTCCCCTGCTTGATACTGAAAATTGACAGCAACAATAGTATACTCTATTTTTTTCTACCCTTCAAAGTTTTCTACTATGGCATCCTCAATGTTAGTACAGCCTTTCTCTTCTCTAAGCCAGGTTTACAGTATTCCTTTCTTTCTAATATCTATTTCTTTTTATTCTCTCCTTTTTCTTTTCCTTTT
The DNA here is from genome assembly GCF_000313985.2 of Echinops telfairi. Classification (NCBI taxonomy): domain Eukaryota; kingdom Metazoa; phylum Chordata; class Mammalia; order Afrosoricida; family Tenrecidae; genus Echinops; species Echinops telfairi. The sequence continues at coordinate 7,374,761 of NW_022103918.1, read as the reverse complement.
TGAAAATCTATAGTTCATGTGGCCTCCACAAGGTAACCCTTTACCATCACATGTTTTGCTTAATTGGGAATGCTTATTGCCCTGACTTCTCTCTCTTTTTAAAAAAAATCATTTTATTGGGGGCTCGTACAACTCTTATCACAATCCATCCATCCATCCATCATTGTGTCAAGCACATTTGTACATTTGTGGCCATCATTATTCTCAAAACATTTGCTTTCTACTTGAGCCCTTGGTATCAGCTCCTCATTTTCCCCCTCCCTCTCTTTCCCTGTAGTGGTATCTCTACTTTCTTCCTCAAGCCCCTTCATCTGTCCGTTCCACTGGCTACGTCCTATGGTTTGTTTCAGAATGGAGTCCCTGGGTGGTCCAAAGGGTCAACGGGCTTGGCTGTTAAGTGAATGATCAGAGGTTCCCGTCCACACAGAAACTCCTCCAAAACAAACAAACAGAAATGGTCCGACAACCTTGGGAAATCTTCCACAGAGAGTCCTGAAGAAGCCAGTTCTACTTTGACCCGTGGACACTTATAGGGATGCCAGGGGTCAGAGTCAACTTGTGAACTTAAGATCCACTGGTCCTTGTGTGCTTCATTCAGTATGTGGCCAGTTTGTCTGAATTTAGTTGAAGAGTGCTGAGGGATTGTAGGGTGGACAAGCAAAACGTATAAACAGGTGGAAAAGGGACTCGTGTGGAAGAATGGAGAGTCCATTCTTTGACCTATACTATAATTTTCAGTTCTTACTCAGGCCACTCTATGAATTTGCAGAATGCTCTTCTCTATCCTGATCCCCCACCCCAGCCCCCATGGCTTTTTAAGACACACATCTTACTTTAGCATAAAAAGAAACTTCCAATTTCTTAATTTCTGTATCCTACCACTTCTTCACTTTCAAAACACATTCTCAAAGTGAGGTAGATGAGGGTAGTCCTGAACCCTAATAATATGTAGTGTTCCCCCACTCATGCCTAAAAATGGGATATGTGAGTTATATACAACCATGTGTTGTATAATGTTATAGTTATATTTAAAAGGAAGATACATCAGGGATAGCTAAGACACACACACACACACACACACACACACACACACACACACACAC